>NC_134101.1:120698615-121298615 GCF_000715075.1 Nicotiana tabacum
AAGATCCTTGAACAAGAAAAAGTGTGAAAGATAACTTGCGTTATGTAGTAAACCAGCAAGAAAACAATCACTATTATTTTTAACCCACAGTGGGCGCCAAACTGTTTACCTTGAAAATGGTAATTACAATTAGATTTGAATTTGTGGTTCTAAAAATACGTGATCTATTTTTCTGCTAGTTGTTAGTCAATAAATGCTAAGTGTGAGACTAGGAAAATAAGATAAGAACTTGAGAATAATATGTTTAGGTAAACCGAGTGACTGGGAATCGGAGCCTCGAGCCTGACTATACGGGGCCTCGAGGTCGAGCTCGATGCTGAGCTATGAATGGCCGATGAAGGGCTAACAACTTTGAGAGCCTTGATGGAGGCTTTTTATGGTCAATAATGAAAAATAAATGAAGAACAATAAATAGAACACAATGAATATAAACAATAAATGTAAGTAGTGGAATCAAGATAGTATGTTTAAGCTATAGAGCAGAGAATGTTCTTGTATTGAATGTTGAGAGTAATGTTCTATCATAAAACAGCAAAGATCCCCTTTATATAGGGGGAGAGAATCCCAACATAGTACATGTGTATTTATTACAAAATAAAGTAGTTGGTACAGCTACTTAGATACTATTCTTGTAGGTGTTGTCAGTTAGGACCACGTGCCTAGGGAACTTCCCATTTATCCATGATAACTGTTGACTCGTGCAGCACCGAGGCCGGGGATAAATAACCCTAGAGGTCGAAAACTCGAGTTGTGCTCCGAGGCCCTAAGGAAAGGACATAATGATCGTGAAATCAGGCTTTCCAATTTCACCCATATACACCTTAATTAATTAGCACAGGACTATTACAATAAAGTTTTAAAGCTTTCATACTTTTAACACTTAAGCAGGAAAATGGACATCCAACTTGTGAATGAACCTACCCCATTAAGTTTTGTACGTACCCAAGTTAAAGCTTTACGTAAATGTAAAGACACAAATGGAAGCATTACATATTCAAGCAATCTTGAAATGGGATAAGATATTGCGCCTTAATTTATGGTTTTTCTTTAACTGTTACTGGATATATATAATAATCATCTAAACTTAGCTTTCATGAAGGTGACTATCTAGTAATCTAACTTCAATTAATGTATTGCCCATGGTATCAATCCACGATTTTGACATTTCTGTAATTAATAGCTAAAAGGTTTAGTCATTGTACATATATTAATAGATTTGGCTACTTCTAGATGAAGATTAGTTTAGTTAGCTGAATCTACTATTGGGATTAATGTGATTGATTTAGACTGTGATTAATTAATTAGCTCTTATTAATAAACATCTACTGGAAGTGTCAATTGAATAATCTCTTTGCCCGTCTCTCTTTTAAGCCGAGACGAGATAGTAGAATGATTACGTTATTCTAGGCTTATACTGATGTGAAGTTGTAACATTTTGGATTTTTTCTTTGTTCATATAAAAAAATGTAAATAGCTTTTTTGAATGCGCAAGCATGCAAATAATGGCTTCATAGGCAGAATCGGATGCAACCTTGTTTATTGGATTCAATTGTATTTAATAATTTTGTCATTAAATATAAATATATAAAGAATTAGTAAAGGTGTAGCACCTATAATTTGTAGAGATTCACATAAATATTCAACAAAAAGATTTGGATCTAACTTCTAGGGCCGGTGTTGTTGTTGCATGCTCGTAGGGTCGTCCTCGATCGGTTCCATGCAAAGTCATTTGCAAGGTCATTAATTACTAAAAATAAGCTTATGTTCAAGATGTCAAATTGAAATTTCGTTAAATCGAGGAGAAAACCATGCGACGCTAGAACATTTTAGAATCTTCTGTAGAATGCTAGCTTATAGCTTGTATGATACTGCACAAATCGACTGCAAATAGCTTAGAATTGATTTAGAAAATCGATTCATACTTAATAAGATAGATATCATATGGATTTTCTCGAATTTGGTTGACGAACTTCGGCTGACCTAAAAATTAGTGGAACCATCAGAGACGGACTTTATGAGCAATACTCACCATGACTAACATTGTTTTTTGGCGTTTCTAGGTTATAAGAATACTATGTGTTGAAGAAGTTAATCATGATAAAGATAAGCTTGAACGAGATAAGGATAGTTAGATTGCATTGTAGAGTTTGTACTTAACTCAATGTAATAGTCATACATGTAGTAGAACTCTAAGTCATTGTCGTGCCCCTTTTTCTCGCGAAATCGGGTTTCGACATTGATAACTCTTTTAAGGAAGAGTTTTAAAAGAGAGAGTTGCCACCTAACGGATTAAGGTGTATTAGGGCACCTATTTGCAGATAACTCTGTTTAACCAGTTTGCGCCATCAAAGATCGGGTAAGGGCTCAAAATTACCTCGAAAAGAAGGTGTTAGGCACTTTCGAGATCCACACTGTAGGTCCCGGCCGAACTCAATTATGTGAATTAGTCTAATAAAGAAGCGAGGGAATTATTTAATAGGGATGGGGGTGGGGTGGGGGGCGGGGGAGTCCTAAGTTTTTTAGCCTAAAGGATCACCTCGTGCAACATAAATAATACTTTGTAACTCCCACAAGCTGGGTGTTACTCATATTATTCAGCGGGCACAGACTATCATCTCCTGCTATCCGATTACTATCTTTAAGTTATTTACCTAAAGCAATCTAATCAATTCTAACTCGTATCCTATGTGTGTGCTACCCATCCCTTACCTATGGTCCTGGAGGCATTGGGACCTCTATTTTGGATGGTTCTAGACTCAACTTAGGTTGCTCAAAATGGTAAAACTAGGCGACATACAATACAAGTTGGACTTTTCATACAAGAGCAGATAAATGCTCAATTTAGCCTCCACACATTAGGCAGCAAATGCACTCAAACAGATTGGCATATCGACAATTTTAACAGTTAAGTTTGTTAGGTCCTATAGACATGATTTTTATGTGATTATGGATTTTAATTATACTGGTAGTCTATGAGAAGCAATTTCTAGGTGACTATGTAATTGCTTACTGATTACAATTTAAAGCGTTTGAACCTATAGAAATGTTATTTAGGCGACTTATTCAGCAGTTGACAATAATAACAATGAAGAATACTCAGCATTATTTAGTTACTCCTATGGGCATGCTTTCTAGTGGCATTTAGCAAGACGCTATGCAGAGTTCCATTTTAGTATTTGGCACAAATGATAATTATTCCTATAGGCATGAATTCTACTTTAGGTGATTGAAACTGCTTATTAATTTCTAGAGATATGCATATTAACTAAGCGAGTGTGACAAATAACTAAAACCTATAGCCATGATCTCTACAGAAGCAGATTTAAATATGCTACAAGTTGAACTTGATTATTGTACTTCTTATAGACATGGTATCTAATCATGCAAAGCAGAATAGACAGTATACTCACAAAACTTATTTGAGCCAGAATGAAATCCCCATAGGCAGGTCATTTAACATGTGATGGCTACATAAATATTTAGACAAGTTTTCAGCATACAATTTTTGGGCGTAAAATAAAACCTATGGGCATGTTATCTAACATATAATAGCAGAAAAACCTATAGGCATGTTATCTACCTATTTTATACAGAATATCAAATAAGCCCATTTCTAAATTTTATTATAACCCCCAATTGTCATTACAAATAATTATTATAGACCAGTATCAAATGAATAAATTATAAAGTGTATAGACTATAGAAGCCTATAGCAGGCCCAAAAACATCTGGGTAGGCCAGACCGTTTAATCCACAATAACTCCAAAAAGCCAGTATACATAGTGACCCCAGTGACTGATTCACCTTTGTTTCAAGGATAAGCATACCAAGCCCAATTCTCTAGTGTGTCAGAGTTCCCAAGGGCTTCACGAACCCCGGGCAATGCTCACACTAGAGTAGAAAGATCAAAACCAATTCAAGAAAAATATGGACCAAATCCTGGTGTGTCAGAGTTCACGAGGGTCTCATAAGGACCCGGAGCAGTGCTCGCATCAGGAAGGCCAAAGGATAGTACTTAGATTACTTTGGCTTTGAGCCAGCAAAGAATTAGGATTCAGAAGAGTGCAAGACATGATTTGGAAGTACACTTAGGGATAAAATCACACACAGAAATAGAGACAAACACTTTGAAACTAAACAGACTTGAAACTAACAAGTTGATAAAGACCAATTTCTAAACATGCTTCACAAAGGCAATAAAGAATTCAGATTAGAATAAGTCATATGAGATCAATCATGAGTCAATAGGCACATTAGTTATCAATAAACATTAACAAAGAGGATACAACATGGTGAGCACAGGATCAAGTAAATGACATGACAACAAACTTAGCAACAAACTAATGAGTCTACATGGTGAATCAGTGTCAAAACATAATCAATACCAAATAGCAGTCTTAAGTTACACATAATTAAACATGTTTCATCAGTTAATTCTACTAAGTTAAACATGTCTAGAATATAGAAAGTAACTAATCAATTAGCAGTAATATATTGAATGAGTAACAAAGTAGAAAAAGAGCTTCAACAACTTACTAGTTCAGATGAAATAGAAAGAAGTTTAGCAACGCAGTAATGATTATCAACAACAACAAACAATAGAAGATTTCTGGCCTTGGCTTCCAGCCAGCCAGGATTCAAAGCATAATGATAACAATATATAGTTTTAGTAGTGAGAAATACTCGAATTCTGAGTTTTGTCCAAAGGGAAAAAGGGAGGGGTTTAAATAGCATTAGACTAAAGCACATAAACATGGAAATAACAACTAATTAAGGAAAGAAAACTTAGAACATTATTTAAAGTAAGCCAGAAGTAATAGTACATGGACGCGTAAAACAAATGGATTTTAACACAGTAATTTAGGGAATCAAACAGCTCTAGGGAATCAAGGACTCTTAGATTTAGGATAAGTGAAGTAATTAATGGCAAGAGTCACAAACAGATAGACAGAATAAATGAAGAAAAATAAAATAAAGAACCGGAAGCCTAACTGTTAGGGTAAGTAAAATTAGTCAGAAACAATAAAAAAAAACTAAAATAAAATGCGCATAGACAGATATACGAAACATTGAAGAAAAATATTTAACAGAAATAAGAACCATAACAGATCTTAAAAGATTTGAGCCCTAATTTTAGAGCAAATAAAATTAGTTAGAAATATCAACGAAAATCACAATAAAAATGCACATAGATAGATATACAAGAATATTGAAGAAAATATTTAACAAAATAGAAAAACTATAACAGATCTTGAAACGATCTGAACCCTGGCTTTAGGGTAAATGAAAAATCGAACAAATTCTTAGAGATTCATACCATAAAGAGACAAAGAATTAACATAGATTAAAAGGAGTGAAGGTTCGAACCAGATTTGGTCCGGAATGAGGAAAATCGGCTTTCCATGTTAGGCAAGTGATCACGCCCAACTCTAGTCCTAAAAAGGATGAGCGGTCGCTGCAAATATAATCCGGTCTAAAAGTCTGGAGTCGAATCCCACAGAGAACTAAGACTTAGCTATATCTGTTTAATATCACTAAAAAAACAAATTTGAACAATTTTCTAAATTATAAATATTGAGATTTATATTTCTAACTAATTAACTAGAAAATACTAGATAACAGTAAAATTATCAACTAACGAGGCAAAGGGTTGGAGACTAATTAAGGAGGTCTAGAGTTATGATTTTTCCAATTGTCGGAATCCTTCTAGCTATGTTCCCTACAATTTTGCCAATGTATTCTCTACTGATCGTGAGCACTTTAGATGTCGTAATTCTCTCTCGAGCAGCTACAACAATTTACTAGACATATTCTCTCGAACTACGCTAGTTGGCTTTATCTAACCGCTCATTATGACCACATCAAGACTTTGTTATTTCTAAACCTGCCTTTAAACCCACTGTATTGATTTCTCACATACGTTAGGAGTGACATTGTTCAACAACTACCTAAATATGTACTCTCTCTCGAGCACTACACACTAAATAGGCACAATCAATTGATGGTCATTCAATCAACAATAACAAACACGTAGTTGAACAAGTAGATAAATCCAACGACTCAATTTAATAAAAACATAACAAGAATTTATCCTACAAAAGGTTCTATCAAAACCCTAGATAATAAATTAGCTATTCATAAAAGTATGTGAAAACGCAATACTCCAATTTATAACCAACAATAAAAATAGGAAGAAGAAGGGAAAAAACTCATAGTTGAATCTTCCTTCTTACTCCTAGCATGTTCTTGCCTCCAAGAGTATTGTCTAACCCTAAAGTAGTGTCTCCTTAGTCTCCTTAGGTCTAAATTATGTCCAACCTACTCAAAATGCCATTTTTCCATGTATATATACCAAGTAGGGTCGGACCCAAATAATTATACCTTCTCCAAGATGAAAAAAAACACTTTTCCCGGGTTTGACTAGCGCGGCCGCACTCATGACTGCGCTAGTGGCCATGCATATTGCCCAGTATTCTGCCTGACGAGCGCGGCCTGAGCGCGGCCGCGCTATTGAAGCGCACGTTTCACCCTGTTTCGTTTGGACTTTGGAAAAACGCAAAACATGAAAGTTGTATCCCTTTGAGTTAGATTTCCAATCATATATTGTATAGCCCAAATGGTGTTCTGAGCAAAAGGTTATGTGCATTTTACTAGACAGTGCGCAATATACCTATTCGATTCTTCGTTTGTTCTAACTATCTTCCGTTGACCCCCGAACATGATCCCGGCTTAATTATTTGAGCTTTTACTCAGATTTCAAAGTTCCAAATCACTTGAATTTATTCCATAACATCTACATAGCTAGGAATCACCCCTACAAGGCATAAAACACACAATTAGTGCAAGACACTAGCAATTAAAGCTCAAACTCAATTAAAGTGCAGTTGAATGTAATAAGCGACTAAAATACATAATTATAGCCTATCATCATCAAGCAATTATGTTATGCCATAAACGAGTAGCCAATAGCAAGAAAGAATCAATAAGGTAAGAAAATCGCCGATTGATTCCATATCTGGTTGGAATCAAAAGGGATTAAGGGTGACACCGCTAGGTTTTTAGAGGAGAGAATAGGAGTGTTTGAGGGTACGGGTTTAGAGGAATGAGGGGTTAGGGTTAGGATAGGTTTTAATTAAAGGGGGGAGGTGAATGGGGGCTGTTGATCTTGAGAGATAAACGGCCAAGATTAAAAGAAGGGTTTGAGTCGGGTTAAAAAATGGGTTACCGGTTGGGTATTTGGTATTGGGTTATTTGATTTGGGCTGGGGTGTTGGGCTGGTATATTTTAGGTAATTGGGCTGGGGATTGGTCCGAAATAAGCCTAAAAAAGGGATATTATTTAAATACCCAATTTTAATTAGTAAATAATTTGTAAGAATAATAAATGAATATCAAAAATACTCTTTGTGCACTAAAATAATTTAAAATAGTTATTTAATATTTTAAAAATATAAAAGATCATTTTATGCATAGTAATGTAATTATACACTAATATTGGCTATTATTGCAAAGATGTGCAGTTAGGCAAAAAAATACAAATGTAATGATTAAAAATGCACTAAAAATATTTAAACACTATTTAGCATAAAATGGTGAATTTATATGATTAAATCATCACAAAAATAATATGAAGGATAAATATTAGATGTTTATACAATAACAATGCAAGAATAAATTGATTTAAAGCCTTTAAAAGTTATAGAAAAATTATGAAAAATACTTGTATATGTCTAAAAATCAAGTGATGATACATATGCACTATTTTGGAAGTATATATGTATATTTTAAAAAATATGAGGGAAAAATTGGATATCAACGGTCATTTGTTGTAATTTTCACCTAGCATATTAGTTGTTTTGTGACTTGTATAAATTCAGTCACTTATGGCTTTGTAACACATGTGAATACACACGATTCTTTAATACTATTTCCTCCAGAATCACAGGCAAAGCTACACTTTGGTAATGGTGGTCAATTGACTACCCTTTGTCTTAAAATTAATGTATATAGATAAACTGTTAGGTTTTAGAGTTACATAAATTGAACACCCTTTGTCAGAATTTCTTTTTACCTCTTTTAAGTTTGAACATTCTTCATGAGGAAATTCCCAACTTCGCTACTATGTAGAACCCAATTATGAGGTTTCACTAGATTGTTATTGTGGAGAACCCAATTATAGAATTTCACTGGATTGTTATTGTGGTGGTTGTTGAATATTGTTGCTATCCTTCGTGATAGTTTTAGGGTACGTAGAATCTTGGCCAATGATCAGACACTTGTCACATTCATCTATACTATATTAAAAGCACGAAGACCCTAAGCGAAATATCGTTCGCTTTTTTCACCCTTTAAAAGTAGAGTTTATTCTGGACAAAATAGTCATTTGTTATTTTCCTAATAGTTAAGACTTTAAAATAAATCAAAATTTGGTATTTCCTTATTTTAACTAAAGTCTTATATTTAGGACTTTAAAATCGATTAGGAATTTAAAATCTATAAATCCTTTCCTTAATTAAGTAACATAACTTTAAGAAAAAAAGTATGGAAATCCTCCGCTTCTTGATTATGGAGCAAATTTAACTTTTATGTGTTTTCTTTTATCTATCTATACTATATTAAAAGCACGAAGGCCCTTAGCGAAATGTCCGTCGCCTTTTTTACCCTTTAAAAGTAGAGTTCACACTAGATAAAATAGTTATTTAATTAATTTTCTAATATGTAGGAATATGCATTTAATATTTTCCTAATAGTTAGCGCTTTGAGTTTTTAATGTTATCATTTAATTTTTCCCCTAAAATTTAGTACTTTGAAATCAACTAAAAATTCAATACTTATTAAATCTTTCCTTATTTGAACTAGAATTATTTTTCTTTAATTATATTTGAACTATTTTCCTTGTGTGTATGGACGTATTAAATTGAGATATGATTGTCATTATAAATTTGTGAACCAATTTTTATTTAAATTAAGGGTTTACCACATAAAAATATTTTTTTCCCCTAAGACTCTTAATGTTGTGTATATTTGAAGAGTAGTTAGCGTAAAACATAAATATGATAAAGAAACTTAAAAATGCAAATCTTAGATGCTTTGAAGGGCATTATGCATTTATAATTACCTCCAAGACCATCGAGCAAAGTTAATAACCATTTATATATTATAGAACAATACTATAGAATATTTAGCTTAGGGACTTGGTTTACGGCAGTTTAAAGCAATTTAGTTATAATTCTATTTGTTTGACAAATGTAAATTTTATTTTTCAAAGCAATTTTCTTTTTCTTTTGTGAATTTTTAAATATTTAGAACTTTTAAATCAGCTAAAAGTTTGGTTATTAACTTTTTACTTATTTGAATCTTTCAAGAACTCCTCATATTTAGGAATTTAAATGGAGTAAGACTTTAATTATATTTTGCTTCCTTATTTGAATTGTGTAAAGCAACTATATAAAGTATTATTTTCCCAAAGAGAATCTCATAATGAATAAATTTCTAAAAGGAGGATTCTAAATTTTTGCTCGTGTATTTTTCTACTCTATTAACTTTTACAAGAACTTATAAAGCTTCTTCATGCTTCTTTTGCAGGCATCTCCTTCTAAAGTGACTTAATTTTTCTTGAATACTTTTGTCTCTTCTATTTTTAATTGCTTATATTTTTCCTTTGTTTTTTTATGTGGTTTGGTATTTAGTGGCCGAGTAACACTCAAATGAAAGAAAATTTTGAAAAATTAATGTGCAAATAGGGAAAAATATTTCTTTCATAATATAAGCTTTTGATTTTCATCTACCTTTTCAAGTTTGAAATTTTTGTGATACATAATTTATAATATAATATGTATGTAATATTTTAAATTTTTTTTATATTTATTGAGATAGGGTACACACGCAACGCGCGTACACTAAAATTAGTGTTGTTAATAGTAGCAAGCTCTTAACTTGCATTTTGTAAGCTTATATATGTTTATGCCACGTGTTAACATATATAGCTTAGAAATTGTGGGCTTACCTACTTGGTTTTCTAGTAATAAAGTCTTTAAGAAAAATAAATTTTAAGGAATAAAAACACTAACAAAAAGCTGCACCTTGTCACACCCCCTTTTTTTTAGTATTTTATTATAGGAAATATGCAATTAAAGTCACAAAAATTGAGAAAAATAATTAAAATAATAAAACACTAATAACTTTAGGAGATGTTAAAATAGTGCAAAAATTAGGTGTTCACACACCTAAATGTCCATATTCTTAGAGTGCATTAATAATATACTGTGTAATCAGTATGACAATAATTTTAATGTTCCTCTAGCTAAGGATGTTCTCTAGTTTGTTTTTGAACCAGAAATTTTTTAATCTTAGCTTGCTGACATTAACTTAATCTAAGATTTTATTCGGTAGTGTTTAATTCATTAGAGCATCTCAAAGTTGAAGCAGAAGTTGTTTTAGTACTTCATCAATTTTAATTTTGTTGAAGTAAACGACTGATCATCATTCATCCTGTTTATGATCCCGAAATGCCAAAAAAAGATGTTAGTCATGGAAAACATGAGTATTAGTCACTAGGTTATGTCCAATGAATTCACCAAATTTCAGGTCAATCGGAGTCCGTTAACCTTTTGAGCATTGGTAGAATCCAAGTGGTTGGTTGTGCATAGCTCGAGTAGGTTCCATGCATGTTGTCGTGCATAGTATAGAAAAACACAAGATTGAGAGGAAATATTATTGAAGAATCGTGTGTATTCACATGTATTACAAAGCCATACGTGACTGAATTTATACAAGTAACAAAATAGGCTAAGTATGCTAAGTGATAACTACTACTAATGACTTAGAGTTCTACTACATGCATGACTATTATATTGAGTTAAGTACAAACTCTACAATATAATCTAACTATCCGTATCTCATTCAAGCTTATCCTTATCATGATCAACTTCTTCAACACTTCCCCTCAAGCTAGTGAAGGGTGTAGTTACCACTCCTAGCTTGCTTCGAAAAACAGCAAACATCTGCTTAGTCAATGCCTTAGTATGAATGTCAGCTAGTTGGTTTTTTAATCTAACAAACCTTGTGACAAGCTGACCACTAGCAACCTTTTCTCTAACAAAATGATAGTCCATCTCAACATGTTTTGTTCTGGCATGCATTACTGGATTGACTGTCAAGTATAGTGCACTCAAGTTATCATAGAACAAAGTTAGTGTAGTTTTTAAACGAACCCCAATGTCATTGTGAATATAGGTTATCCATGTCATTTCAGTTGCTGTCGAGGCTAGTGCTCTATACTCAGCTTTTGCACTAGACCTTGCCACTGTGTGTTGCTTCTTGGATGTCCAACATATGCAATTATCTCCTAGGTAGACATTGTAGTCTATAGTTGATCTCCTAGTCATAGGATACCTCCCCAGTCTGCATCGGAGAAACCATATAACCTGAATGGTGACTGAGACAAGATTCTTAGACCATACTCAGTTATGCCCTTCACATACTTAAGGATCCTTTTTACAACTTGGTAATGAGTGTTGTTTGGACTTTGCATGAATTGACTTGCTAAATTCACTGCATGATCTATGTCTAGCCTTGTGAGAGTCAAATACTGCAGACTACCAATAATACTTCTGTATAGTGAGGCATCAACTGGATCATCTATAGCTTCTTATAGACCATGCTTCTATGCTAAAGGTGTGCTTATTAGCTTAGCAAATGCCATGCTAGTCTTGGCAAGTAATTCAGCAGCATACTTACTCTGATTCAGATGAATGCCTCCAGTAAAGTAGGTGACCACAATCCCTAAGAAGAAGTGTAAAGGGCCAAGGTCCTTCATAGCAAACTCCTTACCTAGTTCATTAATGATTTATGAAATTAGTGCAGTGTGACTCCCAGTGACAATTATATCATCAACATACAGAAGGAGCAGGATTGTGCCTCTTTTACAATGCATAATAAAAAGTGAGGAGTCTGCCTTACTACACTTAAACCTAAGGTGGAGCAAGTGTAAACTGAACCTGTCAAACCAGACTCTAGGTGCCTACTTAAGACCATACAATGCTTTCTTTAGAAGGCACACACTGTCAAGATGTCTAGGATCTTTAAAACCTGGTGGCTGACTCATATACACCTCCTCTTGTAGATATCCATGCAAAAATGTATTCTTTATATCTAGTTGGCTGATACACGAGTGGAGACTCACAGCTACTGATGGAACTACTCTTATAGTGGTTGCTTTAACAACTCGACTCAAAGTTTCTTCAAAGTCTACTCCTTCAAGCTGTGAATACCCCTTGGCAACTAGTCTTTCCTTGTACCTGTCAATGGATCCATCAGCCTTTAACTTAGTTTTAAACACCCACCTAGAGCCAACTATATTCATACCAGGTGGTTTAGGCACCAGTATCCAAGTCTTGTTTTGGTGAAGTGCATTTTATCCTCTTGCAACTATGCAAGCCATTCTGGTGAGCTAAGTACCTCATTTATAGTCTGTGGCTCCTTAGTTGCTACCAGACACATGTGTCTCACTAGCATGTATTTCGATTTCTGTCGTGTAACCATGTGATGGCTTTGTGCATTTTATATGTGCTCTGCTGGTTCTGCATCATCAGTTGGTGTAGCTTGTATTGGTATATCTTGTGTATCATGATTAGGTTCAGTATTGAACCAATGAGACAAGTCAACTTCAAGTTGAATTCCCTGTGGATCATAAACTGAAAATACATTAGAGTCAGAAGGTGCACTATCTTGAGCTGAGTTGTTTGATTCTTCACTCTCATCAGTCATGAGATCATTTGTTCCTGTTGGAACTGCTGCTAAAGGAGATTCAACAGGCTCATTATTGTGATAAGTTGTAGGTGTAGGCTCAGCAGTCTCATCAGGTGCATCAGTAGGAGCATCAACTGGAGACTCAGGAGTGAGCTGATCACTAGGTGATGGTGCATTCACATCAGTAGAAGGCTAATCACCTACACCAATTAATGGTGATCCATTTAACACTTTCCCTGAATTAGAAGAGTGCACATCTGGGCTTTAGGTATCCTGCAACCTGGAGAAAAACTCATAAAAGGTAGCAATGTGAGTAGAATCTCTTGACCTGTCTAGTGGTGCATCTGGTTGCACATAAGGCAATGTGTTCTCATCAAAGACCACATGTCTTGAGATAAACACTCTTTTGGTAGGTGGATGATTGCACCTATAGATTTTGTGAAGGCTATTGTATCCAATAAACACACAAGGATAGGTCTTTGGAGAGAATTTTGTTTTTCCTTTTAAGTAAGGAAAACATCTGCATCCAAAGGCCTTTAAACTATTATAATCTAGATTCTCTCCAAAGAGCTTAAAGAATGGAGTTACCATTTGTAATACTGATGAAGGTATTTTGTTAATGAAGAATACAACTATCAAGAAGGCTTTTACCCAAAGAAACTGTGGCAAGTTTGCATGAAACAGCAAAGTCAAACCAATTTCTATTATATGTCTATGTTTCCTCTCAGAGACTTCATTCTACTTAGGTGTGTGAGGGCATGATATATGTCTAACAATACCAAAGTTATCTAGATGTTCAACAAATACAGTGCTATTAAATTCACCACCTCTATCACACTGAAAAATCTTAATAGTCTTTGTGAATTGTTTCTCAACCATCTTTTGAAACTTAACAAAAATATCATAGAATTCAGATTTCCTTCTTAGTGGATAGAACTAGGTATATCTTGTACAATCATCAACAAACACTACATAGTATTTCATGTGCTGAGATGATTCAACAGGTGCTAGACCCCAAAGATCACAATGAATTTTAAACAAAGGCCCTTTTTTCAATCTTATTTCTCAATTCAAATGGAAGTTTACATCCTTTTCCTAACTGACAACTAACACAAATAGTAGGAACTTTATTCTAGTACTTGACATCAATACACTTGTTACTACTAAGAATCTTTAAAAACTTTAAGCTAGGGTGACCTAATCTAGCATGCCAAATACTGTCTGTATTCTTTCAGTCCTTTGATACAGATAAGGCATAAAAGTTATTGTCCTCTAGTGCATATAGATCATTCTTCTTAGATCCCTTGGCCAGAAGTCTCCCCGATCTCTTGTCCTTTACAACAAAATCAGATTCATCAAACTCAAGTATACAAGAATTGTCCTTAGCAAGCTTACTAAATAACAACAGTTTCTTCTTAATCTTAGGAACAACAAGGATTTTCTTTACTTTAAGTCTAGATTTTGTTGTATTGCCAATATGTGTGATGTCAAGTTTAGAGCCATCCCCAACTATTATCTTATCAGAACTATTATAAGGTTAAAGGTTTGATAGATTACTTGTTGAATTGGTTATGTGACTGCTTGCACCAGAGTCAACATACATAGCTTCATCTTCAGCCTGTGTATTCTGCAGATTAACAACAGAAATAGCCTGTGGCAGATCCTCTGTAGCCTGGTAGGAATAGTCCCACCTGTAAAAGCATTTTAAAGCTGTGTTATTGTTTCTTCCACATATTTGGCAATTTTCCTTGCCCTGTTGTTGTCTTGAACTTGCAGTGTTCTGAGTAGCTTGATTAGTCTGATTACTGCCTTGTCCTGCGGGTCTGAAACCTCTTCCTCTTAAGGAGAAGTTTGAGTTTCCTCTTCTATTAGAGTAACCTCCATGACCTCTTTCTTTTTTAGCAGAAAAAGCCATATTGTAGCCTTGTTGAGCCACTTTTTCTTCATTTTCTCTCATGTCAAATCCTCTAAGAGCATTGACAAACTAGTTTAGGGTAGGATATGGAGCCTTTCCCAGCATGATAGTCCTAAAGTTTTTGTACTTTTGACCAAGTCCTCTAGCAACTGGCTTGTGTATGGCTGAGAGACCATCACATATGCCTTTGAACTCCTCCAAATATTTATCAAGCTTTTTGGTTCCTATCTTGATGTTCTACAATTGTTGCTTAAGCTGAAATTCCTTATCCTTGGTTGCATATAGTATGCTTCCTCCAAACATTCCCGCATTTCCTTAGCAGTTGAACATCCCACAATGAGGTACATGCTTTCTTCAGCCATTGTAGCAGAGATCCAACTCCTTAGGAGCATATCGTTTTCCTCTCAGTTATTGTTGTCATCACCTCTGTCGACAGTCTTGTCAGCACCAGCAAAAGTAGATGAACTACTTGTGTCTAGCTTGCCTTACTTGATCAAGTTTGTCACCTTCATTACCTGAATCAATTGGAGTATTTGTGTCCTCCAGATCAAATAGTTTGATGGTTTCAACTTAACTGAACAAGAGGCAATCATATGGTTCAGAGAAGCAGACGATAGACACAAAGATGTTGAGGGTGTTGTTATGGCCATGTTTGATCGTGTGGTCAGCGTAACTTCAGTGTGCTCTGATACCATGTAGAAAAATACAAGATTGATAGTGTGTACACATGCCTTACTCTTACCTATAGAAATTATAGAGAGTATTTTCGTTAGACTCTCGGCTTAAGAAAGATAAAAGGAAGAAGTAACAAAATTCAATGAACAAACTATTCTTCATTTGTTTATTACTATATGTTTTCTCCAATAATTGTCGTCTTATATGTGTGGGTTGAGTGGGTGGGTGGGTGTGTGAAGATGACCTATTTGATAATGACTCCCCTATTCGATAATGACTCCATCTGGACTAGGGGACAAGGGTTAACTCAAAGTTGCTAATCAGATCACAAATTGTAATCATGCAAGGGCGTAAATGATAATGTCATGATGTTGATAATGCTAGGAAAAACATTCGTGCATAACTACATTTTTTTGACTAACGAAAGTATATATGAAGCATTTCCTTGAGCGTACCCAAAAAAACGCTTCGAGAATGGAAATGTAAGAATTCCTCATTTGTTTTTTCTAAGATTAAGACGTCTGAATCTGAATACATATTTGAATATCAAGATGTGTATTAACATTAAGACATCTGAATCTGAATACACATCTAAATATTAAGATATGTTTTAAGATCTGAATACTAAATGATTAAGGCTGTTTGTTTTTTAAACATATGAATATAAAGAATTTATCTTTATTTAAAAAATTATAAACATAAATTCAAATAAAATACTAATTAATATATATATATATATATATATATATATATATATATATATATAGAGAGAGAGAGAGAGAGAGAGAGAGAGAGAGAGAGAGAGAGAGAGAGAGTTAATGGAGGTCAGCTATGGCGGTGAGCAGAAGAAGAAATGAGATGAGAGAGCAAAGGAAGTGAAATACATTCTCACTGATTCAATATTGAGCTACAAGGCTGAAATTAAAATAAAGTTTCTTATTTATACACAAGACTAACTAACTAACTAACTAACTAACTTGATAACTTAATCCTACACTAATGCCAACTCATTAACAACTAGCTTCCAGCTGTGTAACTGCTTGTAACTAATAGCCCCAACACTCCCCTTCAAACTGAGGAATGAAATATGTTCATCATTCCCAACTTGCCTACCAAATGATCATGTTGTGGTCTGCACAAGCCTTTTATAAGCAAGCCAGCTAACTAATCCTTGGTTCCAATATGTTGAGTTTGTATTTGCCCTTCTTGAATCTTTTCTCTTACCAAATGACACTCAATGTCAAAGTGTTTTGTCCTCTCATGAAATGGGGTGAGCTGCAATCTGAATTGCAGCTTCACTGTCACAAAACAGCTGCACATGCAAGTTAACCTTCACTCTAAAATCTTTAAACAACCCAATTAACCAAATGATCTCAACCACAGTTGATGCCATGCTCTTGAATTCTGCTTCAGCAGAACTCCTGGAAATAATATTTTGTTTCTTTGGTTTCCAGGACACCAAAGCTTGTACAAACTTCACCATATAGCCTGTTACTGACTTCCTAGTTTCTACACATGCTCCCCAAACTGAGTCACAGAATGCTGTCAATTATGTGCTTCCACCTACTGGCATTAACAATCCAAGACCTACTGTGCCATTAATGTATCTGACTACTCTTATGGTTGCATCCATATGAGCCTGCATAAGAGCATGCATGTATTAACTAAGTACCTGAACTACAAAGGTAATATCAGGTCTAGTCATAGTCAGGTATAATAATCTGCCAATCAGCCTTTGGTAGCTGCTTCTATCTTCTAGCTCTTTGTCAACTGAGTTATCATTAGTGTGCAAAAACTTGTCTAGTTCTACAGAGGAGAGATTGTGATTGAACTCAAGAGGAGTAGCAACAGTTCTACTGCCTGCTAATCCCATTTCAGACACTAGCTCAAGTGCATACTTCTTTTGATTCATCAAAATTCCTTCCTTGGATCTAGATAACTCAGCCCCCACTTCCAACCGAGAGGTTGTGAGCTCGAGTCTCCCCAAGAGCAAGGTGGGAAGTTCTTGGAGGGAAGGATGTCGGAGGTCTATTTGGAAACAGTCTCTCTACCCTAGGGTAGGGGTAAGGTCTGCGTACACACTACCCTCCCCAGACCCCACTAAGTGGGATTATACTGGGTTGTTGTTGTTGTTGTTGTTGTTGATCTAGATAACTCAATATTAAGGAAATATTTCAGTTCTCCCAGATCCTTCATCTTAAACCTAGCTTGTAAATCTTTCCTCACTTGTTGAATGAGTGCTAAGCTAGTTCCAATCACCAATAGGTTATCCACATATACCAATGCTAATACAAGGTCACAACCTACCTTATGTGTGAACAAAGAATAGTCATAGTGAGATTGAACAAAGCCCATGACAGTCAGTGCACTAGTAAGCTTCAAGTTTCACTATTTGGAAGCTTGTTTAAGCCCATACAGTGACTTATGAAGCCTGCAAACCTTCTGCTGCTGCTGTAACTCCCCCTGGCTGGCAAAGCCATCTAGGATGTACATGTACACTTCTTCAAGTAGATCATCTTGAACAAAAGCATTGTGTACATCGATCTGAAAAATATACCATCTAGATGCTACAACCAAAGCTACCACAGATCTAACAGTCACCATCTTAGCTACAGGAGAGAAAGTCTCCTTATGGGATAATACATAAAATTCTCCCCGACCTATGACCATATTACTAAATACACACCTTTTCTTTCGGGGGTCCTATTACCCCCCTGAACTATTTTAAAGTAAAATTATTTACCACTTAAAAAGCTACAACCAGATGCGTGCAAAGTGGTAAAATACACCCGCCTAAAATATATATTTCTTACTTAAAAACATTTTTTCACCATTTTCTCCTTCTTCCTTATTTTCCTATTTGCAGACCTTCATTACCATATTCGGCCAAAAGGCAAAAGCCTCATTTGATGGGTTTTATATAATACTTGTTTGCTATTGTCAGATCTGGCTGGAGAACAAAACTCCAACGAAGACCCTTGCTCCGGTGAAACTCCAATGTTGTTGACCGTTTTGACTGTTCGTAGGTTTTTAATGAATAATGCTCGTTGCTCCCTCTAGGTGTAGCTCTGTTTCTTTTTTGTTTGGTTTCTTACCCGGTGTTGGTACCTGCATTGGATCCCGACTATATCCGGATTCGCGCTGGGTAAGGCCCCATTCGGGGGGTAGCGCTCCCTATCAAGGATTTTTCCATACCCAAGGCTCGAACTTGAGACATCTAGTTAAGGGAGGAGCAGCCCTATACACTGCACCACATCCTTTTGTTTGTGTGTGGCTCTGTTTTTGTTATTAAACATATCTATTTTTGATTTTTGGGTTGAGTTTACATTGTATCGAATTTTTGCTCCAGCATTTCATCGTTGAAACGATGTCCCCTTTGTTCGTCGATAAGAGGTTTAGAAGACGAAGAAGATTAATTAATTAGTTGTAATTAATTATGTAATGTCCAATCAAAAGATAACACTTGTACCTGTTAATCATTTTTAAAATTATTTTTGTAACTTCCAGTTTCCCTTAAGAGAGTGTGCACACTCTCTATGCCACGTCAACATTTAGGGTGGTCTTTATTACACTTTAGAATAGTTTAGGGGGTAATAGGGCCCCCGAAAAGAAAAGGTGTATAGTTGGTAATATGGTCATAGGTCGGGGAGGATTTTATGCATTATCCCTAACTGTTTAGTTGGTTTGGGGGTTTGTGTCGTTTGGCAACTAGTCGAGCCTTATACCTCTACACCTCACCATTAGACTTGTACTTCACATTAAACACCCATTTACACCATGTAGGAGTCGTACCTTGAGGAAGATCAACGTCCAAGTCTAATTAGCTTCTAAGGCTGAAATCTCAACTTTCATGGCCTCAATCCACTTGGGATTTGCCTTGGACTCATCATAAGACCTTGGCTCAATAATGGTTGAATAAGGTGTAAGTGATGTCCTGTAGGCAGGTGAGAGATGATCATAGGTTATATAGGATGAGCACGGCTTGGTCAACACTACATAGTCTTCCATCCATATAGGAGGCTTAGTCACCCTAGAAGATCTCCTTAAACCAGTATTAGCAGGTGAAGGAAGAGGAGGTGAAGAAGAATGATCAGTAGGAGGAAGAGAAGGTGAAGATGAAAGGAATGGAATAGGTTGATCACTCAAGAAAGGTATAGAAGGATAGGGAGTAGCTGATGGACTGAGGGAGTCAAAATCATGCAGAGCAGGGCACTCAAAATCTCTGAATTCTAGAACTGGAAACAAAGGAGATGGAATAGTGTGTAGATGTTTGAATGGGAAAATATCTTCCCTGAAAATAGTGTCTCTACTAACAAAGAAGAGTTGAGAGCTAAGGTCATACAGAACATGACCCTTATGAATTGATCAATAGCCTAGATGAACAACAGGAATAACTTTAGGACATAACTTATCTGTTTTCTTCAGGTTAGTTGCATAACACAGGCTACCAAAGACTTTGAGATGTTGTAAATATGGAGATTTGTGGAATAACTTTTCAAAGGGAGATGCACCCTTCAATATAATAGTAGGCAGCCTATTCAGAATGTAAACAGCAGTAGTAACACATTCTCCCCAAAATTATAGTGGGACACAGGCTTGAAACCTTAAGGCCGTACCATTGTCTGACCTTAGACACTTGACACTGCTGTGAAACTAATTTTTGACTAATAACAGAAAATTTCTCAAGATCACAATAGATTCTGCCTTATCATTCATTAAGAAAAGCCAGATAAACCTTGAGTAGTCATCCACTAAAGTCATAAAATACCTCCTACCATTATGAGTAGGTACTCTGTATGGCCCCGAAACATCAGCATGTTTGAGATCAAATATATTAATAGAACATGCATTGTAAGCACGTGATTTTTGCCCTATATGAGAATTACTCCCAAAAAATTCAAAAATCAAGTAATTTTTATTGGTGTGCAATTTTGTAATATTTTGTGATATTTTGAATAATTATTTGTATTTGTCTGTGCATGTTTATTTGTTAAATTAATAAAAATACAAAAATATGTCGCATTTTGCATGTAGGATTTAATTCTACAATTGTTAGTAATTAAATTAGTTTTACAAAAATTAAAAATTACAAAAATATGCATCTTTTGCATTTTTAGCATTTAATGTCCAAATATACAATTTTATGCTTAATTATTACTTAATTGTGCGTTAATTGTTATTGGGAGTTACTTTGCGCTTTGATAACTTGATTTAGTTCTTAATAATAATTTAAGTATTTTTATAATTTAGTTTTAGAAAATAAAAGAAGAAAAGAGAACAAAAATACAAAGAAAAATCAGATTGGGCCACTTCTTCAATTTTCAAACCATAGGCCCAAATAATTGCCCAATCTTCCCCATGACCCAGTCCACTTCAGACCGGGTCGACCCGGTCCGCCCCATTAACCCATTAACCCAACACCCATTCTTCATTTTGTCCAACACAAAACAAAACAAAAAAAAAGAAGACAAAGAAACCCTAAAAAAGGACCAAAACCATCCGCCCCCCCTCCCTTGGTTTCTTCTTCTCCAAAATACAAAACACCACCACAGTAACGCCACCACCAAACAGGCCCGGAAGCAGCCCCCTCTCGCCGACCTTTCTGTCGTCGTCATTGTTTCATCTCTCGCGAGCAGCCGTTGGTCGCTGCGTTGCTCCCCCTTCATTGTCCGCTTCAAGCTCGAACAACCGAGCTGCTGCCTCACTTCATCTGTTTCTCGTTACTGCTTCACCATGAATGACCACGCCAGACGTCCGCCATTAACGACCTCCGTTGATGCTGCGTCAACCAGCTGCTACTGCTTCATCTTCTCCGGCTCCTCCGTTTCGCTGATGCTCCGCCATTGGTGCGTCGACCATTGTTGCTGTTGGCTGCTCATTTCTGCTTCGGGCTGCTGGTGTTTCCTCGTCAACGACCAAGCTCGAACAACCGAGCTGCTGCTGCCTCACTTCGTCTTCTTCAGCTCGAACAACCATAGCCGCTGCTTCATCGTCCAAACCACACCGTCGCCGCTGCTCCATCTCCTCCTCGCGTCCGAGCTGCTGCTGCGTCCATTTCACTTCCGATGTCCAGCAGTAGCGGATGCTACTGCTTTCCTCTTTGCAGCATCCCAAACAAACCTACTACAGGCGTGAGGTCCATAGCAGTCCGAAAACCCACATAGCAGTCCAGTCGAGTTCGCGTACATGGATGAGTTTTGGTCGATGTCGTCGATCCCTGTTTGAGTTCGTCGTTGGTTGGTCGTTGTTCGTTGTTGAGTCCGGACAGATTTATTCCCATTCGAGTTTCGTCGAAACAGTCCGTACATATTTCATTTCGATCCGGTTAGTAGTTTTTGAGTTTTATTTTTTGTCCATATTTTTGTTTGATATTTTCCGGATCCAAAATCGTTAAAGGATTCAATTCTTGTTTTGTTCGTTGTTCATCGTTGAAATCATTTTCTAGTGTGTTCATGTGTTTGATTGAATTAATTTTCAGATTTCAAATGGAAAGTTAATTAGTGGTTTTTCATGTTTATTTCATGTTTGTTTTATTGTTTAGGTAAGAATTTGTTAGTTTGATGTTTGTTAGATTCAAATTGAAATTTAATTGATTATTTCTTCAATTTGTTTCATGTTGTTATATATTTTCCAGAAATTATTAATGTTGTTTGAGCCGTTTAATCCGTCATGTTTGTTGTTTAAAATATTTTCATTCATGTTCATACTTTGTTTGGTTGATCTTGAATCCGAAATTTGTATAGTTTGATTTCTTGTTTATCACTTATGATTATTTCTTGAATTTGTCTTATAATCTTGTTTAAGTTTAATATAGGAATTGTTTGTTGTGATGTTGTTAGAGTTGATTTTAAGTTCAATATTATTGAATTTGGAAATCTAAATATACTTGTTTGATTGTTGTTGTTGAATCTGAAAATAGGATTGTTTGTTGCTAAAAAATATTGTTCAATCAAATTTTAGTTGTTCTTTGTTGTTCAATTTGTGTTCATGTGATTTGTTGTTGAAGTGTTGAAGAAATCATGTTCATGTGATTTGTTGTTTAAATTTGTGTAGAAATTGGTCATATTGGCTATATTTTGGTTGAGTGTGATTAATTGATTTGTTATAGCTGATGGGGCAGTTTGGTAATTTGCAGTACGTTCAGGGGTAGTTTGGTAATTTCAGTAAGGTCGGAGGGGTAGTTTAGGAATTGTATATTTTGTAATTGTTTATATGAAGCATGGGGGACAAAATGTAATGGGGTGGGTTGTGATATAGTTGTTTAATATAAAGGGGGGACAAGACAAAATTTAGTGGGGAGGAATCTTGTATTTATTTATGTTAGACATGGGGGACAAAAAAATAATGTGGTGGTGTGATATATTTATTTAATGTAATGGGGATAAGTGGGAAGATAATGGGTTTGGTAGAGAAAATGGATTGATTTTAATTGATTAAAGGGTTGAGATTATATATAGGAAGTCTTGAGCACAAGACAGGGATACGAGAGAATACAGAAGAGAAAGAACGAATCTGAACAGAAAGAAAATAAGAGAGAGAAAAAAAGGCTGAACATTTAAGAGAGAGAAAATTCCGAAAAAATATTTAAACTTTCAAAAAAAAAAAACTAAAAAAATAAATCTTTTGCTTTCTTTCATTGTTTGAAATCAGAATTAATTGTTTTTCATCAAAGCTTGAAGCTTTTGTTTTGAGATTAATACTCCACCGGTTTGCAAACTCTGTTCCTGGGTTGTTACTGCTATTGGACTTTTGTTGCTGTGCTGTATTGTTATTACTGCGTGGCTGACTTTCTTCTTCTTATATTGGCAATACCAGGTACACAACTGTAATTTTGGCATTTTGTAAGCTGAAATGAAGAATGGAATGTTAAATTTTTAATTTAGTTTTAATTTTTTTTGTATTGTATTTAGATTATTCATGTATTATTATTCTGTCAATCACTGTCATTTGGCATAATTAGACGTGTTATAGCGATATATTAAATAACGCATTAACCGGATTATTAGGAAATATATTCAAGACGGATTACTAATTAAAACTGTTTAATAATCGAA
Organism: Nicotiana tabacum; assembly: GCF_000715075.1. Lineage (NCBI taxonomy): Eukaryota > Viridiplantae > Streptophyta > Magnoliopsida > Solanales > Solanaceae > Nicotiana > Nicotiana tabacum. The sequence goes on from NC_134101.1 coordinate 120,722,009, forward strand.
ATAGAAGAAATAACGTAAAAAATGGCGTTATTGAATCAGTTTTGGCAAAAATTGATTAATTCCTTATTCATAAGGTTTTTTGTCAACATTAAGTTAATCGGAATCATGTAGTTAATTTCAGTTAAAACATGAATTAGTTTGCGAATCAAGTATTAGGACATGATGTGAATTAAAACAAAGTTAGTTAAGTTTAAATTGTTTAACTTTTAGAAATATGGTTTAGTAATCAAGTTTTTTTTTAATTTTCAGTATTTGTAAATAATTAATTTCAATAAGCTTAAGTCATACTAACAATATGTTTTAATCCAACTATGGGATAATTAGTTTTTTTTACTTTTTGGGCAATTCCATGTTGTTCGTAATTATAATTTTAGTAATATTACTTTCCATTAATATTTGTTTTGAATTAGTAATTAATATGTTATTTTTAAGTATGTAGAGATTGACTTCATAATTATGGACAAACTTAGTAATAATAAAGATATAGTCATTAAAGGGTATTCATAAAATAAGGGAGGATCTCGCTAACAAATAAATAAATATAAATAATACAAAAAATTGCAGTCCACCAATCTTATTTATTTATTTTTTTTATATAAGAAAATACCTAGATTTCAAGATGGGCGATTTAGTAAAATTCACGGTCTTACCTAATAATATCATAACGCGTAGTATTTTGGCGCATATTTAATAAGGTTATTTTCTTGAATACGGGTATACATTTATGTAACCCAAATCACGATCTTGACGAAGTCAAAATGCGTCAACAAATCACGCGTGCACTGGTTGTGGCGTGGCTCGAGATGCGTTTTCACGACGTTGCAATTTTGTATAAAATAAATAATGATAAAAGCGGTTTTTAAAAGTTAAATTTGCACATAAGTTTATAATACGTATTATATCAGATAGTCAAGCCAAATATAACAGTTGAGTGACCGTGCTAGAACCACGGAACTCGGGAATGCCTAACACCTTCTCCCGGGTTAACAGAATTCCTTATCCGGATTTCTGGTTTGTGGACTGTAATAGAGAGTCATTCTTTTCCTCGATTCGGGATTAAAATTGGTGACTCTGGACACCTTAAATCTCCCAAATGGCGACTCTGAAATAAATAAACAAATCCCGTTTCGACTGTCTTTTAATTGGAAAAAACTCCTTGTACCCTCGCGGGGCGAAAAAAGGAGGTGTGACAGCTCTGGCGACTCTGTTGGGGATTTTTTATGGTAACCCAGAACCACTGGTTCGGGGTTAGAGATTCGAGCTTAGATAAATTGTTATATTTGGCTTTATCTGATTTTTACATGTTCGAGCCTAATGTGCTAAATGCTGCTTTTACCGCTTTGATATTATTTGACTGTATATATAAACTGTGCCGAACCCTTCTCTCTTCACCTCCGGGGATGTGCTTACTGGTTGAGACTCCCTATTATGTTAGTGTTATACCCTGAAATAAGAAAGAGGTCGGACAAGTTACGAAGCCGGATGGCCTTTTGGTTCCCGGTAAGTTGCCCCCTCCTCGACTCGAGTTGTCCACTCGGGTACACAGTCTAGTACACTGACCCAGGTTTTGAATATAGAATAACGTGACTTCATGCCGGATCCCTAGTAGGAACGCTTATTTGCATCACGTTGCATTTGACTTAGGGGACTCAACACAGGGGTTGGGTCCGTCTAGGACTAGCAACCTGAAATGAAAAGACCATTCTGATGCATCCTACTTGCTCTGTACATATATTTGTTTCGAACTTGCATGTTGACCGGTTTCTGAATCTCGGGAATGTTGGAAAATTGAAGGAAAAAAAAATAAAAAAGAAAAAAAAGGGAAAAAGAATATATCAGTTAGGGAGTTAATTGATTATTTTAGAAAAAAAAATCAATGACCAATTACTGGCGAAACTCTGCCGAACTTTTGAAAAACAAAAGAGGAAAATATTTTATTTTGTTTTACTAAAAAATATAAAAAAAAAGTCTTTTATTTTTTTTGGAAAAATAGATTGTTTTATTGTTTGTTGAAAATGAAAAAAAAATCGTTATTTTGTCTTTTTCAAAAATAGAAAAGGAAAATAGATTGTCTTGCCAGGAAAAAATAAAAATGGAAAAGAGTCATGTTTTAAAATAGTTCGGTTAATTTGCCCGAACTACGCGGGTTTGATTCTCACCGGATGTGAGATACGTAGGCAACCCTCATCGGGTCCAACCCCCCCTTTTGCTAAAAAAGCCAAAAACAAATAAAAAAAAAACAAAAAAAAATATGTCAAGATTTTTAATTTTGTCATAAATAAGTCGGGTGATGTCCAACTTCCCCTTTTACAAAAAAAAAAATTAAAAAAAATAATAGCAAAATATATATGTCAAATTTCTAAGAAGTTGGGTGACGTTGTTTTATCAAGACATAGCCGAATGTTACCGAAAGGGACGCCGGAAGACTGACTTTGCATAAACAGCCACTTTTGGGTCATATTTACGATTTGGTCCAGTTGACCCACACAGCCTTAAAAATCTTCGTCCCCGAGACGTTGAAAGGCTGTGTTTGCAATATTGAGTTTCCTAATTTGAAAAACAATAAAAAAAAAAGAGTCATAAATAAGTCAGGTGATGTTGTTATGTCATAAATAGCCAAATATTCCCAAACGGGGCACCGGAGGGCTGACTTTGCATAAACCGCCATCTTTGGTCGTATTTTGATTTTTGACCCTCACAGCCTTAAAATTTTCGCCCCTGAGGCGCAGGAAGGCCGTGTCGCAATATCGGGTCTTTTATCTAAAAATATTAGAATTAAGAATTGAGTTCTTCATTTGAAATATAGGGTTAATTTTGAGTCGATAATATAGATAGTAGTTTTTGGAGTTAAATAAAAGTTTTTTTTTTGCTTAAACGCTTTAATAAATGTGCAGGATGAGCACGACAATAAATGAGCCTTTTTCAATAATGACCAAAATCCCTTTTGAGCTGCAATTGTGGTGGAATGATTTGGGCAAAGAAGGGCAAGACGAAGTGAGAAAATATTTGAAAGACCTTCCGGATTTATTAGACATTCAGCCTCGGGGGGATATCATCAGGGCATTGGTCGCCCATTGGGATTCGGCACATAATGTGTTTCATTTTTCAGACTTTGAACTCACCCCAACAATAGAAGAAATAGCGGGGTACATTGGAAGTGACCAATCTCCATTGAGATTCAAATACTTGATTGTTCTTAGGGCCATTACCATACATCGATTCCTGGATTCCTTGAAAGTACCCCGGACAGTTCATCACTCAGATTTTGCAAAGGGTTTCTGCAGTTTTCGCTTCGTGTATGATAGATATGGCCATGTGGGCGGGTTCAATAATCCAGACTTTATGCTTTGCAGCAGAAATAGCCGACAAAAATGGGAGGAACACAGGCGAGTGACATTTATGGTAGCTTTTTTGGTCTCATAATATTCCCAAGGAAAGATGGTAATATTGATTTGAAAGTAGCAGGCGTCGTCAGTACTTTGCAAACCATGGGGAAAAGCACTTTAGCAACTATGATTGTGGCTGATATCTTCAGAGCTCTCACTGCGTGCAAAGCTGGGGGAAAATTTTTTGAGGGATGTAACTTATTGTTACAAATGTGGATGATTGAGCATTTGTGCCCGCGCTCTCAGTTATTGAGTTATGGCTCGGCTGAGAAAACTTGTATAGGGGAATTTTGTATGAAAATCAAAGGGACTGGTCTACCTGAAGGAGTCACGGCTTGGGCTTTGTTATTTCGGAACCTCGAGGCTAGCCAGATACAGTGGGTGCTTGGATGGTTGTCTGTCGAGGAGGTCATATATATGCCAGCAGCCCGACCGCATTTTTTGTTAATGGGACTCAAAAGGATACAACCTTATCCACCGTATCGGGTTCTGAGTCAACTCGGTAAATATCAAGTAATACCAAGAGATGAAGATTTGAGTACCCAAGTGGTCGAAATTAGTCCTGACGGTCGATTCCCCGAGGAAGAGGTTCGTCAAATTTGGAGTGAGTGTCAATATCTGATGGCAAACACTTGTGTGTCCGATAGGGTCAAAGGGGAAATTGCTCCAGGGTATCACGAATGGTTTAGAGGTGACATGGCGTATGGGAGACCGGCTAAAAGACCTCATCTCGAAGATTTCGCCAAGTCGTCCCAAGAGCAGTGGGATTGGTTAGCAAAGGAAGAAAGTTATCGAGTTGAGATTGGTAAATTAAAGCAACAAGTCGAGAGTCTGAAATTCGAGAACAGTGTACAGGTTGCCGAGGATCAAGGTGAAAAGAATAGACTAGCCAGAGAAAATGACGCTCTTAAGGCCCAAGTCCGACAATTGAAGATAACCATCGATAAGCAACCGAGGAGCCGATCCGATGAACAATTGGTAAAAAGATTGGAAAGCGAAGTCAGAGAATGGCGGGATGAGCTAGGAAATGCTGAAAATGTCATGGCAGAACTTAAAGCACAGTGGGCGACAAGAACCGAAGAGCGTCGCCAATACTTGAATCAGTTGAAAAGAGACCATGAGAAAATTGTTGCCAATTTAAAGAGAAAAGTAGTTGCCCTTGAGGGTAGAGCGGTTAGGCAGGCTAGAGACTTCGAAACTGAAAGCGGACATTGTTACAACTTGTTAGCCCAAATGAAGGCAGAAGTGCAACAGCTGCAAGACCAGCACTTGCAAGACTCCCGAGCTTTAAAGACGTGCAGCGATCAGATAAGACGCTTGCTCATAGAAAAGAAGCAAACAAAAGACAGGATTAGAGCCATTGCTCATGCTATTGTCAGGAGATGCCGGGTTTGTGAAGACATGACCCGTACTACTTTTATCTCAGCAGTGATGATCTATGTGAAGCGAACCATGAATGAGTTAGAGCAGCTTGAAAGGGATTTGGATCCCAGACCCGCGGCGAGGCCGAACGACGCCCCGCGGATACCTAAGTTTGAAGCACTAGAATATGCATAGTCCGTGTCTGTGAGTGTCTACCATTTTGAGTCAGTCTTTTGTACGTCCGTTATCTTTCTGGATTGAGTATGTTTGCAAGCTTAGAGTTTTTGTTTGCTTTCAGATTGCGTTTGTTAGTTTCTTTCCAAAACAAAAGATGTCGAGTTTGTAAGAGTCTGTTTATTAATTAAAGTTGAGCATTTTATTTCCACCCTTAATTTTACATTTATCTTCATGAACTACGCTTGGTTTGATTCGTGCGGGGTCACGATACGTAGGCAATCTCCATAAGATTCGACCATAACCGAAAAGAAAACAAAAAAGAATGAAAAGGAAAATATAAGGAAAACCAAGAAAAATAGAAAGAAAGAAAAGATCGGAAAAACAAGAGAGAGAAAAGAAAAAGCACAAGAGAGGGATAAGGCGAGGAGAAGAAAAATGAAACAAGGAATGAAATGCCGGGATGACGCATGCAATCGGGCAAACGCATAATAGAATGGAATAACTGTATAAGTGCATTCATGCCAACGTGTGGTTGTTAAATCTGTTAAGACCTAATCGCTAACAAAGTGGTTGTCTAAATGTGTGATACCAGGCAGGTGGTTAATTGATTGGCAATTCTGGCAACTCATCCATACAACACCCGGTCGAAAGATCAAGTAAAAATGGCTGGGCAGGATTCGAAAATCAGCATCGTAGACCCTTCGAATGAGGTTGAGGTAACAGATGTGGGTGCTATGAAAGAAGAGATGAGGAAATTAAAAGCACAAATGGCTGAAATGCATCAGGCATGGTCGCAGGGACACCCAGCACCACTATATCCTGCCAACCCATCTTACATCCCACCCTTGGCTCAAGCTCAGGAGCCTATCACTCCCCACGCATCTTCAGCTTTCCCTTATCAGGCCCAGGGTTATGGTACCACGTCATACGCTCCCCCAGCTCCACCCTCCAAACAAAACCCTCCACCACCCATAGTTCCCGTCTTTGTGGCACCTCCCCCAGCTCTACTACATAGATCATCCAGTGAACTGCTATTCCAAGCTCACGACACCCAATATTACCCTCCCGAACCCACTTTCAAAGCGCCTGAGCCATATACCTCCTCTCCCCATTTTGAAATCCCGGGAGAAGTTGAGAAACTGGTTAAGAATGCAGAACAAGAGGAGGTGATTCGTAAAGTCTAAAGCCTGGAGCAATCCTTCAGGAACATACATGGTTTAGGAAACCAAGTTAGTGTCGCATACAAAGATTTGTGCCGTTTTCCTGATGTACAGTTGCCTGCGGGGTTTAAAATGCTGAAGTTTGACTTATATGAGGGGCACAGTGACCCAGTAGCCCATCTGCGTGGTTTCTGTAGCAAAATGAGAGGGGCCGGGGGAAAAGATGAGTTGTTGATAGCATATTTCGGGCAAAGCCTGAGCGGGTCAGCACTAGAATGGTACACGAGGCAAGACCCCGGCCGATGGTATACATGGGATGATTTGGCCCAGGCATTCATTGGCCATTTCCAATATAACCTCGAGATAGTCCCTGATCGTCTGTCATTGTTGAAACTAGAAAAGAAGCCTGGGGAAAGTTTTAGAGAGTTTGGTTTCCGCTGGAGGGAACAAGCTGCAAGGGTTGATCCTCCCATGCGGGAGAGTGAGATGGTAGATTATTTCTTGCAAACATTGGAACCTACCTATTTTGGTCATCTAGTGACATCTGTCGGGAAGTCGTTTAATGAAGTGGTAAAGATGGGAGCCATGATTGAAGAAGGATTGAAATCTAACAAGATCTTGAGCTACTCGGCGTTGAAAGCAACCACCCAGGCCATCCAAAGCGGTACTGGTGGTGTGCTGGGGAAAAAGAAGAAAGAAGAAGTTGCTACAGTTGAAGCTAATATTTGGTCCAGGCACAATAATCGTCCACTCTACTACAACCAACCCAGACCCCACCACCCAAACTATCAATATACCCCATATGGTCCACAGCAACACTATTATCCACCACCATAACCACACTTTTCTATTCACCACGCCCAAACCTACACTCAACCCCCAGTGCACTCGCAATGGCGTACACCAAGTCCCCAAAATACACAGCCACACCCACAAAACACCTATCCACCTCCCAGGGCTAATAGACCAGGAACCAGCTTCCGCCCAAACCAAGCTTTTAGAAATGAGAAGGCCCCAAACAGAAAAACATTTACTCCGCTGGGAGAATCTTACACTTCTCTCTTCCACAGATTGAAACAGTTAGGGATGCTGACCCCAGTTGAATCCAAAGCACTGAATCCTCTTCCTAGAAACCTGGACCACTCTGTTAGCTGCGAGTATTGCTCAGGGATGCCGGGGCACGATACTGAAAAATGTTGGAAGTTGAAAAATGCAATCCAAGAGCTCATTGATAATCGCCGTATTGAGGTACAGGCTTCAGAGGCCCCGAACATCAATCAAAATCCGTTACCAGCGCATTATGAGGCCAACATGATCGAGCTGATACATAAGGGGGCAGAGCCTAAGAAATCTTCGCAGGTGGTTATGGTGATTCGTTCTACGGAAACCAAAGAAAAAACAGTGAGTGCAAGGCCAGTGGTTCAGTTGAAAGCAATAAAAGACAAGCCAGTGCTAGTAATGGGAAAGGGACCGTTTGCGGCCGAGAAAAAGCAGGAGCCAGTCAAGATAGTGGTACCAAGGTCAGTATCCGCGCCCGTGGTGGTTGTGAAGGGAGTCTATGTAGAACCGGTTGTCATAAAACCGGTAGTCCAGTTACCCATGGTTGATAGCAAAGCCGTACCCTGGAAATATGACAAAGTAGTGGTGACATACAAAGGAAAGGAAATTGAGGAAGAAAGTTGTGAAGCATAGGGACTGACCCGGTCGAGACGTTGTTTTGCCCCTGAAGAGTTGAGAAAAGCTAAGGGCGCAAAAGACAATCCAGTGCCAGTTAAAAAAGCTGTAACGGAAGAAGAGGCAGAAGAGTTTCTAAAAAAAATGAAAGGACAAGATTATTCCATTGTTGAGCAACTGAGAAAAACACCGGCCCAAATCTCGTTGTTGTCATTATTAATTCACTCTGATGAGCATTGCCGAGCTTTAATGAAGATATTGAATGAGGCTCATGTGCCTAACAAAATTTCAGTAAACCATTTAAAGACAATTGCCAACAAGATCTTTGAAGTGAACAGGGTAGCATTTTCTGATGATGAATTGCCTATGGAAGGCACAGAACACAACAAGGCTCTCTATTTGACGGTCAAATGTGAAGGTTCAATGGTTACTCGGGCACTAATCGATAACGGGTCAAGCGCTAATATTTGCACGTTATCCACATTGAACAAGTTAAAGATTGATGATGATAGAATCCACAAAAATAGCATTTGTGTTCGAGGGTTCGATGGAGGGGGAACAAACACGGTAGGGGATATTGTACTCGATTTGACTATTGGCCCAGTCGAGTTCACGATGGAATTTCAGGTGTTGGATGCTGCAGTATCCTATAATCTTTTGTTGGGTCGACCGTGGATTCATGCGGCAAAAGCCGTGCCCTCCACACTGCACCAAATGATCAAATTCGAGTGGGACAGACAAGAAATTGTGTTACATGGGGAAGATCCCACATGCGCCATGAATGATGCCATTGTACCCTTTATAGAGACCGAAGATGATAAGGGGCCATGGGTGTATCAGATCCTCGACACGGTTCCGGTGAGCAGGGTGCCTGAGGGTAAAAGCATGCCATGTCCCAGGGTGTCAGCTGCGACCGTCATGGTAGTGTCAGAAATGTTGAATAACGGGTTCGTGCCCGGGAAGGGTTTGGGGGTTGAACTGCAGGGCATTACTCAACCTGTGTCTTTGCCCAAAAATCTGGACACCTTCGGGTTAGGGTTCAAACCAACAGCGGCAGATGTCAGAAAGGCCCGTAAATTGAAGAAGAAAGCTTGGGTGCTCCCTAAACCAATTCCTCGATTGTCCAGGTCCTTCGTCAGACCGAGTATTAAGAAACAGTCATTAGCAAAGATGTCAGGTTCGTTAATTGAGGCGGATGGGAATTTGGATAAGGTGTTTGAGAAAGTATTTGCTGAAGTAAACATGGTTGAGGCCGGGGAAGGGTCAAGCAGAGCAGACATAAAGTACATCGGACCACGTGCTAACATCAACAATTGGGAAGCTACTCCTCTTCCAGTTCGGAGGGAGTCGTGGTAGTGGGTTTTGTTTTCCTTTTTGTCACCTGGATTATTCCAGGGTTTGTAATCCAGTTGTTATGTTCCGTCCGTTTGGATGAGTTAAAACCTTGTTGTCTTTACGTTTAATGAAATGCAATTTTCTTCGTCCCTAATTCTCTTTCCATTTTCTTTTCTTTTCTTTGTACAGTTCTTTTTATGCTGATATCAGTGACATGACATGCATGAGGAATCTTCGGCCCAATTTTAAAAGCCAATCTAGTTCAGAAGTAATAATACAAGAGATCGAGTGTGATGATGGGGTGGATTGTAATAATGATGAAGCTTATGAGGAAATTAGTAAAGAATTAAGTCACTTTGAAGAAAAACCCAAACCTAACCTAAATGACACAGAAGCAGTTAATCTAGGGGACCAAGACAATGTACGGGAAACTAAAATAAGTGTTCATTTGGAGCCACAACTCAAAGAGGAGATAATTAAAGTATTGCATGAGTACAAAGACGTTTTTGCATGGTCATATGATGATATGCCGGGTCTAAGCACTGATTTGGTGGTTCATAAATTGCCCACTGATCCAGCACTCCTCCCTATCAAGCAGAAGTTGAGAAAGTTCAAAACAGACATAAGTGTGAAGATCAAAGAAGAGATCACCAAGCAGTTTGAGGCAAGGGTCATTCAGGTTACACGGTACCCCACTTGGTTAGCCAATGTCGTGCCTGTGCCAAAGAAAGATGGCAAGACCAGGGTGTACGTCGATTATCGAGACCTTAACAAGGCAAGCCCAAAAGATAATTTCCCACTGCCCAACATCCATATACTGATCGACAATTGTGCCAAACATGATATTGGCTCTTTTGTGGATTGTTATGCGGGTTATCATCAGATTCTAATGGACAAGGAAGATGCAAAAAAGACGGCATTCATCACGCCGTGAGGAACGTATTGTTATCGGGTCATGCCGTTTGGTTTGAAAAATGCTGGGGCAACTTATATGAGGGCCATGAAAACTATCTTCCATGATATGATACATAAAGAAATCCGACCATGTCAGAGATTTGAGAAAATTCTTTCAAAGGCTTCGCAGGTATAATCTTAAGCTCAATCCTGCGAAATGTGCTTTCGGGGTGCCATCTGGGAAGTTGTTGGGATTTATAGTTAGCCGGAGGGGTATTGAATTAGACCCGTCAAAGATCAAAGCTATTCAGGAGTTGCCACCTCCAAGAAACAAAACCGAGGTGATGAGTTTGTTGGGGAGACTGAACTATATCAGCAGGTTCATTGCTCAGCTCACGACAACGTGTGAACCAATTTTCAAATTATTGAAGAAAGATGTCGCGGTCAAATGGACTGATGAATGCCAGGAGGCTTTTGATAAAATAAAGGGGTATTTGTCAAACCCACCCGTGTTGGTCCCACCAGAACCAGAGAGGCCTTTGATTCTGTATCTAACAGTTGTGGACAGTTCATTCGGCTGTGTACTGGGGCAGCATGATGTTACGGGCAGAAAAGAGCAGGCTATCTACTATCTCAGTAAGAAGTTCACATCTTACGAGGTCAAGTATACTCATCTGGAAAGGACATATTGTGCCCTAACTTGGGTGGCACAGAAATTGAAACATTACTTGTCATCTTACACCACTTACCTTATATCTCGCTTGGACCCGTTGAAGTATATTTTCCAGAAACCCATGCCTACAGGAAGGCTTGCAAAGTGGCAGATATTACTTAGAGATTTCGACATTGTCTATGTGACACGGACTGCCATGAAAGCACAGGAATTAGCCGATCACTTGGCTGAGAACCCCGTTGATGAAGATTATGAGCCTTTGAAAACTTATTTCCCTGATGAAGAGGTAATACACATTGATGAATTAGAACAAGCTGAAAAGTCGGGATGGAAACTTTTCTTTGATGGGGCTGCAAATATGAAGGGTGTGGGAATAGGAGCAGTACTTATTTCGGAAACAGGTCAACATTACCCCGTTACAGCTCGACTTCGTTTCTACTGTACAAACAACATGGCAGAATATGAGGCGTGTATATTGGGATTGAGATTAGCTGTGGATATGGGTGTACGGGAAGTCTTGGTCATGGGTGACTCGGACTTACTGGTACACCAGATTCAAGGGGAATGGGAAACACGGGACTTGAAGCTTATACTGTATCGACAGTGTCTGCATGAGCTTTGCCAGCATTTTCAGGCCATAGAATTCAGACACATTCCAAGGATTCATAATGAGGTTGCTGACGCTTTGGCTACTTTGGCGTCAATGTTGCACCATCCAGATAAGGCCTATGTTGATCCATTGCAGATTCAAGTCCGTGATCAGCATGCTTACTGCAATGTGATAGAAGAGGAAATCGATGGAGAGCCGTGGTTCCATGATATCAAAGAGTACATCAAAGCGGGAGTGTATCCAACGTAGGCCACCGGTGATCAGAAAAGAACAATTCAACGGTTGGCAAGTGGGATTTTTCCTTAGTGGGGGAGTACTGTACAAAAGAACGCCAGAGCTCGGTTTGTTGAGATGTATAGATGCACGGCAAGCCACAACTATCATGACTGAGGTGCATTCCGGAGTTTGCGGACCGCATATGAGTGGGTATGTTCTAGCAAAGAAGATTTTCCGAGCAGGTTATTATTGGCTCACAATGGAGCGAGATTGTATCAGTTTTGTGCGTACGTGTCATCAATGCCAAATACATGGAGATTTGATTCATGCTCCACCATCAGAATTACATACGATGTCCGCGCCATGGCCTTTTGTTGCATGGGGCATGGATGTTATTGGGCCAATTGATCCAGCAGCATCAAATGGGCACAGGTTTATCTTGGTAGCTATAGATTATTTTACCAAATGGGTGGAAGCGAAGACATTCAAGTCTGTGACCAAGAAGGCTGTAGTTGACTTCGTGCATACAAATATCATCTGTCGGTTTGGTATCCCAAAGGTAATCGTCACAGATAATGGGGCTAATCTTAATAGTCATTTGATGAAGGAGACATGTGAGCAATTTAAGATTGCTCACAGGCACTCTACTCCGTACCGTCCCAAGGCAAATGGTGCGGTTGAAGCGGCCAATAAGAACATAAAGAAAATACTCCGGAAGATGGTTGAAGGATCTAGACAATGACACGAGAAATTGCCTTTTGCATTGTTAGGATATCGCACCACCGTGCGTACCTTGGTAGGTGCGACTCCTTACTCATTGGTATACGGTACCGAGGCAGTAATACCCGCAGAAGTGGAAATCCCATCTCTGCGAATCATTGCAGAGGCTGAGATCGATGATGATGAATGGGTGAAAAGCCATCTTGAGCAGTTGAGTTTGATCGATGAGAAAAGATTGGCATCAGTGTGTCATGGCCAACTGTACCTACGAAGAATGGCAAGAGCATACAACAAAAAAGTACGTCCAAGGAAATTTGAAGTCGGGCAATCAGTACTGAGGCGGATCTTGCCTCATTGGGCTGAGGCAAAAGGAAAATTTGCCCCAAACTGGCAGGGACCATTTGTAGTAACCAGAGTGTTGTCTAACGGAGCGTTGTATTTGACAGATATGGAAGGAGAATGTGTAGAAATGGCCATCAATTCTGATGCGGTCAAGAGATATTATGTATGATTTCTTTATTTTCTGAATGTATCTATTCGTATTTGGCATATCTTAAAGATTGAAATGATGAAGGCATTTTGTTCTGCTATCCAAACACTTTTATCCCTTGTTATCCCCTTCGAGCCTTACTTATTTTTCATACACCTCTTTTGGAATCAGCGGCACTATAAGAGAACACATGTGACGAACATAAAGAAAAGAAGGAAAGAAAAGAAAAGAAAAAAAAGAAGAAAAGAAAAAGAAAAAGAAAAGAAGAAAAGGAAAAGAAAGAAAAGTGAAAAAAAGGGAAAGAAGAGAAACATAACAACGTAGTCTCTATAAAGTGAACTACGTTTGACTTGATCCCGAAAGGGTACGTAGGCAGCCTTACTCCGAGGTTCAGTCATACCAAATAGAAATCCAAAAATCCCCAAGCAAGAAACTGGGGCAGAAGTGGTGATTGTTATGAAAGTGGGATTCCGAAAGTTGTAATTTGAACCCATTTGAATTGTTTTGAGCCTTTTATACCTTTCTTTCTAAATCAATCCAAAAGCCTACATTACGGACCAAAGAAAGACCTTATGATCAGTTTTGAGAAATGCCAAGATGAACAGGTAGGAATAACCCACGACAGGGGCAACACTCTGGTTCGAGCAAGAAGAACAAAAATAAATGAGAGAGTCTTATGGGTGAAAACCCTCACGGGCACTGTAAGGCGACGAGAGTTGAGAGAAAAATAAATGAGAGAGTCTTGTTGGTGAAAACCTTTACGGGAACCTCAAGGCGAGGGTGAGATAAGAAATGGAAAACTGAAAAGGTCTGTTGATAGTAACCGTTTCGCAGTACCGCAGGGAAACAAGGTTAAGGTCTGGATAAATCAAACAAGTGATGGAAGTTCTGGGCAATGAGGTACGACAATTGAGAGTTGTTTGGTTGGACAGATTGGGCTGATTAATCCAAAATGCATGTCTTGACCATTGATACTAGTTGTCTCGCTCAGATAAGTTTCTTTTCCTTCTCTTTTCAAACAGTCATCTGGTTTTGGATTCTTCTTATCCTTAACTCAAGAATCATTGCATTTCATTTTCTTTTGAGGGTTTTATCTAGCTGAGATGTTTCAGTGCCAGTTTTGTTCAATGTAAGCAGAAAGGACTTCAAAGTTCACTACCAGCTTCTAGAATTGTAAAGCACAACATGGTCAGAGCATGTCAAAAACAACTTGATGTCAAGTGGAATACAGGGAATTAACGGAAGTTTCATCGGTGAAATGATTGGGAAATATCGTGGGAAAGGCAAAAAGTCAAACAAAAAGGTCAGAAAAGTGAAATAACAGCAGGGGTGTAAAACATTTAGGTCGCCAGAGGTTGGGAAATTTAAAAGTTGGTCAGAAAGTCAAGCGGTTTAGGGTCAGTGCGTGAAAATTAGTCAACACAAAGCAAGGCAGTGGAAGGATTTTTCAGCAAGAATGCCATCAACTAATCACCGTTTTAAACTGACGAAATTTCTTTGATTGAGCAGGGGAAGAAAAGTTAGTTGTTGAAGAGGAATTCTCCAGGAGGAAAAACAAGCACTAATCAGGATAAATGCAAGCAATCAGGAGTCCGCCTGGAGAACAGAGACGTACTTTTCAAGCTCGGGGTCAGGAGTCCGCCTGAAGAACGGAGACATACAGCTTAAATTTTAAAAATCAGGAGTCCGCCTGAAGAACGGAGACATACAGCTTAAATTTTAAAAGTCAGGAGTCCGCCTGGAGAATAGAGACATTCAATTTCAAATTTAGCAATCAGGAGTCCGCCTGGAGAACAGAGACGTACTTTTCAAGTTTGACGTCAGGAGTCCGCCTGAAGAACAGAGACATACAGCTTAAATTTTAAAAAATCAGGAGTCCGCCTGAAGAACGGAGACATACAGCTTAAATTTTAAAAGTCAGGAGTCCGCCTGGAGAATAAAGACATTCAATTTCAAATTTAGCAATCAGGAGTCCGCCTGGAGAATAGAGACGTACTTTTCAAGTTTGACGTCAGGAGTCCGCCTGAAGAACAGAGACATACAGCTTAAATTTTAAAAGTCAGGAGTCCGCCTGGAGAATAGAGACATTCAATTTTAAATTTAGCAATCAGGAGTCCGCCTGGAGAACATAGACATACTTTTCAAGTGTTTAAGTTGGGAGCCCGCCCATAGAACAGAGGCATACATTTCAATCTTTACATTTCAAGCATTGAAGTTGGGAGCCCGCCCAGATAACAGAGGCATACATTTCAGTCTTTACATTTCAAGTATCAAAGTTGGGAGCCCGCCCATAGAACAGAGGCATACATTTTTCAAGCATTGAAGTTGGGAGCCCGCCCAGATAACAGAGGCATACATTTCAGTCTTTACATTTCATGTATCGAAGTTGGGAGCCCGCCCATAGAACAGAGGCATACATTTTTCAAGTGTTGAAGTTGGGAGCCCGACCATAGAACAGAGGCATACATTTCAGTCTTTTCATTTCAAATGTTGAAGTTGGGAGCCTGCCCATAGAACAGAGGCATACATTTCAGTCTTTATATTTCAAGCGTTGAAGTTGGGAGCCCGCCCAGATAACAGAGGCATACATTTCAGTCTTTATATTTCAAGCATTGAAGTTGGGAGCCCGCCCAGATAACAAAGGCATACATTTCAGTCTATAATTTTCAAGTATTGAAGTTGGGAGCCCGCCCATAGAACAGAGGCATACATTTCAAGATCAAGTCAGAGGACAATAAAATAGAGGGTTACAATAGGAATCCCCAGCAGGAAACAATAAAATTCCCCGGCACCGGGAAGCAGAAGGTTGCAACAAGAGGTCACAGTACAAACTCAAGTACATGTGTCAAAAGAAGAAAAGCACCGGAAGAAATGCAAGCAGACAAGGAAGCAAGGCAACAAAAACAAATTGCACTCTAGCCTAGCTTCTTGTTTTCTTTTAAGCACGGTGTAACAAGGAGATCGGTAAGCAGTAGTAATAACATGCAACAACAGTAACATTGCAGTCCCACGGTAGTCCCAGCTACCAAAACTTCCCGAACTACATTGACCTGATTCCTGTTTAGCCCAGGATATGTAGGAAACCTTTGAAGCAAAGGTTCGGTCAAATCTTTTTTAAAAAATGCTTCACAGGGAGTACTCGGATGGGCAAAAATCGCTCGCTTTATCTTTGCACGAAAACCCTTCGTGTCTTCGGGCAAAGAGGGGCAGCTGTAAGCACGTGATTTTTGCCCTATATGAGAATTACTCCCCAAAAAAAAATCAAAAAAAAAATAATTTTCCTTGGTGTGCAATTTTGTGATATTTTTGAATAATTATTTGTATTTGTCTGTGCATGTTTATTTGTTAAATTAATAAAAATACAAAAATTATGTCGCATTTTGCATGAAGGATTTAATTCTACAATTGTTAGTAATTAAGTTTGTTTTACAAAAAATAAAAATAACAAAAATAGGCATCGTTTGCATTTTTAGCATTTAATGTCCAAATATACAATTTTATGCTTAATTATTACTTAATTGTGTGTTAATTGTTATTGGGAGTTAATTTGCTCTTTGATTGAATTAATTTTCAGATTTCAAATGGAAAGTTAATTAGTGGGTTTTCATGTTTATTTCATGTTTGTTTTATTGTTTAGGTAAGAATTTGTTAGTTTGATGTTTGTTAGATTCAAATTGAAATTTAATTGATTATTTCTTCAATTTGTTTCATGTTGTTATATATTTTCCAGAAATTATTAATGTTGTTTGAGCCGTTTAATCCGTCATGTTTGTTGTTTAAAATATTTTCATTCATGTTCATACTTTGTTTGGTTGATCTTGAATCCGAAATTTGTATAGTTTGATTTCTTGTTTATCACTTATGATTATTTCTTGAATTTGTCTCATAATCTTGTTTAAGTTTAATATAGGAATTGTTTGTTGTGATGTTGTTAGAGTTGATTTTAAGTTCAATATTATTGAATTTGGAAATCTTAATATACTTGTTTGATTGTTGTTGTAGAATCTGAAAATAGGATTGTTTGTTGCTAAAAAATATTGTTCAATCAAATTTTAGTTGTTCTTTATTGTTCAATTTGTGTTCATGTGATTTGTTGTTGAAGTGTTGAAGAAATCATG
Source organism: Nicotiana tabacum (assembly GCF_000715075.1). Lineage (NCBI taxonomy): Eukaryota > Viridiplantae > Streptophyta > Magnoliopsida > Solanales > Solanaceae > Nicotiana > Nicotiana tabacum. The sequence goes on from NC_134101.1 coordinate 120,738,824, forward strand.
TTCATGTGATTTGTTGTTTAAATTTGTGTAGAAATTGGTCATATTGGCTATATTTTGGTTGAGTGTGATTAATTGATTTGTTATAGCTGATGGGGCAGTTTGGTAATTTGCAGTACGTTCAGGGGTAGTTTAGTAATTTCAGTAAGGTCGGAGGGGTAGTTTAGGAATTGTATATTTTGTAATTGTTTATATGAAGCATGGGGGACAAAATGTAATGGGGTGGGTTGTGATATAGTTGTTTAATATAAAGGGGGACAAGACAAAATTTAGTGGGGAGGAATCTTGTATTTATTTATGTTAGGCATGGGGGACAAAAAAATAATGGGGTGGTGTGATATATTTATTTAATGTAATGGGGATAAGTGGGAAGATAATGGGTTTGGTAGAGAAAATGGATTGATTTTAATTGATTAAAGGGTTGAGATTATATATAGGAAGTCTTGAACACAAGACAGGGATAGAGAGAATACAGAAGAGAAAGAACGAATCTGAACAGAAAGAAAATAAGAGAGAGAAAAAAAAAGGCTGAACATTTAAGAGAGAGAAAATTCCGAAAAAATATTTAAACTTTCAAAAAAAAACTAAAAAATAAATCTTTTGCTTTCTTTCATTGTTTGAAATCAGAATTAATTGTTTTTCATCAAAGCTTGAAGCTTTTGTTTTGAGATTAATACTCCACCGGTTTGCAAACTCTGTTCTTGGGTTGTTACTGCTATTGGACTTTTGTTGCTGTGCTGTATTGTTATTACTGCGTGGCTGACTTTCTTCTTCTTATATTGGCAATACCAGGTACACAACTGTAATTTTGGCATTTTGTAAGCTGAAATGAAGAACGAAATGTTAAATTTTTAATTTAGTTTTAATTTCTTTTTGTATTGTATTTAGATTATTCATGTATTATTATTCTGTCAATCACTGTCATTTGGCATAATTAGACGTGTTACAACGATATATTAAATAACGCCTTAACCGGATTATTAGGAAATATATTCAAGACGGATTACTAATTAAAACTGTTTAATAATCAAAATAGAAGAAATAACGTAAAAATTGCGTTATTGAATCAGTTTTGGCAAAAATTGATTAATTCCTTATTCATAAGGTTTTTTGTCAACACTAAGTTAATCGGAATCATATAGTTAATTTCAGTTAAAACATGAATTAGTTTGCGAATCAAGTATTAGGACATGATGTGAATTAAAACAAAGTTAGTTAAGTTTAAATTGTTTAACTTTTAGAAATATGGTTTAGTAATCAAGTTTTTTTTTTAAATTTTCAGTATTTGTAAATAATTAATTTCAATAAGCTTAAGTCATACTAACAATATGTTTTAATCCAACTATGGGATAATTAGTTTTTTTTTACTTTTTGGGCAATTCCATGTTGTTCGTAATTATCATTTTAGTAATATTACTTTCCATTAATATTTGTTTTGAATTAGTAATTAATATGTTATTTTTAAGTATGTAGAGATTGACTTCATAATTATGGACAAACTTAGTAATAATAAAGATATAGTCATTAAAGGGTATTCATAAAATAAGGGAGGATCTCGCTAACAAATAAATAAATATAAATAATACAAAAAATTGCAGTCCTCCAATCTTATTTATTTATTTTTTTTATATAAGAAAATACCTAGATTTCAAGATGGGCGATTTAGTAAAATTCACGGTCTTACCTAATAATATCATAACGCGTAGTATTTTGGCGCATATTTAATAATGTTATTTTCTTAAATACGGGTGTACATTTATGTAACCCAAATCACGATCTTGACGAAGTCAAAATGCGTCAACAAATCACGCGTGCACTGGTTGTGGCGTGGCTCGAGATGCGTTTTCACGACGTTGCAATTTTGTATAAAATAAATAATGATAAAAGCGGTTTTTAAAAGTTAAATTTGCACATAAGTTTATAATACGTATTATATCAGATAGTCAAGCCAAATATAACAGTTGAGCGACCGTGCTAGAACCACGGAACTCGGGAATGCCTAACACCTTCTCCCGGGTTAACAGAATTCCTTATCTGGATTTCTGGTTCGCGGACTGTAATATAGAGTCATTCTTTTCCTCGATTCGGGATTAAAATTGGTGACTTGGGACACCTTAAATCTCCCAAGTGGCGACTCTGAAATAAATAAATAAATCCCGTTTCGACTGTCTTTTAATTGAAAAAAAACTCCTTGTACCCTCGCGGGGCGAAAAAAGGAGGTGTGACATGCATTCCTAGAAGATAAAGAAATTCTTGTTTGCTTAGCAACATAACACATTGTACAGAAATGGTTCTTCAACTGAACATTAGGCAAACTTCCTATCTTTTTTAGACTCTTAATGGTGTATGATCTAACCTCTTATGCCATAAGACAATATCATCTAGATTTTTCGTAGAATTCTTATTTGCTGCACTAGCATTATTTGTTTTGGACTCACTAACAGTGGTGTTTACAAGAGGAATGGAATGAATTGGCCTACGATCTAACAACTGCTTGGGATCATCTTGTTCTTTGTGCTTCAGAATGTAGAGACCATGCTCATCCTTACCAATCCTCATCACCTTCCCAGTGAAGAGCTCCTGAGATATGCAAGAATCAGGAAAGAAAGCTACTAGACATCTTAGCTCTTTTGTGATTTTTGACACTGACATCAGATTAAACTTGAAATCTTGAATATAGAGCACGTGATGTACTGATTTATCCTTAAACAATGATAGATCACCTGTGTGACTGACAGTAATCTTTTCACCATTAGGAAGTTGAACTGAAGTTTTGTCATTGTCTGATAGTTTCCTAATATTACTCAGTAGATTCAAGTTGTGAGCCATATGATTAGTAGCATCTATATCTATAATCCAATTATTGCTCACTAGATGAGACATGAGAGCTATTCTTGTACCTGTAGTATTCATTGTTGCAGAATTATCCATAATTTCAACGTGTTTTCCTTTGTTCAACATCTGTAGGATCTGATTATATTGATCCTGAGTGAAGAAAGGTACTGAAGGGGCACTTGTTCTTGCTGAAGAACTATCAGCTGCTGAAGCATGTGTTGGAACCACATTAGTAGTGCCTCATTGTTGGTTAGGTGAATCAGATGTTATGCTGGCATTGTGTGCATATTCACATTTAGAATAAGGAGTACCTGTCACAACCCGAATTTTCCACCATCGGGACCGTGATGACACTTAACCTTGTACTCGCTAGGCAAGCTAATGTTACATAATATTTATCTTTTCCTTTATCTTTTAATAATTAAAATTTAACAAAAGTAAATCAATGGAAATAAATGCGGAAGAATACAATTTAAATTAACTAAAATCGAGATAACTTCCACCCAGAAATGGTGTCACAACTCACGAACAATCTACGAATACTACAAATAATGGTCTGAACGAAAAGTTTACAACTGTCTCGAAATTAGATAAAATAGAAATGAAGCAGGATAGATGGGGACGCTAGGGCCTGCGGACACCTGCAGGACTACCTTGGGTCTCCCGAATGCAGCAACATCAACCAACCTCTCGATTAGCCACTAGCTCAGAAATCTGCACAAGAAGTGCAGAGTGTAGTATTAGTACAACCGAACCCACATACTGGTAAGTGCCGAGCCTAACCTCGATGAAGTAGTGACGAGGCTACGACGGGGCATCACAACATATACAACCTGCAACAGTTTATACTAAAACAGAAAGGAAATACGGAATTAAATATAATAGAAACTTGCATTAAATGAACACAGAATCCAGCCGTCTCAGCTATAACCAATCCTTAGGGAGTTTCATCATCTCAGTAATGATCTTCAACATAAATAAATGCTAAAACAATAGATGATACGACGTACATCCCGATCCCAACATATGAATAATAATAGTATCAATATTCACCCTTATTACTCCTTATTGCAGCGTGCAACCCGATCCCACCTGTCCACCCTTATTACTCCTTGTTGCGGCGTGCAACCCGATCCCACCAGACAATCACATTCACCCTTATTCCTTATGTTGCATCGCAATATATATATCAACACCAAATTACAAAGATAAAGACAAGTGTTTCACAAGTTAACTAAAATCCTCCACAACACTTATACCTCAATCCACACAATGGAATATCACTATGATTATGAAACTTCACCAGTTAAAACTACACAACGAGACCAACCAAAGTATACCATGAAGCACCAATAAACAATATAAGCCAAAAGGGTAATAAAACGAAACCATGAAACAAATAAGTACTTCAATAAAGAAAACAACAGTTAATATGAAGCAATTAGACATGAAAATATTTATGCAAGTAGAAACCAAGACAGGAGAGCAATATATAGGGAAACGGGGACAGGAACAAGCAAACATGATAATTTGGTTGCGCATAGGTACTCGTCACCACACCTATATGCCACACACATGGAATTTCACATAGCGAATAAGTCGGGGATCCCTAATCCCTCAAGTCAAGGTTAGACCAAACACTTACCTCAAGCCAATAGGTATTTTAAAGCTCAATCACCGATTTACCTCTCGATTCCACCACCAATTTACTCGTATCTAGTAGTAATTAACTTAATAACATCAATAATTGCTAAATAACTCAAATCCCATGCATAGTTATAGGTTTTCCAACATTTTTTCCGAAAAGTAAAAAACCCGACCCCGAGCCTGCTTGGTCCAAACTCGAAATTCAGACCAAAACCGATTACCCATTCACCCTAGAGCCCGGATATACAATTGGTTTTAGAATCCAACCCCAAGTCGAGGTCTAAATCCCCAATTTTGTAAAAATCCCTTATTCTACCCAAACCCCCAATTTTTACCTTAGAAATCTTAGATTTTTGGTTGGAAATTCATGAAATGTGATGGGAAAGTGAAAGAAATTTGGTTAGGATCACTTGCTAAAGTTTTGGGGAAGATTTCGTCTTGGGAGAATCATCTATATGGTTTTAGGATTTGAGAGATGTGAAAAATGGGTGAAAATACCGTCTAAGTCCCAACTTAACAACTGCTGATGTCGCAATTGCGACTGGGACTTCGTAATTGCAAAGCTCGCAAATGCGATATTCCTTACACTTCTGTTGCCATCGCAATTGCGAAGGTAATGATCGCAATTGCGATCAAGGACCTCCGCAAATGCGACAAAAGTATCGCATTTGCGATCACACCCCTTCCCAGACTTCCTTCGCAATTGCGAAGATTTGTTTGCATTTGCGAACTCTGCTGGCCGAGGCCTTTTTCGCAATTGCGATGAGGCCCTTGCAATTGCCATGCCTGATGTGCTCGCATTTGTGAAGTCTGATCTCGCAATTGCGAGATCAGAAGCCTGCAACAGAACTAAATACCCGCAACATTTTTTCCAAGTTCAAAATACTCCGAATCCTATCTAAAACTCACCCGAGCCCTCGGGGCTCCAAACCAAACATGCACACAAGTCTTAAGTCATCATATGAACTTACTCGCGCGATCAAATCGCTAAAATAACATCTAGAACTATGAATTCAACACCAAAACTCATGAAATTTTCAAGATAGTTCAAAATGTCTAACTTTTCCACCAAAGGTCTGAATTACATCAAATCACCTCCGTTTTTCACCAAATTTCACCGATAAGGTCTATATACCATAACGGACCTATACCGGGCTCCAGAACCAAAATATGGGCCCGATACAAACAATATCAAATTTTATTAATTTTCCAAAAACCATTATATTTCCAGTTAAATAATGTTCTTCAAAAATTCATTTCTCAGCCTAGGGACATCAGAATTCGATTTCGGGTATACGCCCAAGTCCCATATTTTACTACGGACCCTCTGAGACCATGGGAATATGGGTTCAAGTCTGTTTAACCCAAATATTGACTGACGTCAACTAAAATCATCTTTTTAATCCAAAAATTATTATTTCTTAAAATTTTCACACAAAAGCTTTCCGGCATCGCGCCCGGATTGCGCACGCAAATTGAGGAGAGATAAAAGAAGGTTTTCAATGCCTCAAAATACGGAAATAGATTCTAAAATAAAAGATGACCTTTTAGGTCATCACATTCTCCACCTCTAGTACGACCGTTCGTCCTCGAGCGGACTTTGAAAAGTACCCAAGTCGGTGAAAAGATAGGGATATCGGCTTTGCATATAAAACTCGGACTCCTAGGTAGCTGCCTTAACACGCTGACCTTTCCACTGCACACAAACCGACGGATAACTTTTCGATCTCAACTGATGAACCTACCGGTCTAGAATAGCTACTGGCTCCTCTTCATAGGTCAAATCCAAGTCCAATTGGATAGTGCTGAAGTCTAACACGTGGGATGGATCGCTATGATACTTCCGAAGCAGGGACACATGAAACACTATGTGCACAACTGATAAACTTTGCGGCAATGCAAGTCTGTAAACCACTTCTCTCACTCGATCAAGGATCTCAAAATGTCCGATGAACCTAGGGCTTAGCTTGCCCTTCTTCCCAAATCTCATCACGCCCTTCATGGGCGACACCCGAAGCAATACTCACTCCCCGATCATGAATGCCATATTACGAACCTTACGGTCGACATAACTACTTTGCCTCGACTGCGCTGTACGAAGCCTATCCTGAATGATCTTAACCTTATCTAAGGCGTCCTACACTAAATATGTACCCAGCAACCGAGCCTCCCCCTGCTCAAACCACCCAACTGGTGATCGACACTGTCTACCATATAATGCCTTATAAGGAGCCATCTAGATGCTCAACTTATAACTGTTATTGTAGGCAAACTCCGCTAATGGCAAGAACTGATCCCAACAACCTCCAAAGTCAATAACACATGCTCGGAGCATATCCTCCAAAATCTGGATAGTACGCTTGGACTGTCCGTCCGTGTCAGGATGAAATATTATGCTCAACTCGACCCGCGTACCCAACTCACGCTATACTGCCCTCCAGAAATGCAAGGTAAATTGCGTACCTCAATTAGAAATCATAGACATAGGCATACCGTGGAGACGAACAATTTCACGGATATAGATCTCTGCCAACCGCTCCGAAGAATAGGAAACTGCCACAGGAATAAAATGCGCTGACTTAGTCAACCTATCCATAACAACCCATACTGCGTCGAACTTTCTCTGAGTTTATGGGAGTCCAACAACGAAGTCCATAGTGATACGCTTCCATTTCCACTCAGGAATCTCAATCTTATAAAACTAACCACCAGGTCTCTGATGCTCGTGCTTTACCTGCTGACAATTCAAACAGAGCTACATATGCAACAATATCCTTCTTCATCTTCCTCTACCAATAATGCTGCCACAAATCCTGATATATCTTAGCGGTGCCCGAATGGATAGAATACCGGGAACTATGGGCCTCTTCTAGAATCAACTCACGAAGTCCATCCACATTAGGCACACAAACACGACCCTGCATCCTCAAAACTCCATCATCTCCAACCGTAACCTGCTTGGCACCATCGTGCCACACTGTGTCCCTAAGGACAAGTAAATGAGGATCATCATACTACCGATATCTGATGCACTCAAACAATAAAGACTGAGCGATTGTGCAAGCTAAAACACGACTAGGCTCAGAAACATCCAACCTTACGAACTGATTGGCCAAAGCCTGAACCTCCAAAGCGAGCAGCCTCTCACCGACTGGAATACATGCAAGGCTGCCCATACTGGCTGACTTCCTACTCAAAGCATCGGCCACTACATTGGCCTTCTCGGGATGATACAAGATTGTGATATCATGGTCTTTCAATAGCTCCAACCACCTTCTTTACCTCAAACATAGCTCCTTCTGCTTGAACAGGTACTGTAAACTCTTATTATACGTGAACACCTCATACGACACACCATATAAATAATGCCTCCAAATCTTCAGCGCGTGAACAATGGCTGCTAGCTCCAAATCATGAACTAGATAATTCTTCTCGTGAATCTTCAACTGTCGTGAAGCATTTGCAATAACCTTACCATTCTGCATCAATACCACACCATGTCCAATATGAGATGCATCACAATAAACTGAATATGGCCCTGAACCTATGGGCAACACCAACACCAACACCAACGCCGTAGTCAAAGTTGTCTTGAGCCTCTGAAAGCGCGTCTCACACTCGTCCGACCACCTAAACTGGACACCTTTCTGGGTCAACCTGGTCATCGAGGCTGCTATAGATGAAACCCCTCTACAAACCGACAGTAATAACCCACCAAAACTGTGATGACACCGCCGGTCGTCTTAAGAATTAATGCCCCGATCCCTTATTAACTACTTTTCCCAAGTTTATTTCTGCTATTTTAATTTTTCGGGATGTTCGATTTTGAGTTTCAGAGAGTTATGGGACACCTAGTCCCTAAATGAGAGCTTAAGTGTTGGAAAGTTGACCGTAGTCGGAACAGTATGAAGACGGCCTCGGAATGGAATTCTGATGGTTTCGTTAGCTCCGTTGGGTGATTTCGGGTTTAGAGCGTGTTCGGATTGTATTTTGGAGGTTCGTATCTAATTTAGGCTTGAAATGCTGAAAGTTGAATTTTTGAAGTTTCCGGTTCGATAGTGATATTTTGATCCGAGGGTCAGAATGGAGTTCTGGAAGTTGGAGTAGCTCCGAAGTGTTTAATGTGATGTGTGTGCAAAATTTCAGGTCATTCGTACGAGGTTTGATAGACTTTTTGATCGAAAGCGTATTTTTAGAGTTTTTAGAATTCTTAGGCTTGAATCCGATGAAAAATAGGTGTTTTGATGTTGTTTGAGCATTTCGAAGGTTGGAGAAAGTTTGAATGAAGTTATGGGATATGTTGGTAGGTTTGGTTGAGGTCCCGGGGGCCTCGGGTGAGTTTCGGATGCTCAACGGACCACTTTTGGACTTGGAAAAGCATCAGATTTTTGCTGGTATGTGTTGCAAACTTTTCTTCATCGCGATCGCTTGGGGAGGTTCGCGATCGCGAAGGCATAGGCGAGGCAGAGAGAATTTTGCTCTTCGCATTCGCGGGAAGAGGAATGCGAACGCGTAACTTTAGGGCAGTGCTGAATCACGAACACGTGGACTAGGCCGCGTTCGCGTAGAAGAAATAAGGCGGCAGTGGATTCTTAAATGTTTCTCTACGTGGTCGCGTAAAGCCAACCACATTCGCGTAAGTCTGAGGGAGATAAGCATCGCGTTCGTGGATAGGGTTCCGTGTTCGCGTAGAGTAAATTTAGGCGTGTGGTTTTTGTTCTTCGCGATCGCAACTGGTCTTCTGCGATCGCGATTAAGGAATTGCATGGGCAGATTCTTAAAACCCAAAATCGAGGGTTTAAGCCATAATTCATATTTTGGACTTGGGAGCTCGGGAGATTGCGATTTTTAAAGAGATTTTCACCTGGGAAATTTGGGTAAGTAATTCCTACTCGGTTTAGACTAATTTCCATGAATCTACACTTAAATCCATCCTTTAATTTCAAAATTATGGTGGAAATTAGGGGAAAAGTTCTTAGAACAAGAAATTGAGTTTTGATTGGAAATTTGACATTGGATTGGGATAATTTTGATATGGTTAGACTCGTGAGAGCATGAAGATTCTGAAAATATAAATTTTACCCGATTTCGAGACGTGGGCTCGAGGGGCGTTTTGGTTATTTTATCTAATTTCGCGTATTAGCTTAGAACTTTCTTGTAGAATCAGTTACTTGAAGTGTTATTTACATTATGCAATTGAATTGAATAGATTTGGGCCATTTGGAGTCGAGTACTCGAGGCAAGAGCGTGATTTCGGGTTGATTTTGAGCCGGTTCGAGGTAAGTGGCTTGTCTAACCTTGTGTGGGGGACCTTCCCCTTAGGATTGATATATTTTGTAATTGAGATGCCTTGTACGTGAGGTGACGAGTGCGTACTTGTGCTAATTTTTGGAAATTCGGTTATCATTAAGTAATCACTAGTATGTTTCCTTTCCTGTTTTTATTACTTGCATTATTAAGCCTGCTGTTAACTTAGGAAAGCATGTCTAACTGACTTAATTTTTGTATTTGCTCAACCTGCCTTACCTGAATTCTGTGCAACATGCTAGGCTAGAATCCCTTGTTGCGTTAATATGAAATTTTGCCATTTCTGTATATTTTCCTGTTGCTGTTGGGTATTTATTTTGGGACTACGGATGTGGGATTCCGATAACTCCCCTCGTCTGTTTATTTTGGGACTACGGATGTGGGATTCCGGTAGATCCCCCTGTACAGTTATATGGAACTACGGGAATACACCCGGTAGATTCCCCCAGTACTGGGTATTTATATTTGGGACTATGGAACAGGATTTCGGTAGATCCCCGCGCACTATGAGTTGGACTACGGGACGGGATCCCGGGATATCCATTGGATATGTACATATGGGACTACATGACGGTATCCTGGGAGATCCCTGGTTGCTATTTTGGTGCTAAGTCGCATTTCTTTCCATGTTTTGCCTTATCACTGTAATAGTTGTTGTTGCCCTTTTTATATCCTGTGTTACTTTTACCGTTGTATTTATTTATACTGTTCTGTTCTACAGTGTCAAACTTTATATTTTATTTTAACCTCAGTAAGGCCCTGACCTTCCTCGTCACTACCCGATCGAGGTTAGGCTTGGCTCTTACTAAGTACCGCTGTGATGTACTCATGCCCCTTCTGCGCATGTTTTTCATGTGCAGATCCAGGTACTGCGACTCAGTCCTATCACCCGTGAGGCGAGGCGACTGCTCTAGAGACTTCGAGGTACATCTGCCGCTTCCGCAGACCGAGGAGTCCCTTTCTATTCTAGTTTTTAAACATTTGCCCTTCTGTATTTCTTTCCCTTGTTAGATATTCTGGAGTTAAACATTGTAGATATCCAAAGGCTTGTGGTTCTGTGGGTTTTCGGGTCTTGGAAATTTGTATTGGTTTCTGAGAGTTAAACATTGTGTATGCCGAACGGTACTTTTAAACACTATTTTTATCACTCTTCATTCTGTTTTAATGCTTATCTTCCGTAATTTAGGCTTACCTAGTCGTAGAGGACTAGGTGCCGTCACGATGGTTCACGGAGGGCGAACCCTGGTCTTGACACATTGGTATCAGAGCTTTAGGTTCATAGGAGTCATGGATCACAAGCCTATTTATTAGAGTCTCGCTGATTGGTATGGAAATGTCTATACTTATCTACGAGAGGCTATGTACCGTTAGGAAAATTCCACTTCATTTGATTTCCCTGTCGTGCGAGATTTTTGACATTAAAATTCTAAACTTCTGTCTTCTATTCTCTCATAGATGGTAAGGACAAGAACTAACCGAGATGGTCAGGCACCCACACCCCCTACTGCAGCCATTAGAGGCCGGGGCCGGGGTAGAGGCCGAGGACGAGCATGTGGGGCAGCCAGAGCACCTGCGCGAGCTGCCGCCGAGGTACCACCAGCAGTTCCATCCGGAGTCCAGGCACCTGGCACGCCTATTTCTACCACTACTCCAGCTCTTCAGGAGACTTTGGCACAGTTCATGAGCATGTACACCACTCTGGCTCTGGCAGGGTTACTCCCCCTTGTTGCAGCTACATCTCAGGCCGGGGGAGGAGCACAGACTTTCGCTGCCCGCACTCCTGAGCTGTGAGGGCATGTTAAGCAGGTCCCTAAGATTTTTCCTGTACCGCCTGCAGTACCAGTTCAGCCCGAGGACAGGGTAGCGGCTTCCTAGGAGGAGCAGCTGAGGCTTGAGAGGTTTAAGAGGTACAAGCCTTTTGTATTCAGTGGTCTAGTATCGGAGGATGCTATGGGATTTCTGGATGAGAGTTACCGCATTCTCCGTACCATGGGTATATCAAGATCGAGCGGAGTTTCCTTCACTACTTTCCAGCTTTGAGGAGCCGCCTATGAGTGGTGGCGCACCTATGAGTTAGACAGTCTGGATGAGGCTGCTTCACTGACATGGACTCAGTTTTCAGATCTGTTCTTAAGGGGGTATATTCCTCATAGCCTTAGGGATGTATGGCGCATAGAGTTTGAGCATTTGCGCCAGGGTACTATGACTGTCTCAAAGTTTGCTGTCCATTACACCAGTTTGGCTAGGCATGCACCAGCCTTGGTTTCTACTGTTCGCGAGAGGGTTCGTTGGTTTATTGAGGGCCTTATTCCCAGCATCAGGTCTAGCATGGCTCGTGAGTTGGAGATGGATATTTCTTATCAGCAGGTGGTGAGCATTGCTAGGAGGATTGAGGGTATGCATGCAAGGGAGAGAGAGAGAGAGGAGAGGGAGGCCAAGAGGTTTCGAGAGTCGGGCTATTTCTCTGGTGCCCGTGCCCCAACAGCCGGTCGTCATGGTAGGGGTTATATGAGTTGCCCTGTTCATTCAGCTCTTCCAGTAGCCAGTGGCATTCCAGCTCCTCCTAGACCTTAGGAGCCTTATTATGCACCTCCGATATCAAGCGCGCCTTCCGCGTAGGGTGCTTTCAGAGGTCAGTCCAGTAGACCTGGCCCGAGCCAGTCACAGCTACCACGTCCGCTTAGAGCTTGTTTTGAGTGTGGTGACACACATCATATGGTGAGGGATTGCCCCAGACTTGGGAGGAGTGCACCTCTATATACTTCTCAGCCATAACATGTCCCGCAGAGTTCTCAGGCTATGGTTACAGCTCCAGTTGCTACCCCGCCTGCTCAGCCAGTCAGAGGTGGAGGTCGGGGAGGTAGAGGTCGCCCTAGAGGGGGAGGTTAGGCCCGATACTATGCCCTTCATTCACGTACCGAGGCTGTTACCTCCGATTCTGTCATCACAAGTATTATATTGGTTTGTCACAGTGATGCATCAGTTCTATTCGATCTAGGCTCCACTTATTCTTATGTGTCTTCTTATTTTGCTTTGTATTTGGGTGTATCTCGGGATTCTTTGAGTTCCCTTGTTTGTGTTTCTACTCCTGTGGGAGATTCTCTTATTGTAGACCGCGTTTATTGGTCGTGTTTGGTTACTCTTAGTGGTTTTGAGACCAGAGCCGATATATTATTGCTCAGTATGGTAGATTTTGACATTATCTTAGGCATGGACCGGTTGTCACCCCATTTTGCTATTCTTGATTGTCACGCCAAAACCGTGACGCTAGCTATGCCAGGTGTACCGCGTGTTGAGTGGAGGGGTACTTTAGATCACACTCCCAGTAGAGTTATTTCTTTTCTTAAAGCTCAACATATGGTTAAGAAGGGGTGTGACACGTATTTAGCATATGTGAGAGATCTCAGTGTTGATACCTCTTTAGTTGATTCAGTTCCAGTAGTACGGGATTTTTCCAATGTGTTTCCAGCTAATCTTCCGGGCATGCCGCTTGATAGAGATATTGATTTTGGCATTGATCTGTTGCCGGGCACTCAGCCCATTTCTATTACTCTGTATCGTATGACTCTTCCTGAGTTGAAGGATCAGTTACAGGAATTGCTTGACAAGGGTTTTATTCGGCCTAGTGTATCACCTTGGGGTGCTCCCGTTATTTGTGAAGAAAAAGGATGGTTCTATGCGTATGTGTATTGATTATCGCCAGTTGAACAAGGTTACAGTGAAGAACCATTATCCGTTAGCTCGTATTGATGATCTATTTGACCAGCTTCAGGGCGCATGAGTGTTTTCTAAGATTGATATGCGCTCAGGTTACCATCAGTTGATAATTCGGGAGCCAGATATCCCGAAAACTATTTTCAGGACTCGGTATGGTCATTACGAGTTCCTTGTTATGCCATTTGGGCTGACCAATGCCCAAGCAGCCTTTATTCATTTGATGCATAGTGTGTTCCGGCCATATCTTGACTCGTTCGTCATTGTCTTTATTGATGATATTCTAGTGTATTCCTGGAGTCGGGAAGATCATGAGCAGCACCTGAGGACTGTGCTTCAAACTCTTAGAGAGAAGAAGTTATATGCTAAGTTCTCGAAATGTGAGTTTTGGTTGGATTCTGTGGCATTCTTAGGCCACGTGGTGTCAAGTGAGGGTATTCAGGTGGATCCGAAGAAAGTAGAGGCCATGCAGAATTGGCCCCGACCATTCTCAGCTACCGAGATCCGTAGTTTCCTTGGCTTGGCGGGCTACTATTGTCGTTTTGTGGAGGGGTTTTCATCGATTGCATCCCCTATGACAGGTTGACCCAGAAGGGTGCTCCATTTGAGTGGACGGAGGAGTGTGAGGTGAGCTTTCAAAAGCTCAAGACAGCTTTGACTACAGCCCCAATTTTGATATTGCGTTCAAGTTCGGGGTCTTATACGGTCTATTATGATGCCTCGAGGATTGGCCTCAGAGCGATGTTGATGCAGTATGGTAGGGTGATTGCCTACACGTCTAGAGAGTTGAAGATAAATGAGAAAAAATACCCTATTCACGACCTTGAGTTAGCTGCCATTGTTCACGCCCTGAAGATTTGGCACCATTATTTATACGGGGTTCCTTGTGAGGTTTATACGGACCATCGGAGCTTTCAGCAACTGTTCAAGCAAAGGGATCTAAATTTGTGCCAGAGGAGGTGGTTAGAGTTGCTGAAGGTCTATGATATCACTATTTTGTATCACTCGGGCAAGGCCAATATGGTGGCTGATGCTTTGAGTCACCGGGCAGAGAGTTTGGGAAGTTTGGCTTATTTACCAGCATCGGAGAGGCCTATGGCGATGGATGTTCAGGCCTTTGTCAGCCAGTTTGTGAGATTGGATCTTTCGGAGCCTAGTCGGGTTTTAGCTTGCGTGATTTCTCGGTCTTCCTTATTTGATCGTATCAAGGAGTGGCAGTATGATGACCCTTATTTGCTTGTCCTCAAGGACAAGGTTCAGCACGGTGATGCAAGAGATGTGACTATTGCTGATGTGGGGTATTGAGAATGCATGGTCAGATTTGTGTACCCAATGTTGATGGGCTTCAGGAGTTGATTCTGGAGGAGGCTATAGCTCACAGTTTTCCATTCATCCGGGTGCCGCGAAGATGTATCAGGATTTGAGGTAGCACTATTGGTGGACGCGGATGAAGAAAGATATAGTTGGATTTGTAGCTCGGTGCCTTTACTGTCAGCAGATAAAGTATGAGCACCAGAGACCGGGTGGGTTGCTTCAGTAGATAGAGATTCCGGAGTGGAAGTGGGAGCGGATCACCATGGACTTTGTAGTTAGGCTCCCATGGACTTTGAGATAATTCAATGCTATTTGGGTGATTGTGGATTGGCTGAGCAAGTCCGCTCACTTATTCCTGTGTGTACTACTTATTCCCCGGAGCGGTTGGCGGAGATCTATATTCAGATAATTGTTCGTCTGCATTGTATTTTGGTTTCCATCATTTCAGATAGAGGTACTCAATTCACATCACATTTCTGAAGAGCCGTTCAACACGAGTTGGGTACTCGGGTGGAGTTGAGTACAACATTTCACCTGCAGATGGACAGATAGTCCGAGCGCACTATTCAAATTCTTGAGGCTATGCTCTGTGCGTGTGTGATTGAGTTTGGAGGGTCTTGGGATCAGTTCTTGTCATTGGCGGAGTTTGCTTAAAACAACAGCTATCAGTCCAGCATTTAGATGGCACCATATGAGGCTTTATATGGTAGGCGGTGTAGATCCCCGGTGGGTTGGTTTGAGCCGGGTGAGGCTAGACTATTGGGCACAGACTTGGTTCAGGATGCTTTGGAGAATGCCCAGGTGATTCAGGATAGACTCCGTACAGCCTAGTCCAGATAGAAGAGCTATGCAGACCGGAAGGTTCGTGATGTTTCCTATATGGTTGGATAGCGGGTTCTGCTTCGGGTATCGCCTATGAAGGGCATTACTCAATTTTATCTTTTTGAGTTTATTTTCAAGCTTAAGGTGTGCCTCACTTGCCACTTCCTTTCCTTTAAAGGAGTTCATGCATTTTTCCATTAAATTTTTTAAGAGGATACAGTGACCTGTCGCACATGTTGGATTTCAATTCAGTCCAGTTGGACAAGGATCTATCCTATGTTGAGGAGCCAGTGGCAATATTGGATAGGCAGGTTAGAAAGCTGAGGTCAAAGAACATTACATTAGTAAAGGTTCAGTAGCGGGGCCAGCCGGTCGAGGAGGCGACCTGGGAGACCAAGCAGGATATGTGCATCCGTTTCCCTCATCTTTTCACAATTTCAGTTATGTCTTTATGCTCGATCGAGGATGAACGAATGTTTAAGTGTAGGAGGATGTGACAACCCGGCCGGTCGTCTTAAGAATTAACGCTCCGATCCCCTATTAACTACTTTCCCCAAGTTTATTTCTGCTATTTTGATTTGCCGGGATGTTCGATTGTGAGTTTCGGAGAGTTTTGGGACATTTAGTCCCTAAATGAGAATTTAAGTGTTGGAAAGTTGACTGTAGTCGGAACAGTATGAAGACGGCCTCGGAATGGAATTTTGATGGTTTCGTTAGCTTCGTTGGATGATTTCGGGTTTAGGAGCGTGTTCGGATTGTATTTTGGAGGTCCGTAGCTAATTTAGGCTTGAAATGCCAAAAGTTGAATTTTTGAAGTTTCTGGTTCGATAGTGAGATTTTGATCCGAGGGTCGGAATGGAGTTCCGGAAGTTGGAGTAGCTCCGTAGTGTTTAATGCGACGTGTGTGCAAAATTTCAGGTCATTCGGACGAGGTTTGATAGACTTTTTGATCGAAAGCGTATTTATAGAGTTTTTGGAGTTCTTAGGCTTGAATCTGATGAAAAATAGGTGTTTTGATATTGTTTTGAGCGTTTCGAAGGTTGGAGCAAGTTGGAATGAAATTATGGGATATGTTGGTAGGTTTGGTTGAGGTCCCGGGGGCCCCGGAGGACCCAGGTGAGTTTCGGTTACTCACTACTTTTGGACTTGGAAACACATCAGATTTTTGTTGGTATGCGTTGCAGACTTTTCTTCATCGCAATCGCGTGGGGAGGATCGCGATCGCGAAGGCTTAGGCGAAGCAGAGGGAATTTTGCTCTTCGTGTTTGCGTGAAGAGGAATGCGAACGCATAACTTTGGGGCAGTGCTGAATCGCAAACGTGTGGACTAGGCCGCATTCACGTAGAAGAAATACGGCGGCAATGGAATCTTAAATGTTTCTCTACGCGGTCGCATAAAGCCAACTGCGTTCACGTAAGTCTGAGGGAGCTAAGCATCGCATTTGCGGACAGGGTTCCGCATTCGCGTAGAGTAAATCTGAGGCGCGTGGTTTTTGTTCTTCGCGATCGCAACTGGTCTTCCGCGATCGCGATTAAGGAATTGCCTGGACAGATTTTTAAAAACCAAAATCGAGGGTTTAAGCCATATTCATATTTTGCACTTGGGAGCTCAGGAGATTGCAATTTTTGAAGAGATTTTTACCTGGGCCATTTGGGTAAGTAATTCCTACTCGGTTTAGACTAATTTCCATGAATCTACACTTAAATTGATCCTTTACTTTTGAAATTATGGTGGAAATTGGGGGAAAAGTTCTTAGACCAAGAAATTGAGTTTTGGTTGGTGATTTGACATTGGATTGAGATAATTTTGATATGGTTAGATTCGTGAGAGCGTGAGGATTTCTGAAAACATAAATTTTACCCGATTCCGAGACGTGGGCTCGATGGGCGTTTTGGTCATTTTACCTAATTTCGCGTATTAGCTTAGAACTTTCTTGTAGAAGCAGTTACTTGAAGTGTTATTTACATTATGCAATTGAATTGAATAGATTTGGGCCATTTGGAGTCGAGTACTCGTGGCAAGAGCGTGGTTTCAGATTAATTTTGAGCCGGTTCGAGGTAAGTGGCTTGTCTAACCTTGTGTGGGGGACCTCCACCTTAGGATTGGTATATTTGGTAATTGAGATGCCTTGTACGTAAGGTGACGAGTGCGTACTTGTGCTAATTGTTGGAAATCCGGTTTTCATTAAGTAATCACTAGTATGTTTCCTTTCCTGTTTTTATTACTTGCACTATAAGCCTGTTGTTAGCTTACGAAAGCATGTCTAAGTGATTTAATTGCTGTATTTGCTCAACCTGCCTTACCTCAATTCTGTGCAGCATGCTAGGCTAGAATCACTTGTTGCCTTATTATGAAATTTTGCCATTTTTGTATATTTTTTTGTTGCTGTTGTGTATTTATTTTGGGACTACGGATGTGGGATTCCGGTAGCTCCCCCTTGTCTATTTATTTTGGGACTACGGATGTGGGATTCCGGTAGATTCCCCTGCACAATTATATGGAACTACGGGAATGCACCTGGTAGATTCCCCCAGTACTGGGTATTTATATTTGGGACTACGGAACGGGATTCCGGTAGATCCCCGCGCACTATGAGTTGGACTACAAGACAGGATCCCGGGAGATACATTGGATACGTACATATGGGACTACAGGATGGTATCCTGGGAGATCCCCGGTTGCTATTTTGGTGCTAAGTCGCATTTCTTTCCGTATTTTGCCTTGTCTCTGTAATAGTTGTTGTTGCCCTTTTTATATCCTGTGTTACTTTTACCGCTGTATTTATTTATACTGTTCTGTTCTACACTGTCAAACTTTATATTTTATTTTAACCTCAGTAGGGCCTTGACCTTCCTCGTCACTACCTGACTAAGGTTAGGCTTGGCACTTACTGAGTACCGATGTGGTGTACTTATGCCCCTTCTGCGTATGTTTTTCATGTGCAGATCCAGGTACTGCGACTCAGTCCTATCACCCGTGAGGCGAGACGACTGCTCTAGAGACTTCGAGGTATATCTTCCGCTTCTACAGACCGAGGAGTCCCTTTCTATTCTAGCTTTTAAACATTTGCCCTTCTGCATTTCTTTCCCTTATTAGATATCCTGGAGTTAGACATTGTAGATATCCAATGGCTTGTGGTTCCGTGGGTTTCCGGGTCTTGGAGATATGTATTGGTTTCTGAGAGTTAAACATTGTGTATGCCGAGCGGCACTTTTAAACACTATTTTTATCACTCTTCATTCTATTTTAATGGTTATCTTCCGCAATTTAGGCTTACCTAGTCGTAGAGGACTAGGTGCTGTCACGATGGTTCACGGAGGGCGAACCGGGGTCGTGACAAAAACCAAGAAACTCCGAATCTCTGTAGATGATGTGGGTCTAGGCCAGTCCTTGACTGCCTCAATCTTCTTAGGATCCACCTGAATACCCTTTGATGATACGACGTGACCCAGGAATACAACTGAACTCAACCAAAACTCACATTTCGAAAACTTACATATAACTGGTTGTCTCTCAGAGTTTGAAGAACGACTCGAAAGTCCTACTCATGCTCCTCTCGGTTACGGGAGTAGATCAAAATATCGTCAATGAAGACAATCACAAAGAAATCCAGATAGGGCTTGAACACCCGGTTCATCAAAAGTATAAATGCTGCTGGGGCATTTGTCAACCCAAATGATATCACTAAGAACTCATAATGCACATATCGAGTCCGAAAAGTTGTCTTATGGACATCGGATGCCCTAATCCTCAGCTGATGGTAGCTAGATCTCAAATCAATCTTCAAAAATACTTTGGCACCCTGAAGCTGATCAAATAAATCATCAATCCTCGGCACTGGATACTTGTTCGTGATGGTGACTTTGTTCAACTGCCGATAATCTATGCACATCCTCATCGATCCATCCTTCTTCTTAACAAACAGCACCGGTGCACCCCAGGGCGAGACACTAGGTATAATAAAGCCCTTATCAAGCAAGTCTTGCAACTGCTCTTTCAATTCCTTCAACTCTGGCGGGGCCATACGGTATGGCAGAATAGATATGTACTGAGTACCCAGAGCCAAATCAATGCAAAAGTCAATATCCCTGTCGGGTGGCATCCCTGGCAGGTCTGCGGGAAGCACCTATGGAAACTCCCGAACAACTGGCACAGAATCCATATAAGGAATCTCAGCACTAGAATCACGAACATAAGTCAAATAAGCCAAACACCACTTCTCGACCATACGTCGAGCCTTCATATAAGAGATAACCCTGCTAGTAGAATGACCAGTATCCCTCTCCACTCCAATCGAGGTAACCCCGGCGATGCTAAGGTCACGGTCTTGGCATAACAGTCCAATATAGCGTGATAAGGTGACAACCAATCCATCCCCAAGATGACATCGAAATCCACCATATCAAGAGGTAGGAGATCTACACTAGTCTCAAGACCCCCAATAACAACCACACACGAACGATAGACACGATCTACAATAATAGAATCACCCATCGGCATAGACAAATACGGGAGCACTCAAAGAATCACGAGGCACAACCAAATATGAAGCAAAATAAGAAGACACATAGAAGTATATAGAACCTGGATCAAACAGAACTGAAGCATCTCTACTAAAAACCGAAACAGTACCTGTGATAATAGCATTGGAGGACTCAGCCTTAGGCCTGGCTGGGAAAGCATAACATCGGGGTCGGGCCCCACCACTCTAAACTATATTTCTGGGACAGCCTCCTGCTGGCTGGACTCCACCTCTAACGGCCTGACTTCCACCTCTAGCAGGCTGACCCCTACCTCGGGCTCCCTGACCCCTACCTTTAGCTGGCTGAGCGGGCGGTTCCGGGATCATGGCACGAGAGCTGTGTTGCTGGGGCTGAACACCTACTAATCTCGGACAAGTCCTCCGGACATGCCCATACTCACCACACTCAAAGCATCCATCTAAATAATATGGCTGAGGAAACTGAGACTGGCCATAACGGGCCGGCTGACCGCGATAATAACTCTAAATAGGAGGTGCTCTGATATGAGTTGGCGGTGCACTATAAGCTAGTTGTCCTGAGGGAGGTACATAAAGCCACGACCCTCTAAAGCCCATGAGATGTCTGAAGTGCTAAATGAAATGGCCTAGGATGATGGCCCCTACCAAAAGAATCTCTGCCTCCAAACGAAAAACCACTGAACCTAGCAGAATGATGAGGCCTCTTATCAAACCCCTGACTACTTCCCTGAGATAGAACTGTCTCAACTCGCCGGGCCACATTGGCCGCATCCTTGAAAGAAATCTCGCTCCCTATATCCTTAGCCATCTGCAATATGATAGGCTGAGCAAGTCCCTCAATAAACCTCCTCACCCTCTCTCTCTCTTAGTGGGAAGTATAAAAAGAGCATAATGGGTCAAATCAATAAATCGGGTCTCGTACTGAGTGACGATTATAGAACCCTACTGAAGGAGCTCAAAATACATCCGATAGTCCTCTTTTTGAGTGATAAGAAGATACTTCTACAAGAATAGCTGCGAGAACTGGTCCCAAGTGAGAGCTGGTGACCCAGCTGGTCTGTCCAAACAATAATCTCTCCACCATTTCTTGGTGGAACCTGATAAGCGAAAAACAGCAAAGTCGAACGCCATTTGTCTCCACTATCCCCATGCTCCGTAGAACCTCAAGGCAACTGTCCAAATGGTCCTGGGGATCCTCTGAAGATGTACTGCCATAGGTAGTAGTGAAAAGCTTGGTAATCTTGTCCAACCTCCACAAAGCCTCCGAAGACATAGCTGATCCATCACCGGTCTGTGCCATAACACCCGGTGGAACTATCCCAACTGGCTGAGCTACTGGAGTCTGAAACTGGGGAGCCATCTGCTCTGGAGTGTGAGTAGAAAGAGTTTGTACTCCTCCCCCAACCGGAGAGACGGCTGGTGCTACAAGAAGTATGCCTACCTGAGTAACACTCTCCATGAGGCCCACTAGACGGACCAAAGCATCCTAAAGTACCGGGGTAGCTATGAACCCCTTTGGAACCTGATATGGCCCTGCTGGAACGGTCTGGGCCGGAACCTCATCATCAAACTCTACCTAAGGCTCCGCCGCTGGTGCTGATGCTCGAGCTTTGGGCTGAGCCCTGCCCTTGCCTCGGCCTCTAGCATGACCTCGGCCTCATCCTCTGCCCCTTGTAAGAGTTGCCACTGGGGGCTCGGGCTGCTGATCAGCTGATGAAGCGGTACATGTTCTCGCCATCTGTGAAAGAAAAGAGTAGAGAGTTCAATTAACATTGAGAGATCAAACCGCACGGTAGGGATGAATAGAAGTGAAACTATTCCTAACTTTGTAGCCTCTTGGGGGGATAGGCACAGACGTCTCTGTACCGATTTCTTAGACACTACCAAGCTTGTCTGTGAATTGTGAGACCTAAGTAACCTAGAGCTCTGATACCAACTTGTCACGACCCAAATTTTCCACCCTTAGGACCGTGATGGCGCCTAACATTGTACTCGCTAGGCAAGCTAACGTTACATAATATTTCACCTTTTTCCTTTATCTTTTAATAATTAAAACTTAACAAAAGCAAATCAGCGGAAATAAATACGGAAGAACACAGTTTAAAAGATTATCTTTATTCTAATAATGAAAACTGAGATAAATTCCACCCAGAACTGGTGTTACAACTCACGAATAGTCTACGAATACTACAAATAATGGTCTGAACAAAAAGTTTACATCTGTCTCGAAAGTAGATAAAAGAGAAATGAAGTAGGATAGAAGGGGACACCAGGGCCTACGGATGCCTGCAGGACTACCTTGTGTCTCCGAAATGTAGCAACAACGACCAACCTCTCGATCAGCCACTAGCTCCGAAATCTGCACAAGAAGTGCAGAATGTAGTATCAATACAACCGACCCCATGTACTGGTAAATGCTGAGCCTAACCTCGATGAAGTAGTGACGAGGCTAAGGCGAGTCACTTACATTAATCTGTACCTACAACAGTTTAAACTAAAACGAAAAGGAAATACAGAATGAAATATAACATAAACTTGCATTAAATGAATACAGAATCCAGCCGTTCTTCCAGTACTCAACTATAACCAATCCTTAGGGAGTTTCAACATCTCAGTAATGAACAATAACAGAAATGAATACTAAAACAATAACTGATGCGGCGTGTATCCCGATTCCACCATATGAAAAATAATAGTATCAATATTCACCCTTATTACCGCTTGTTGCGGTGTGCAACCTGATCCTACCAGTCCACCCTTATTACTCCTCAACACATATCACCTTTATTCCTCCTGTTGCGACGCGCAACTCAATCCCACCTGTCCACCCTTATTACTCCTTGTTGCGGCGTCCAACCCGATCCCACCAGACAATCACATTCACCCTTATTCCTCCTGTTGCGGCGTGCAACCCGATCCCATTATATATCAGCACCAATCACAAAATAAAGACAAGTATTTCACAAATCACAAAGATAAAGACAAATGTTTCGCAAGTTAACTTAAATCCTCCACAACACTTATACCTCAATCCACACAATGGAATATCACTACGATTATGAAACTTCACCAGTAAAAACTACACAGCGATACCAACCAAAGTATGCCATGAATCACCAATAAACAAATATAAGCCAAAAGGGTAATAAAACGAAACCATGAAACAAATAAATACTTCAATAAAGAAAATAATAGTTAATATGAAGCAATTAGACATGGAAACATTTATGAGCAAGTAACAATTAAGACATGAGAGCAATATATATGGAAATGGGGAAGCGAACAGGAAAAAGTGATAATTTGGTGGCGCATAGGTACTCGTCACCACACCTATACGCCACATACATGGAATTTTACATAGCAAATAAGTCGGGGATCTCTAATCCCTCAAGTCAAGGTTAGACCAAATACTTACCTGAAGCCAACGAGTATTTAAAAGCTCAATCACCACTTTACCTCTCGATTCCACTATCAATTCACTCGTATGTAATCATAATTAACTTAATAACATCAATAAATACTAAATAACTCAACTATGATGCATAATTATAGGTTTTCCAACATTTCCCCCAAAAGGTCAAAAATCCGACCTCGGACCCACTTGGTCCAAACTCGAAATTCAGATCAAAACCCGATTATCCATTCACCCTCAAGCCCAGATATACAATTGATTTTGGTATCCAACCCCAAATCGAGGTCTAAATTCCCAATTTATAAAAATTCATAATTCTACCCAAACCCCCAATTTTTATCTTAGAAATCTTAGATTTTTGGTTGTAAATTCATGAAATGTGATGGGAAAGTGAAAGAAAGTGGGTTAGGATCACTTACCAAAGTTTTAGAGAAGATTTGGTCTTAGGAGAATCATCTCTAGGGTTTTAGGATTTGAGAAATGTGAAAAATGGGTGAAAATCCCGTCTAAGTCCCAATTTAACAACTGCAGTTATCGCAATTGCGACTGGAAGCGAAGCTCGCAAATGCGAAGAACCATCGCAAATGTGAAGTTCCTCACACTTCTACTTCCATCGCAAATGCGATCAGGGACCTCCGCAAATGCGACAAAAGGATCGCCTTTGCGATCACGCTCCTTCCTAGACTTCCTTCGCAATTGCGAAAATTTGTTCGCATTTGCGAACTCTGCTGGCCCAGGCCTTCTTCACAATTGCGATGAGGCCCTCGCAATTGCCATGCCTGATATGCTCGCATTTGCGAAGCGCTGCAACAGAACTGAATACCTGCAACATTTTTTCCAATTCCAAAACTCTCCGAAGCCTATCTAAAACTCACCCAAGCCCTCAGGGCTCCGAACCAAACATGCACACAAGTCTTAAATAATCATATAAATTTGTTCGCGCGATCAAATCGCCAAAATAACATCTAGAACTATGAATTCAACACCAAAACTCATGAAATTTTTTAGATAGTTCAAAATTTCTAACTTTTCAACAAAAGGTCCGAATTACATCAAATCACCTCCGTTTTTCACCAAATTTTACAGATAAGATCTAAATACCATAACGGACCTATACCAGGCTCCAGAACAAAAATACGGGTTTGATACCAACAAGATCAAATATTATTAATTTTCCAAAAACTATTATATTTTCAGTTAAACAATTTTCTTCAAAAATTCATTTCTCGGGCTAGCTGTATACCCAATTTTTCCCATAATATTTTTAAAACTATACTTTGGCATCAATTAGTATTTTTATACAATTTCTGCATTTTCAAAATATTTTAGCTAATTTCTCCCAGCATTTTTTATTTATAAAACAATCACTAATTGTATCACAAATAGTTTATAATAAAATTTGTGGTTTAATTTCATCACTTGAATTTGTACTAAGTTTCAATTATTGAAAAAATAGTCACTTTTATATTTTTGGGATGCAATTGCAATTACTTTACAATTATAGCCTATGCATTACATTATTTCACCAGAAAATAGCCCTTTACATTTTTAAATATTAAGTCATTATTTTAGAATATTTTCAGGCATGAAAATTATTTTTTTACAGAATATTAGTTATTTTTAAAAATTGTTCTATCAATTAAATAGGGTATTTAAAAAATGGCCCTCTTATTTCGAATTTAGCCTAATTACCTAGCCTAATTTTAAACCCTCCCCCCTAATTTAACTAAACCAACCCAAATATACTCAGCCCAAACCTTAATGTCCAACCCGGCCATAAACTATTTCAATCTCGGTCGTTGATCACAGAGATCAACGGCCACAATTAACCCTTTCTTTTTTTAGTTCCAAACGACCCCCCAAACCTGGCCATTTCTCACCAACAATCGCCCTGAAACCCCCTTTCTTCTTTAATTTTCTCGGAGACCTAAACCTAAACCTAGCCGCCGCCACCCAAAACCAGCCCTAATCCTTGTGATTCCTACTCGATCTATGGCGTCCTATAGTTGTACGAAGCCTCTACTTGTCTCCTATCTCCCTAGTTGTTCGATTGTGTGATTTTTGTGGAAAGGACCTCGAAGAGATCTGGTCTAGATCTCATTTAAGGCTCTTCAAGAGTCTGTCCATGGTCTGTGAGTGATTTCTATTGAAGTTCCACGATTCAAATCCTTGATTCAAAGGCCAGATTCTCTTACCCTTTCTCTTTTCTTCAAGAAATCCAATGTTTGGACTTGAATCGGTTCAGATCTCCGTAGATCTGGAACAATACTGAGTTTATCGTTGATTTTCCTAAAAGTTCCTTTACTTCTTTACTAGTTAATCGACGTCTGAATATTTTTTGTTATATTAGGGTTTGTTTTCTTGTTGTTTGTTGGTCGAACCTCTAGGTATCTATAATGTTTTTAAACTTCCATGGCTACTCTTTTGGATTCTTTTACTCCTTTACTACTGACCGATTTTTAAACACTACAATACTTCAAGTTTTGACTTCTATAACTTCTGTTTGTTCGAATTTCTGTATGTTAACATGCCTTCAAGTTTCTTCTTTAAGAGTTTTCAAACTAGGGTTTCATCCCTTTATGTTTTCTGCAAAAATTCTAAAGTGTTTGATTGTGGTTCTCTTTACTTGTTCGACTGATTCTTCATATCTATGTTTTAATCCCTATGGTTTTTGCTTATTTCACTGATTATTTTAATATTTTGCCCGTTATTCGTTAGTTCTGTCAATTAAAAAGGATTGACTGAATTTATTTGCCTAATTAGGGTTCAAATTATATTGTTTGCCGAGATTGGTACTTCTTGTGATTCCTTTCCCTATTTGTGAGTCATGACTGGTACTACTTGCCTTAATTGGTTTATTAGCTTAATTTATGGGATTTAATTGCTCTAACCGACTCCTAAAGTGTCTTTGATTGATTTATTTACCTTATTGAACCTATAACTTGGTTGTTAATTGATTCTCCCTAATTTAAGGGGTGCTTTCCGGATTCTGTTGAATTATTTGATTGGGTTTATCCCCAATTAACTATTTAATTTTACTTGCATACCTTATTTGGAACTCTTAATTATTCTTTGCCTTATTTGTTTTACTCTGCTAAGTGCTGTATATTCTCCCTATTATGACTTTTGAAAAACACGAACACTAGTTCATCCATAATCTCACACGCTTAAAAGCTCCCTATTCTCTTCTATTACTTGCAATTCTCACTAATCCAACCGGCTGTAAGCCAAGGCTGGCTATTTGCACCATCTCTGCTCTATACTCTGTATTCTCTCCTTAACTGATATGTCCTGATTCGATTAAAATTCTAAAACTATGTGTTTTCTTTGTTGCTGCCGTTCATTAGTTGTGATTTCAAGTTCTGTTTACTATTCTACTGTCATATGCTCAATGTGTAACCAACATGCCTAGATTACACTACCTAACTGCTGTATCACTTAGTTTAGAGTTTGTTCTGTTAGAATTTATGACTGGTTTATCTAACCATGAGGATCTGTTTACTATTTAGCATGTCTAATCCTGTTTTGAGATGATTGCATGAATCCCATTTGCTCACTAGTATGTCCAAGCTACATTGTTTGTTTACTATCTCACCCAACATGTCTACATCCTGCTTGTTCTATATGTGATTAGTATTTCTAAACTTTGAATGCTTCATGAAGTGCTTGCCTAGTTTGTTCATTTGAGTCTTGCCTACTCTATTTTACTAATGAGATCCTGTTAAGGCATCTAGCCCTTCAAAGTACTCTAGTTGTGTGTATTGGTCATGTCTAAGACCTATGTGTTCTCAACATGTCTTTGTTGTAATCTTTGTAACTAATTTGTCAATTCCAAACCTCTTGAGAAATTTGTGTATCTGTTTGCTTATACACTAGGCTGTATTCTATGTGTCCCCCAACCCCTCTCTCTCCATATTTGGAACCTGCTTGCCCCAAAGTGTTTCTGAAACTGTGTGTTCTGTGACTTGCATTCTGATTTCAAAAAAATTGTTTTTTTTTCATACTTTTTCTCAAACTGTTTACCACCCTAACTAGTACTAGTTTCAGAAAATCTTTTCACTCCAAAGGCCCTATTGCTACTGTTTACCAAAACTCTTTCAAATCATGTCAAACAGTCTCACTTATTCTTAGGTTATTAGATTCTGCCCCTCTGGTATGTGTACTACTTAGAGGTCCCTAAGATCTCTCTAAACTCTGGCATATCAAGGCTGACACTTCCACACTGCACACGATCAATATTTATTTGAGGAAAGTCTGGGTGTGAGCACTGCCCGGAATCCTTGAGGTCCTTAGGGAACTCTGACACACTTGGACACGAAATTGGGCTATGGAATCTTGGGCATTTGAGACTAGTGAAGGCTTGGTACACCAGGATTTGCTTTGGACCTATTTCAAGCTCCCTATAGCTTAATATATATTTATATTTATGTAATATATTCAATCATTGGTCTGTAATAATTATTGTAAACAAATATTGGGGTGACTAGTGAAAGGGAGGGTAGTTGTATACTGTAGGTAAAGTTGGGTAGATAACATGCCTATAGAGGTTCATTTGGTTCAAATGTGTTTGTTAGATAATATGCTTATAGGATTTGCTTTGGCTCAAGGTAATTCTTCTTGCTTTACTTTACATAATTAGAAGTCATGCCTATAGGATCAAAATCAGCTTAATTATAGAAATCATGCCTATAGGATCTAAAATCAGTTTTAGTTAGATCTAAAATCAGTTTAATTAGAAATCATGCCTGTAGGTTCTGAATTAGTCTAATTAGCTAATCCACTTATCTCTTCAACGTTGTGTTAATTAATATCACTAGAAAGCATGCCTATAGGATCTTAATTGTCCGTTTAAAATTGTTTACTGTTTTACTGTATTCATGATTAGTGATTAGATACCATGCTCATAGGACATCACTATTATACGCCTAGGCAAGCCGATAGGGCGACTAAAATTCTGCAAACTGTAAAACTACGCCTTGTTATTTGTGACTGCTCATATTTAACAGGTTAAAATCAGTAAGTAAACGGATTAAATTCTTTTACAATTTGGTTTTAACTCAATACTGCATATTCTTTGCTCACTTAGATATCCTGTTCTAGGGCTTCTTTTAAATACTTGAAACTGTGTTAAGACGTGCACTTGCTTGCTCTATTTGTGGAGGTAAAACTTGAGCCTTTAGTTGTTCCATCTTTGATCCAGTCCTATTATTTTTGGTTGTCGCCTAGATTTTTCTCCTTTAAGTACCTTAGGATAGTCTAGAACTACCCAAATTAGAGGTCCGAAATACCTCCAGGGCCATAAGAAAGGAACGGGTAGTGCACGCATATGATATCTTAAGGTTGCTAGAACGTTTTAGGCTATGACTAAGGGGAGGGAATTGGGTAGTAAAAGAGATGATGAATGTGCGCTAATGTCGCGTGTAGTCCCTCATCGAAGAGTGATTACCGGGCATTGTGTGGGTATGATCCTGTAGGCTAACCAACCTAGGACCCCTCTTTCCCAATTCCCATTGTTTAAATGAGTTTATTTTTCTTTATATATATATATATATATATATATATGCAAGTTGTTCAAACCTCTCCCTTGCTTTCATTACCTGAATCATACATGTGTTTAGAATGTGAAGACATGCCTTTATTTGCGAGTATGTGTTGAAATTGTTTACTTGTAAAATGACTAATTCACATAGTTTAAGTTAGGCCGGGACCCACCGTTGTGGACCGTAAGGGGTGCCTAACACCTTTCCCTCAAGGTTATTTCGAGCCCTTATCGTAATCTCTGGTAATGCAAACTAGTCCATGAGTTAATTGCTCTAGGTGCCCTAACGTACCGTAATCCGTTAGGTGGGGACTCTTCAAATACCCAATTTCCAAAAGGAAACGAGTTGTTCCCCCCATGTCGAAACCCGGACTTCCCCGTCAAAAGGTAAAAAAGGAGGCGCGACACTAGGGACCTCGGAATTTGATTCCGGGCATATGCCCAAGTCCCATATTTTACTACGGACCCTCTGGGACCGTCAGAATACGGGTCTGGGTCCGTTTACCCAAAATATTAACCGATGTCAACTAAAATATCTTTGTAAGCCAAAAATCATTATTTCTTAAAATTTTCACACAAAAGCTTTCCGACATCGCGCTCAGATTGTGCAGGCAAATCGATGAGAGATAAAAGAAAGTTTTCAAGGCCTCAAAATACGAAAACGGATTCTAAAATAAAAGATGATCTTTTGGTTCATCACAGTACCCCCTTTCTTTCTTACCTCTAAAATCAGTGGGGTAACCATGAAGCTTATAATAGTTGTCTCTAGTATGGCCTTTAAGATGACAAAGTCACATTGAAGAGATGACTTTCCAAAGTTGTTTCTGGGCTTATAATCATGATTGTAACTACCAGTAGGGGCTCTATTACTCAGTAGAGTTGTAGGATCACCAACACCAACAGTAGCATTATTTCTTCTTTGACTTTTCACATTAATGAACATTGCATATGTCTGGTTTATATTAGGTACCGGTCTAGTCATGAGAATCTGATCCTTAGCATTGTCAAAAGTGTCATTTAGCCCAATAAGAAATTGATACAACTTTTGAAGCTGATAATGTTCTGCATTTTGTTTAGATTCTGGACAGCCACACGAATGAGGAGGA
Source organism: Nicotiana tabacum (assembly GCF_000715075.1). Classification (NCBI taxonomy): domain Eukaryota; kingdom Viridiplantae; phylum Streptophyta; class Magnoliopsida; order Solanales; family Solanaceae; genus Nicotiana; species Nicotiana tabacum. Next base: position 120,769,018 of record NC_134101.1, read on the forward strand.
ACTATAGCCTCATATTCATCCCATAATTCTCTAAGTTTTGAAAATATTCAGACAGATAACAGATCTTGTGTTAGCTTAGCAATTTTTTTATATAGGTAGAAAGATCTATATGCATTTACCTTATCAAACCTCTCACGAAGGTTTTCCCAAACCTTGTGAGCATCAGAAGAATATATCACAGAACTAAGTAAATTTGTGGCCACAGTGTTCATTATCCAAGCCAGCACAATAGCATTACACCTATCCCATAACTCATGTGGCTAGGATTAAATATGTGTTTTCTATAGGTTCCTAACACAAAACCTAGTTTGTTTTTGCCATGCAATACATTTTCATAGATCTACTCCACAATGAATAATTTTTAGAACCTCGAAGTTGAATTAAAATGAGAACTGCACCTTGTGTACCAGGCGGGTAGATATAAAGAGGGTGATTATGATGAACTAGGTATACATTCAGATCATGTAGTGTTGGAGTAGCTGGGGCAGAGGATGTACTTTCTTAGATAGTCATAGTACGTAGTAATCAAATAGCAGGTCTTCAAAATTAACATTTGAGATTGAAGTTTTTAGTGAATCGAGATTCAATCTCAGAGGAACAATCGTTGTAGATCACAAATTTGAATACGAGCTCAATTTTTGAGAATTTTCTACTTACTTCTCTTTGCACCAAGCTTATCCTAATTGCTGAACCAGGTAACGTCACCTACCATGTTATGAAGGTCAGCTATGGAGGTCACCAGAAGAGGAAATGAGATAAGAGAGCAAAGAAAGTGAAATACATTCTCACTGATTCAATATTGAGCTACAAAACTGACATGAAAATAAAGTTCCTTATTTATACACAAAGCTAACTAACTAACTTGTTAACTTAATCCTACACTAATGCCAACTCATTAACAGTTGGCTTCCAGCTGTGTAACTGCTTCTAACTAACAGCCTCAAGAGAGATAGAGAGAGAGAGAGAGAGAGAGAGATGGTGGTGGTGATGGCGATGGTTAACGAAGGTGCTTGTGTGTGCCAACGAGAGGCGGTGGTTGGTGGTAATTTTGGTTAGTAGTGGTAATTCTAGGTCGTGGCTAGCTATGGTTGAGGATGGTCGTGGTGGGTGGTGATAGTTAATAATAGTGGGTAATGATGGTGATTGTGATTGTGATTGAGGAAGGTGATGGTGGTAGTTTATAATGGTGGGCGGTACTGGCTATGGATATTGATGGTGATGGGTTGGTTGGTGGTGGTAGTTGAGGTGGGTGAGTGTGTGGTTATGGTTGAGGATGATAGTGGTGGGGGTGGGGGTGGTAGTGGCGGCTATGGTTGAGGATGGTGGTGGCGGTAGTAGTGGTGGTGTTGGTAGTTGATAATGGTCGGTGGTGGCGGCGGTAATTAATAATGAAGGTGGATGATAGCATTTTAATAAAATTAAGTCTTTGTTATAGATTTTAATCATACTGATCCATTAAATGGTTGTGAAGCAAAAAAAAAAGACACTTAATGATTAAGATTCAGACTTAAAACGTAAACAAACCTAATGTTTGAAATTTGAATGATTAAGATTCAGACCTTCATTAAATGCAAATAAATAAGGCCGATCGTTTTCTACTCTTGAAATTGAATAACAAATATAAGCAAATTTATGTCCCTTTTATTTGTACTACGTATAACACGAAAATAAATAATACGGAACACTTGATAATTAGATTAGAGTAACGACATTTCTTTGGAAAACATGATTGTATATCCTCCTCAGCAGATTAGTATATGTTCTTAATTATGTATATGTAAGCTGTTGTTTGGACTTTATATGTATGTAGTTTTCTATTTTTTATTTTTAGTGTGAAAAATACTCAGTATGGGTAAGTTTTTACCAGATACTTATATCACTTTCTTGAAGTATGCATTAGTCTAATTTAAAAAACAGATATGAAAAAAAGAGGGCGTTGGGGGTTGTAACTATCCCATTTAAATTAAGCAATCGTTTTCAATGTACACGTGTAACCAATTTTTCTAATGATTGAAGATTGTATATGGTTGTATCTGAGATGAAGAAATAATTTAGATTTATGTGAATAAAAAGGGCAGGTAAAGAAGTAGCGTATGGATTTCAGAAGAAGCGTATACATCAATATATACATAACTAGATACCGTTTGTATTAATCTGACTGATCTAATTTTAATTCACTTTTTAAAATTGATGAGAGTAATCAATAGAATTTACTGGTTGTAAAGAAAAATTCAATTATGAATATATAATTATTTTAGGAAGTTCCAGATTCAATTCACCCGTTTATTATGCGTATTGTGATCCGATTAAATTTGGATTCATACCCAAAAGTCTCACTCCCACATTGGATGATAAATATATAAGAATAATTACGCAAATCTCAAGCAGATTAGTGTTGATTATATATATGAACTATAATTGAACATATCGCTCCATTTAAGTAGCAATAGTAGTTTTAAATTTATTATAAAATACCAAATTTCATCGGCATCTCAGTTACTCTACCATTGTTAACATTATTTTGAAAGAATATTAGCTCCACTTATTATAGTTTTTTGGAAAAGTTTTTGCTGGCTCCACTTATTTTCTTATTTTTACACCTTGCCCCCCACCCACCCCCACCCCCTAACACCCTCTCCGCGTGGCAAGACCACCTTTTTGAATTTATCCAGATTCCAGAGTGGATTTACCAAACTTCTAATGTCATTTTCATTTTCCACTATATAATGATTAAATCTAATCATTTCCAAAGAATGATATAATCTGATAGTAACACATGTCAATTCAAACAAATGATACTCCTTGATTAGTTCCGTAGTATTAATGTCTTGCACATTATAAATTACTAATTAGTCTCCAATTTTTAAAAAGATTTTTTTAGTTTTTATTGGCATTGGAGTAGTTTCTTCACACCCATATAATTTATTTTGTTATAATTTTGGAATTACAGATGGAGAAGACAAGACGTATTTGGAAGAACTCCATTTTGGCATGACTTTGTCAAAGTTGTTTTTGAAAGTTTCAATTATTTTGTGTTGTTTGGTTGGAACTATAGAGAAGAAAGACTATTTTGAAAATTTTAATTATGACACGACTTTGTCAAAATCGTTTCACTCATCTTACCATGGAAAGACCTAAAAAAAAGTCGATATTAGTTTTTCAGTGGGAATTAAAAGAAAGAAAGTCGACAAGAAAATTCACATTCTTTTTTCCTTCTTCTTAATATGACTTCTTCCGTTAGGTTTTATGAATGGGCGTGAACGAGAGATGGAAGAGGTACCTTTTGAATTGCACATCTTCATCTCATTTTTTTATTGTCTATAAATTTAGAGGCTTAGCCGCAATTTTCAAATATGAAAAATCTAAAAACTTCTCTCATCTTTATTACATTGTTGCATTATTTTTTCAAATAAATAAAGTATCAAGTGTGATTTGCTCTATTTATATATTGAGTTCGCTGAAATTTTGTAATTTCGATTGTCAATATTATAGAATAGTTTTTCTGTTCTATCCTGATAGAAAGTAATCTATAATCTTGGGCAACAATAAGTAGATTAAATTCCTTAAGAACACATAAGACAGTAACTAATATTTCATTACTTCTCTTGTTTTCTGGTTTCGAACACATATTATCAACATCTTCCTCTATCCAATCTTTTTAAAACAACTCAACTTTACAAGACTTTAATTTCTTCATCTAAAGTATCATTCCAAATAGGCAGCAGTACCCCTTAGTTACTTTCTTGATTTAGCCAACTTAATGCTACTGTTCCAAGCTACAATTTGGCTACACAATGCCAATACTAAACAATCAATTGTTTTAGGAGTTGTCAATAACTAAAGGAGTGCCAGAAAAAACAAAGAAGAAGAAAGATTACCTTATTTAGAAAATTGAGAAATAAAACATTAACGGACATAAAAAGGCATGAAAGAAAAGTTTAAAAAAAAAAAACAATTTAGTTCCATTGGACCAAATCAGGCACTTTTTGAGAGGAAGTGACTTTTAGAATTGACTTTGTGTGTGATAACTTAGGATTCTAACTATATAAATAGATGCTTTTCAGACTTAGAAAATAATAATTTTTCACATCATCTCAACCTACGATATGATTACTTCTAAGAGATTCAAGTTAAAATGACATAATTGATTGATCCCACTGGAAGCTTCTTCCTTGAAAAAACAAAGGTCAACTGCCTATCTTTGATTCATTATATAAGAAGATGACCAAGTCAAAGTGCATCCTAATAATTTTGTCTTTCAAAGTTTTTTGGAAGGTTTTCCACAGTACATATGGGGGTAAGTTTCGTGCATTGTATGAATGCACTAGTTTAATTTTCTAAGTCCTAATTATTCTATTTGTGTCACAAAAGTAGATCCGTTTCATATGCTTGCATTTACACTTGTTGGACTAATAACTAGCGTTAGAACTCGTGCGATGCACAGATAATTTGACCGAATATTAATCTTATTAATTTATGATTTAATATATTATATTATTTTAATAAATATTAGTTATATTTTATTATTTAATATAGTGTGCAGAACCATAACAAAATCTATATATAGTTATAACACTTGGCTTAATGAGATTGCTTCTTTTTTTTTCTACTTTTAATTATAGATAAATATAATTATTTTACATCTCTCTCTTTATTTATCTATCTAACTATAGATAGATATATATTAGGAAGAAATTACTATCCATTCAATTTGAATTTTTAGGTTTTTTTTTTAAAAAAATTTAAAACTTATGTGATGACCCAAAGTGTCATCTTTTATTTTAGAATCCGAACCGGGGTTCTGAGGTCTTGAAAACCTCATTTTCTTTCTCTTCGAGTTGCGTGCACAGTCCGGACACGTTTCCGGAAAGCCTTCATGTGAAATCTAAGAAGAATATTGATTTTTTTTTGGTCGAAAGAATTTTTTTATTTCAACCAGTTTTTCAATTTAAATCACCTGTACTTTTGGACTCTAGTAACAGGTCTCATGACTAAAACCAATAAACAAAAAAAAATTATACAACGAAAGCTGCTTAATAGGATCTCATAACACTCATTGGTCTTTCCTATCCTACTTGCTATGAAATACAATTAGGATAACTATTTAGTGTACTCATGTGAATTTTTGCCTTTAAAATTAATTAAAGTTGACTTTGGTCAACGTTTTTGGTAAATGGGCCTAGACCCGTATTCGACGGTTCCGGAGGGTCCGTAGTAAAATATGGGACTTGGGCGTATGCCCGGAATCGAATTCCGAGGTCCCTAGCCCGAGAAATGAATTTTTGAAGAAAATTATTTGCTAGAAAATATAAGAATTTTTAGAAATGGAATAGTGTGTGATCTCATTGGTATCGGGCCCGTATTTTGGTTTCGGAGCCCGATACAGGTCCGTTATGGTATTTAGACCTTATCTGTGAAATTTGGTAAAAAACGGAAAAGATTTGATGTAATTCGGACCCTTGGGTGAGAAAATAGAAATTTTGCACTATCTTGAGAATTTCATGAGTTTGGTATTAAAATCGTTGTTTAAGATGTTATTTTGGCGATTTGTTCATACGACGAAGTCCGTATGATTTTTTTAGACTTGTGTGCAAGTTTGGTTTGGAGCCCCGATGGCTCGAGTGAGTTTTGGATAGGCCACGGAGTATTTTGGACTTAGGAAAAATATTATTGGTATGCTTCAGCTGTTGCAGGCCTCTGATCTCGTAATTGCAAGATCAGGCTTCGCAATTGTGAGCTTCACAGGCTTGGAAATTGCAAGCCTTTCATCGCAAATGCGATCTAAAGGCTGGGCCAGCATAGTTCGCAAATGCGAACAAACCTTTGTAAATGCGAAAGGAGTCTAGGAAGGGAAAGGATCGCAAATGCGATCATTTGTTTGCAATTGCGAGGTCTGTGATCGCAGATGCGACACTTTCCTTGCATTTGCGAAGGCAGCAGGAACTGTGAAGGCTTCACAATTGTGAGCTTCGCATTTGCGAAGCTCTGGTCGCAAATGCGACATCTGCAGCTGTGTAAAACATAACTTAGACGGGATTTTGTACTCATTTCTCAAATTTTCAAACCCTAAGCTTCCATAGGCGATTTTTCAAAGAAGATTTCTTCCCCAAATCATAGGTAAACAATCTATAACTCATTTCTTTCAATCTATTCCATATTTTACAAGATTTCATCACAAAATTGAGTGTTTTTGCATATCCGGGCTCGTAGGTAAATAGGTAATCGGGTTTGATCCGAACTTCGAGTTTTGACTAAGCGGGTCCAGGGTCAATTTTTGACATTTTGGAAAAAATGTTGGGAAACCTAAAATTAAGCATTGGAATTGTGTTCTTTAGCATTTATTGATGGTATTAAGTTAATTATTACTAGATACAAGCGGATTGGAAGTGGAATCGAGAGGTAAAGCGGTAATTGAGGTTTGATTATGGCCGTGGAATCGAGGTAGTGTTTGGTCTAACCTTAGCTTGAGGGAATATGTGTTGTTATCTTATTTGTTACATGTTTAGTTGTGGAGTACGACGTATAGGTGTGGTGACGAGTATCTATACATTATTGTTGGGTCAAAGCATGCAAACGAGTCTTATATTTGTGACCATTGTGTCTCTTATCACGTATTGTTCATGCTTAAGCTGGTTGCTCTTCATGATGAACAAGTTTGGTTATATTTTCTTGTTTTTAGGTAATTGTGGAGTATTGACTCAAGTTAAGACTTACATTGTGAATTTAACTATTGAAACGAGATTGATTATAGCTGATTCCCTTGCCGGGATGTTATTGTTTTTATTGTTTGGGTGAGGAAGAGTGTAAAGCATGAAGGGTGATGTTGTGCCATATTTTGTGAGTGTTAATGCACGAAGGGTGATGCCGTGCCATATTCTGTGAGTGTTAATGCACGAAGGGTGATACAGTGCCATATTCTGTGAGTGTTAATGCACGAAGGGTGGTGCCATGCCATATTCTGTGAGTGTTAATGCACGAAGGGTGATGCCGTGCCATATTCTGCAAGTGTTAATGCATGAAGGGTGATGTCGTGCCATGATTATGAGAGAGTTTAAGCATGAAGGGTGATGTCGTGCACATGTTACTATGTTATTGTTTCTATTGGCTCATAGTATGATGTTATTTTGCTTCTTTACTGTTTACTGTCAGAATTTGATATTCCCCTCAGCTTGTTTCCCCTTCCCGTTATGTTTGTTAAATTCCTGTTATTATTATTTTTCTCGTATATGATTTAATTGCACAAGTTTATATTGCTATCGTGTCCTAGCCTCGTCACTAGCTCACCGAGGTTAGGCTCGACACTTACCAATACATGGGGTCGGTTGTACTGATACTGCACTCTGCACTTTCTGTGTAGAGTTCGGTCTGAGGGGCTGTTCTCGAGGCCGTTGTACTTGGGGTTTTTGGTTGCTCTGCAGCTGAGCGATTGCCAGCTGTTGTGCCTGGAACATCTCAAAAATAACGTGAAGACTGACCTCTTGTTCCTCCCGAGCTGGGGTTTTTTAGACTTCTTATTGATCTCCTTGATGTATGCTCTTGTTAGTGTGGGAGCTTATATCGACGTGTTGGGCATCGCGTGAGACCGCATCCACGGGAATTGGTTCTGGTGCATTCTCAGGGTTTCATGGTGGTACACCAACACCTGGAACATCCACACTGTTCTCTCCATGGTCTTCAAATTGTTGTTTTCACGTGCATTTACTGAATTAGACATTTTGACCTGAAATCAAAGATCTTGGACAAGAAAAAGTGTGAAAGGTAACTTGCGTTATATAGTTAAACCAACAAGAAAATAATAACTATTATTTTTAGCCCCACGGTGGGCGCCAAACTATTTACCGTGAAAATGGTAATAACAATTAAATTTGATTTTGTGGTTCTAAAAATACATGATATATTTTTATGCTAGTTGTTAGGCAGTGGATGCAAAGTGTAAAATTAGGAGGCAGGATTATAGCTTAAAAATGATGTAATAATCAAACCGAATGGTTGAAAATCTGGACCTCAAGCCGGCGTGTATAGGACCTCGAGGTCGAGTCAGATGACCGGCTTAAAGCGATCGAGGGAGGAATAACAGTTATGTTAGCTACAATGATGACTCTTTATGATCAATGACAAGCAATAAATGAAGAACAATAAATATAACATAATGAATATAAGCAATAAATGGACGTAATGCGATCAAGAGAATATGTTAAAGAGTAGAGAGAATGTTCTTCTGTATTTAAGATTGAGTATCAGATCCCCTACAAAATGACAAGGATTCCCTTTATATATGAGGGGGAATCCCAACATAGTACAAATGCATTTATTACAAAGATCTGAGGCTGGTACAACCATTTAATGCCTTGATTTGGGTCTGAACTAGCCCACTAGACTTCGTCAACTCTAGTTACGCGCCTTGGGACCTCCCCGCTTTTTCCCCATAACCATTGGTTTGTACTGCCCCAAGGTCGAGCGTCGATAGCCCTCGGTGGGTGAATCTCGACCATAGTCTCGAACCGTTGAAACGTGCTTACGAGGCATTGTAACGACGAAAAATTGGACCCTCCGATTTTACCGCATACAGATAGTCCCCGCGTTTCTTAGAGTGAAAGCGTTAAGAGATGACTCTAACACCGATCTCTTCGAGCTTCCCGCGATGATGTCATACTTATGACGTAAGCCTTTGTGATAACTGAGGCGTCCCGTTGGTTCATCTTTCCAGAGTCATTAAATACACTGCCTACTCTTATTCTCCAAAGCGATAATATTGTCGTCGGTCCAGTTCCTAAAAATGCATTGATTGCGCCCGCCGATACGTCTTCCAAAGACATTGATGGCGCCGTCGGTTACGCTGCCACCCCTTCTATAAATGGAAGCCTTCTTGAACCGACTCTTCGTTAAATGTTCTCTAACAACTTTTCACCCTGTAAGCACGTGATTTTTGCCCTATATGAGAATTACTCCCAAAAAAAAATCAAAAAAAAATGATTTTCCTTGGTGTGCAATTTTGTGATATTTTTGAATAATTATTTGTATTTGTCTGTGCATGTTTATTTGTTAAATTAATAAAAATACAAAAAATATGTCGCATTTTGCATGTAGGATTTAATTCTACAATTGTTAGTAATTAAGTTTGTTTTACAAAAAATAAAAATTACAAAAATAGGCATCGTTTGCATTTTTAGCATTTAATGTCCAAATATACAATTTTATGCTTAATTATTACTTAATTGTGCGTTAATTGTTATTGGGAGTTAATTTGCGCTTTTATAACTTAATTTAGTTCTTAATAATAATTTAAGTATTTTTATAATTTAGTTTTAGAGAAATAAAAGAAGAAAAGAGAGCGAAAATATAAAGAAAATCAGAATTGGGCCTCTTCTTCAAATTTCAACCCCAGGCCCAAAAAATTGTCCAACCTTCCCACGACCCGGTCCATTTCAAACCGGGTCGACCCGGTCCGCCCCATTAACCCCAAAATGACCTAACCCTTCCTAATCTTCATTTTTCATTTTTTTCAAAAACCCTAAAACACACAAAAAAATGATCCCCCCCACCTTTGCTTCTCCTTCTCCAAACTCCAAACACACAACCATGGGTTCCCCAAGCTCCACTCCCTAGCAACCATGGCTGCCTTCTCATCGTCAACCACCCTCCAAACAGACCCCTCACGTCTTCATCTTCTTCGAACCAGCGACGACCCCTCCGTCGAACACCTTCGTTGTTTCTTCTTCTTCGTCCAGCATCCATGGACGGCTCCTTCACTTCCCCATCTGTTTCATCGCTGCTACTGCGCCGCGATGCAGCCTGCTCCGACGCGTCACTACTGCTGCCCGCGTCCAGCTACGACGAGCAGCCATGGCTGCTCCAAACAGTGTTGATGCATTTCCATTCGCAGCTTGCTTCAGCTGTGTCCAGCTGCTGATTTTGTTCGCCACTGTCCGTCGACTTCCCCTACTGTTTCATTGCTGCTTTCGTCTTCTTCGCACAAACAAACCAAACGCACCCCAGCTTCTTCTGTTTTATCGCTTCTGCTGTGTCAACTGCTGCTACTGCTTCGGCGTTGCTTCAGTTGCTTCTTAGATTCGTGTTCGTCGTCGTTTGTTCGAGTTTTGGTTGGGGTCGTCAAAACAGTCCGTACATATTTCGTTTCGATCCGGTTAGTAGATTTTGAGTTTTATTTTGTCCGTTATTTTTAATTTGATATTCTCGGATCTAAAATCTATAAATGATCGATTCTTGTTTTGTTCATGTTTATCGTTGAATTAATTTTTTTTAGTTTTGTTGATTTAATATTCAGATTCAAATGGAAATTTAATTAGTTGTTTTTCATGTTTATTTCATGTTAATTTTATTTATTTTTGTAAGAAAAGGAATTGTTAGTTTAATGTTTGTCAGATTCAAATTGAAATTTAATTGATTATTTCTTCAATTTGTTTCATGTTGTTATGTATTTTCCAGAAATTATTAATGTTGTTTGAATCATTTAATCCGTCATGTTTGTTGTTTAAAAATAGATATAGTTCGTGTTCATCTTGTTTGAAGTTTGTTTTTAATTTAGTAATTTAATGCGAAGTTATGTTTTGGTTTTAATTTTTGGATCATGTATCTTTGTTATAAGTTTTGTTGGATTTAATTTAAGAAAGATTAGTTGATTATTTGAAGATTAGTGATTTGAATATGTTTATTTGTTTTGTTTAAGTTTAATTCGAAGTTTGAATAAAGTTTGTTTGTTATTGTTATTGAATATTTTCATTCATGTTCATACTTTGTTTGGTTGATCTTGAATCCGAAATTTGTATAGTTTGATTTCTTGTTTATTGTTTATCATTTATGATTATTTCTTCAGCTTGCTTCATGATCTTGTCTAGTTTTAATATAGAAATTGTTGGTTGTAATGTTGTTAGATTTAATTTTAAGTTCAAATGATTATTGAATTTAGAAATCTGAATATACATGTTTGTTGGTGTTGAATCTGAAGTTAGGTTTGTTTGTTGTTAAAGATGTTGTTCAATCAAGATAATTTTAGTTGTTTCTTTGTTGTTCATCATTTAGTTTGAATTTGTTGATGAACATTGTTAGAAATTGGTCATATTTGCTATATTTTGGTTGAAATTGATTAAGTGAAGTGTTTATAGCTGATGGGGGTAGTTTGGTAATTTGCAGTAGGTTCAGGGGTAGTTTGGTAAATTGCAGTACATTCGGGGGTAAAATGGTAATTGCAATGAGATCGAAGGGGTAGTTTGGTAATTGAACATTTTTGAATAATTCTTTATGTTAAGCATGGGGGACAAAATGTAATGGGATGTGGGTGATATAATTGTTTAATATAAATGGGGGACAAGACAAAATGTAGTGGAGGAGAATATGGTAATTGTTTATGGTAGGCATGGGGAACAAGATGTAATGGGTTGGTTTGATATATTTGTTTAATGTAGTGGAGATGAGTGGGAAGATAATGGGTTTTGTAGGAGAAAATGGTTGATTTTAATTGATTAAATGGTTTTGGGATGGGAGATAAATAAGAGGTCTTGAATCAGATTTAAGGGGGTAGAAAAGAAGAGAATAAGAAAAGAACGGACAGAGAGAATAAGAGAGAGAAAAAAAGAGCTGAATATTTAAGAGAGAAAGAAAAATTCCGAAAAATATTAAAACTTTCAAATAAAAAAAAACTAAAAAAAAATCTTCTGCTTTCTTTCATTGTTTGAAATCAGCATTAATTGTTGTTGTTTCATCAAAGCTTGAAGCTTTTGTTTTGGGATTACTACTCCACCGGTTTGCAAACTCTGTTCCTGGGTTGTTACTGTTGCTGGACTGTTGTTGCTGGCTGTATTGTTATTACTGCTGCTGATTCTCATCTTCACCTTCTTTTGTTTCCAATATCAGGTACACAACTGACACGCTGATTATTGTAAATTGAAACAGGAAGCATGAATACGAAAATGAAGAGTTGAAATTCTAAATTTACTTTAATTATATTCTGAATTTTATTTGTATGTATAAATTATTTAGCTTGCAAAAATCAAAATCATGTAGCTATTTAATACATATAGTGGAACATCCGACAATAGCGTAACGGATGAACTATCTATATATTGCCTAAAAATAAATAAATGGTGTAGTAACTCCGTCAAGTCAAAAATCAAACGAATAGGCCATCTAGTAGGAACTTGGTAGGAATATTGTTTAGTTAAATAATATTGGTTAATTTCAGCATGTAAATGGTCTAGGATTAAAATTAGATTGCTAAGTTTTTTTTTAATTTGACAAACTGAGAACATGCCTAGTATAATGTAACTAGGTAGTAACATGTGAATAAGACGGCCCAGGTCTAGTTTTATGTCATACACGTTGGGCCTGGGCCCGCAGTGGCAACAGACTGTCCTGTTTGCATCATTTTCAGATTTTATGAATCATATTCGAAATCCATCTATAATAACTCAATCATGTAAATAAATTAAGATATTTTCTCTTTTATTTTGTAGAGACAAATTTAATAAGAAAAATGTAGGCATTTTAGGACTGTCCTTTTAAAAATAAAATGAGATGAGCCTCACCCAATAAAATGCACCAATTGCGGGGCCCTCAATAAATGTTTAATTGAGTATTTAGAATTCGGGATGGACTGTTTAGTGAATTCCACGGTCTTACCCAGAAATAATAATACGCTAATCGCTTTAGGCACGATTTTAATAATAATACATTCTTAAACACGGGTGCGCATTTATGCGACCCAAATCCAAATCCCAAAACATTGAATAAAAATACGTTCCGGATCGCGGGTGCATTTTATGTGACGCAATCCAAAGACATGTTTTTAAACGATGTTCACATTCTTTTAAAAATATAATGATAAAAGCGGTAAAGAGTTAAAACTTGCACATGAGCGCATAATTGTATAAAATCAGATAATCAAGCCGAATATGACAGTTGAGCGACCGTGCTAGAACCACGGAACTCTGGAATGCCTAACACCTTCTCCCGGGTTAACAGAATTCCTTATCCGAATTTCTGGTACGCAGACTGTAATATGGAGTCATTCTTTTCCTCGATTCGGGATTAAAATTGGTGACTTGGGACACCCTAAATCTCCCAAGTGGCGACTCTGAAATAAACAAACAAATCCCGTTTCGATTGTCCTTTAATTGAAAAAAACTCCTTGTACCCTCGCAGGGGCGGAAAAAGGAGGTGTGACTGCTCTGGCGACTCCGCTGGGGAACGAACCCAGAATCTCTGGTTCAGAGTTCAAGAATTCGAGCTTAGAATAATTGTTGTATTTGGCTTTGTCTATTATCTGATCTTTTTACATGTTGAGCCTAATGTGCTAAATGCTGCTCTTACCGCTTTGATATTATGTGAACTGTATATAAACTGTGCCGAAACCCATCTCCTCTCTGAGTCTTCTGAATCATGAAGAAGGGTGTACTTCGTACGACTTCTTTTCTGTATAGTGTCAAATCCCAATTTAGAACGAGGTTCGGACAAGTTGCTAAGCCGGTGAAGCTTCTGTATTCCCGGTACGCTGCCCCCCCTCGGCTCGAGCTGTCCGCTCGGGTAAGCCAGGTCTAGAACAAACACCCAGGTTTTGAACCTAGAATAACTCAACTTCATGCCGGATCCCTAGTAGGAACGCTTATCTGCATCATGTGCATTTTTGACTTAGGGGACTCAACACAGGGGTTGGGTCCGTCTAGGAATAACAACCTGAAACAGAAAAGACCATCCTGATGCATCCTACTTACTGCTTGTGCATTTTATTTGCTTTGGACTTGCATGATGACCGGTTTTGAGTATGGGAAAAAATTAAAAAGAAAAAAGAGAAAGAAAGGAAAATAGCAGTGTATAGGGTTACTCTTCTGTTTTGAAAAATAACAATGTCCAAATACTGGCGACATTCTGCCGAAATTTTGGGAAAAATGAAAAGAAAAGAAAAAAATATTTTTTTGTTTCGCTCAAAAGCAAAAGAAAAAAAATAGAAAAGAGTCCCTTATTTTAGGTTGAAAAATAGGTTGGTCATTTTGTTGAAACTAAAAAATCTTCACTTTGTCTTGTCTTCAAAATGAAAAAATGAAAAAGAAGAAAAAGAAAATAGTTTGTCTTGCCATGAAAAATGAAAATGAAAAAAGAGTCTTGTTTTTAAAATGGTTTTTTATTTTATTTATTTATTTAGTTGCTTATGAAAACGCCAAAAATGAAAATAAAACGATTTTTGCATTGAACGTGGTTTTATTATTTGTTGCAATATATATATAAATCCAAAAGGTATTTTTCTTTATTTCCCTTCTAAAAAAGTTTTTTTTAGACCCCAATTTTCAAGAAAAAAAAAAATCCAAAAATATTTCCCATTATTGATGTCTTTAGAAAGTCTTTTTAATTGTTTTGAATTAAAAAAAAAATATTTTCTTTGAATTTCTTCCAAAAATCCAAAAATATTTTCATTCTTCTTTTAAAATTGAAAAGAAAAGTCAAAATTCAAAAATATTTTTTTTAGAAGCATTTCTTTCATTGAAAATAAAATTCCAAAAATGTTTTTTTTCTTCTTTAGAAGTTTCTCTTTCAAAATTCAAAAAAAAAATCTCTTTTTTATAAGTCTTTCCTTCAAAAATAAATAATAATAATAATAATAATAATAAAGGGTTAGTTTATTTACTTTATTCATGATTTTCCGAACTACGCGGGTCTGATTCTCACCGATGTGAGATACGTAAGCAAACCTCATCGGTTCCGGCCCCGATTTTCCAAAAAAAAAAAATCCAAAAAGAAAATAAATAATAGTTTCTTTCAAAATAAATAAAAAGTCAAAAAAAAAATTCTTTCAAAAAAATCTTTCCACAAAAAAAAGGGTCAAAATGCGAAAAAAAAAAACTATTTTTAGAAGTCTTTCTTTCAAGAAGTCCGAAAAAAAAACATGATTGAAATGGTTAAACTGCCTAGGTACATTACATTACAACGTGCAATTGCGATATGTGTTAAAACTCTAACTCTGACAAGTTTATTGTATATCAGAAGTTTCAGACAGTTAGTTTGTTAGAGCGTACTGGCAATATACCATTATCAAACAAGATCAAAAGGGCCTATACCAGAAAGCATGACTGGCTCAGAAAATAGTGTTGAGTCGGAAAAGACGACACATCAGATGCTGAAAGAGGCGATGGCCAATATGGAAAAAATGAGATTAGAAATGAATGAAATGCAGCTAGCCATGGCTAAGGTGCAAAAGGGGCCCGAACCAGTTGTCACTCTTACTCCACCACCGGGACACACGCCAGAATACCCTTCCCCCGACCCTTCAACAAGCTTCCCAAGCCACCACTACTATCAGGGGAGGGATGCCTATGTTCCCCAAGCTCCGCCACCCAATCAGAACCCTCCACCACCAAATGTTCCCGTCTTTGTGGCGCCTCCCACAACCCCATTGCACAAATCATCCAGTGAGCCGCTGTTTCAGGCTCACGCCACACAATATTACCCCCTGAACTCACATTCAAAGCACCCGAGCCACATACCTATAACCCCCAATTTGAGGTCCCGACGGAGATTGAAAAGCCGGCTAAGAGCCCAGAGCAGGATGAAGTGATGCCGAAATTTAAAAGCCTGGAGCAGTCCTTCAGGAACATACACGGGTTAGGCAACCAGGTCAGCATGACCTACAAGGATCTATGCCCTTTCCCTGACGTCCAATTACCAGCAGGGTTCAAGATGCCCAAGTTCGATTTGTACGAAGGGCATGGCGATCCTATGGCACATCTACGGGGCTTTTGTAGTAAGATGAGAGGAGCAGGTGGTAAAGATGAGCTGCTGATGGCTTATTTTGGTCAGAGTTTGAGCGGATCCGCGCTGGAGTGGTATACAAGGCAGGATCCCAGCAGGTGGTACACCTGGGACGACCTGGCGCAAGCATTTGCTGGTCATTTCCAATATAATCTTGAGATCGTCCCTGACTGTCTCACATTGTTAAAACTCGAGAAGAAACCTGGAGAAAGCTTCAGAGAATTTGGTTTTCGTTGGAGGGAACAAGCAGCAAGAGTCGATCCTCGGATGAGGGAAGGTGAAATGGTGGATTACTTCTTGCAGACTTTAGAGCCAAACTACTTTGGTCACTTGGTAACGTCGGTTGGCAAATCTTTCAACGAGGTTGTAAAGATGGGCTCCATGATTGAAGAGGGACTTAAGTCCAACAAAATCCTGAGCTATTCGGCAATTAAAGCAACCACTCAGGCCATCCAGAGCGGTACTGAGGGTGTACTTGGGAAGAAGAAGAAAGAAGATGTCACGACTATTGAGTCTGGAGCCTGGTTCGGATCTAGAGGCCCGTCACCCTACTATAGCCAACCACGACCCTACCACCAAAATTACCCCCGCACTCCATATAGCCCTCCACGACATTACTACCCACTGCCAGATCCCCATTTTTCCGTTCATCATGCACAAACCTATACCCACGCCCCAGCACATGCACAATGGCATGCGCCGGCTCCCCAAAATACATACCCACCTCCACCAAATATATATCCACTTCCGAGGGCCTATAGAAATCCTCCAGGGTCAGGTTTCCGTAGGAATCAAGCTTTTAAGAATGAGAAGAAGCAGAAATATACTCCGCTGGGAGAATCCTATACTACCCTGTTCCACAAATTGAGGCAGTTAGGCCTATTGAATCCTATTGAGCCCAAATTGCCAAATCCCCTTCCTGGAAATCTTGACCCTTCAGCAAGTTGTGAATATTGTTCGGGGGCTCCCGGACACGATACTGAGAGATGTTGGAAGTTGAAGAATGCCGTGAAAGAGCTTATTGACACAAATAGGATCGAGGTTCAGGTTCCAGAGGCGCCAAACATTAATTAGAGTCCGCTACTAGCGCACCATTGAGACCCACATGATCGAACTAGGGCACAAGGAGCTTAAGAATCCCTCACAAACGGTAATGATGATCCGTGCCGGTGAAAATAGTTCGAAAGAAAATCGACCAGGGAAAAGCAGGGGTGCAGTGTGTAGATGACAAGTCGGTCATGGTGATGGGGAAAGGGTCCAGCAAGGCAGATGTACAGTTTGTAGGGCTGAAAGCAAAAATCAACAATTGGACGACTACTCTTCTTCCTATCTGAAAGGAGTCTTGGTAGTGGGCTCTGATTTTTCTTTCTTGTTTTGGATTATTGCAGAGTTGTAATCCAGTTTTGTTTTGAAAAGTGTGAAACTCTCTTATCCCGTATTTTTTTAAAAGTGAAAGTTTTTCTCTTCTTATTTTGTTTTAAGTTTGTTTTCTTCTTTTTCTCTTTCTAAACAATGCTCTTTATGCTGATTCCAATGACATGACATACACAACGGATCTTCAACTTAGTCTAAAAAATCAATCTGATTCCAAATTAATTGTACAAAAGGTCAATCATAATGACGAATCGGAATACAATGATGATGAAGAGACAAACAGAGAGCTAAGCTAGTTGGAAGAGAAATCCAAGCCCAACTTAAAAGACACAGAAGCCATCAATTTAGGGGATGCAGACGATATCAGGAAATTTGAAGAGGGACAACAAGTATTGAAACGGATCCTCCCACATCAGGCCAAAGCAAAATGGCAAATTTGTCCCGAATTGGCAAGGGCCGTCTATTGTGACCAAGATGTTATCCAGTTGCGCTTTATGTCAGACAAATGTCGAGGGAAGATGCATCGACATGGATATTAATTGTAATTGTTGTTTGTTTGTTTATACTTGGCATTTATCGGAGAATGAAATGACGGAGGCAATTCTTTCTTCTATCCGAACACTTTTAACCTTTGCTTTACCCCTTTGAGCCTTACTTATTCCTTCATACCCCTCTCTTGGAATCGTTAATGAAAACGGAAAAAAAATGAGAAAAAAAGAAGGAAAATAATAACAAAAATAAAAGAGCATGTGAACTACGTTTGACCTGATTCCTCAAAGAAGGATACGTAGGCGCCTCACGGCTCGGTCATAGTGTAACCAAAAAATAAGAATCCCCAAGCAAGAAACTGGGGCAGAAGTTATGTTTGTAATGTTGGGAAAGAAGTTCGATTCCAAGAGTTGTAATGGTTTTTACCCATCAGAATTATTTTGAACCTTTTTGATGCCCCCCTTTTCTTTTAGCCATAAACAAAAACTCATGTTGATGTCCAAAAAAAGACCTCCCGATCAGAATCCGAGGAGTGCCAAGTCGGGCAAATGAAAGCAGAGAAAAGTCGGCAATGAATTGATAACCTAAAGAATCCCTAGCAAAGAGTCATATCAGTAACACTCCAATCTCCAGCTTAGAAAAATAAAGTGAGAAGAGTCTTATCGGTGAAAACCTTCACAGGCACCATAAGGCGACGGGAGTTGAGAGAAATGAGAGAGCCTCATCAATGAAAACCCCTCGAAGGGCACTATGAGGTGACAAGGATATAAAAGGGGCTAGCAAGATAAGATTGGCAAAAATGATCCGCATCCGGCGAGAATTAGGCTTCTGCGCATCCCCAGCAAAGTAAGGCCGTCAGAAAAATTGATTGATATAAATAGACTGGGTTGGTTAATCCGGAAATGCATGACATGATCATTGGGATTGATTATACTATTCAGATAAGTTCTTTTCTTTTTCTTTCCCCAACGTTTGTTCAGAAAGATTTTTTCTTTTATCTTTTTGAAGTCATCACTTTTCATTTCTTGGTTTAAAGTGTTTTTCTCCAGTAGTTTGTTTTTAGAAGGATTTTTTTAGAGCTTACTACTAATTGCCAAAATGGTGCGAAGCAAAAGGTGAGCAAGACATGTCAAAGATAAGGCAATGAAACGGAAAAGACGTTTGTTGCAAGACCAAATGATGAGTTGGTCTAAATGTCAAGGGGGTATAATGATAAAAAAAAAAACTGAAAAGCAACAATTGAGAGAACTGAGGATGAAGTTCCATGAAAATCCACAGCAGATCATCGAGATGCAAGAGCATCCTTGGCCGATCATCGACCAAGTTCCAAAGGGTCGGACAACGCGGAGCGAGAAAAGAAGAGGGGAAAACCACCCCCAGTGGGAATGTGATCACCAGCAGGAGTGTGATCCCCAGCAGTAATATCATCCCCAATAAATAGTATCATCCCCAGCAAGTTCTGATAGTGTAATGGAACACCGAGCAGGGAAGGGAGAAAGGAAAAAACCATCCCCAGCAGGAGTGGAACGACCACTCACCATGTTTTTTAAACTAACAAAATCTTTCTTTGATTTGAAGCAAGGAAAAGAAATGTTACGGATGGAGGAAAGACATGCCATAAAGAAGATCATCAAACCGGGGCAGAAAATTTTCTCATTGCGAAAATTTTCTCAAAAATCAGGTACCCACTTGGGGGAAGAAGGAAGGCAACGCAGGTCTGGATAAAGTGATATCCCCAGCAATTTTCGGAGGAATGAAACACTAATTTTGAGGAAAGCAGTTCTGAAAGGAGATGATTCAAGTAAGAGGAAAAATGACTAAGGAGGCAGGAAAGAATAACGCCAACAGAATGTTATACTTTAAGGAGTGTAGGAGTTGGGAGCCCGCCCATAGAACAGAAGAATACATTTCAGTCTTTTCATTTCAAGTGTTGAAGTTGGGAGCCCGCCCATAGAACAGAGGAATACATTTCAGTATTACTTTTCAAGTATTGAAGTTGGGAGCCCGCCCATAAGAATAGAGGAATACATTCAGTCTTTTCATTTCGAGTGTTGAAGTTGGGAGCCCGCCCATATAACAGAGGAATACGCTTCAGTCTTTACATTTCAAGCGTTGAAGTTGGGAGACCGCCCATAAAACAGAGGAATACATTTCAGTATTACTTTTCAAGTATTGAAGTTGGGAGCCCGCCCATAAGAACAGAGGAATACATTTCAGTCTTTTCATTTCAAGCGTTGAAGTTGGGAGCCCGCCCATAGAACAGAGGAATACATTTCAGTCTTTTCATTTCAAGTGTTGAAGTTGGGAGCCCGCCCATAGAACAGAGGAATACATTTCAGTCTTTTCATTTCAAGTGTTGAAGTTGGGAGCCCGCCCATAGAACAGAGGAATACATTTCAAGATCAAGTCAGAAGACAGTAAAGAGCCCGCCCATAGAACAGAGGAATACATTTCAGTCTTTTCATTTCAAGTGTTGAAGTTGGGAGCCCGCCCATAGAACAGAGGAATACATTTCAGTCTTTTCATTTCAAGCGTTGAAGTTGGGAGCCCGCCCATAGAACAGAGGAATACATTTCAGTCTTTTCATTTCAAGTGTTGAAGTTGGGAGCCCGCCCATAGAACAGAGGAATACATTTCAGTATTACATTTCAAGTGTTGAAGTTGGGAGCCCGCCCATAGAACAGAGGAATACATTTCAGTCTTTTCATTTCAAGTGTTGAAGTTGGGAGCCCGCCCATAGAACAGAGGAATACATTTCAGTCTTTTCATTTCAAGTGTTGAAGTTGGGAGCCCGCCCATAGAACAGAGGAATACATTTCAGTCTTTTTATTTCAAGTGTTGAAGATGGGAGCCCGCCCATAGAACAGAGGAATACATTTCAGTATTACTTTTCAAGTATTGAAGTTGGGAGCCCACCCATAGTACAGAGGAATACATTTTAGTCTTTTCATTTCAAGTGTTGAAGTTGGGAGCCCACCCATAGAACAGAGGAATACATTTCAGTCTTTTCATTTCAAGTGTTGAAGTTGGGAGCCCGCCCATAGAAAAGAGGAATACATTTCAGTATTACATTTCAAGTGTTGAAGTTGGGAGCCCGCCCATAGAACAGAGGAATACATTTCAGTATTACATTTCAAGTGTTGAAGTTGGGAGCCCGCCCATAGAACAGAGGAATACATTTCAGTCTTTTCATTTCAAGTATTGAAGTTGGGAGCCCGCCCATAGAACAGAGGAATACATTTCAGTATTACATTTCAAGTGTTGAAGTTGGGAGCCCGCCCATAGAACAGAGGAATACATTTCAGTCTTTTCATTTCAAGCGTTGAAGTCAGGCGCCCACCTGTATAACGAGAGAAATACTTTTCAGTCTTATACTGCAAATCTTGAAAACAATAACCCCACCGGAAGGCAGAAGGTTACAACATGAATCCCCAGCAGGAAACAATAAAAATCCCAGCACCGGGAAATAGAAGGTTGCAACAAGAGGTCCGAGCACAAATTCAAGCGCCTGAGTCAAAAGGAAGAAAAGACGCGTCTTGAAAGAAGCGGCTTGTGAATATTAAATCATGCCCAATATAACATATCTAATGAAGAAAGCCATGTCCCCATCGGACCGAACAAAATGATGAAAACTGGTATTCAAAAAAGCAAAGGGCCAGAAGTCTCGTAAGAAAAGCATCGGAAGAAAAGCACCGGAAGAAACGCAAGCAGACAAGAAAGCAAGGCAACAAGAACAAATTGCAGTCTAGCCTAACTTCTTGTTTTCTTTTAAGCACAGTGTAACAAGGAGATCGGTAAGCAGTGGTAATAGCATGCAACAACAGTAACATTGCAGTCCCAGCTACCAAAACTTCCCGAACTACATTGACCTGATTCCTGTTTAGCCCAGGATATGTAGGAAACCTTTGAAGCAAAGGTTTGGTTAAATCTTTTTCAAAAAATGCTTCACACGGAGTACTCGGATGGGCAAAAATCGCTCGCTTTATCTTTGCACGAAAACCCTTCGTGTCTTCGGGCAAAGAGG
This sequence comes from Nicotiana tabacum, assembly GCF_000715075.1. Taxonomy (NCBI): domain Eukaryota; kingdom Viridiplantae; phylum Streptophyta; class Magnoliopsida; order Solanales; family Solanaceae; genus Nicotiana; species Nicotiana tabacum. Next base: position 120,790,661 of record NC_134101.1, read on the forward strand.
GGCAGCTGTAAGCACGTGATTTTTGCCCTATATGAGAATTACTCCCAAAAAAATAAAAAAAAATAATTTTCCTTGGTGTGCAATTTTGTGATATTTTTGAATAATTATTTGTATTTGTCTGTGCATGTTTATTTGTTAAATTAATAAAAATACAAAAATTATGTCGCATTTTGCATGAAGGATTTAATTCTACAATTGTTAGTAATTAAGTTTGTTTTACAAAAAATAAAAATAACAAAAATAGGCATCGTTTGCATTTTTAGCATTTAATGTCCAAATATACAATTTTATGCTTAATTATTACTTAATTGTGTGTTAATTGTTATTGGGAGTTAATTTGCTCTTTTATAAATTAATTTAGTTCTTAATAATAATTTAAGTATTTTTATAATTTAGTTTTAGAGAAATAAAAGAAGAAAAGAGAGCGAAAATATAAAGAAAATCGGAATTGGGCATCTTCTTCAAATTTCAACCCCAGGCCCAAAAAATTGTCCAACCTTCCCACGACCCGGTCCATTTCAAACCGGGTCGACCCGGTCCGCCCCATTAACCCCAAAATGACCAAACCCTTCCTAATCTTCATTTTTCATTTTTTCAAAAACCCTAAAAACACAAAAAAATGATCCGCCCCCCCCCCCCACCTTTGCTTCTCCTTCTCCAAACTCCAAACACACAACCATGGGTTCCCCAAGCTCCACTCCCTAGCAGCCATGGCTGCCTTCTCATCGTCAACCACCCTCCAAACAGACCCCTCACGTCTTCATCTTCTTCGAACCAGCGACGACCCCTCCGTCGAACACATTCGTTGTTTCTTCTTCTTCGTCCAGCATCCATGGACGCCTCCTTCACTTCCCCATCTGTTTTATCGCTGCTACTGCGTCGCGCTGCAGCCTGATCCGACGCGTCACTACTGCTGCCCGCGTCCAGCTACGACGAGCAGCCATGGCTGCTCCAAACAGTGTTGATGCATTTCCATTCGCAACTTGCTTCAGCTGCGTCCAGCTGCTGATTTTGTTCGCCACTGTCCGTCGACCTCCCCTACTGTTTCATCGCTGCTTTCGTCTTCTTCGCACAAACAAACCAAACGCACCCCAACTGCTTTTGTTTCATCGCTTCTGCTGCGTCAACTGCTGCTACTGCTTCGGCGTTGCTTCAGTTGCTTCTTAGGTTCGTGTTCGTCATCGTTTGTTCGAGTTTTGGTTGGGGTCGTAAAAACAGTTCGTACATATTTCATTTCGATCCGGTTAGTAGATTTTGAGTTTTATTTTGTCCGTTATTTTTATTTTGATATTCTCGGATCTAAAATCTATAAATGATCGATTCTTGTTTTGTTCATGTTTATCGTTGAATTAATTTTTTTTAGTTGTGTTGATTTAATTTTCAGATTCAAATGGAAATTTAATTAGTTGTTTTTCATGTTTATTTCATGTTAATTTTATTTATTTTTGTAAGAAAAGGAATTGTTAGTTTAATGTTTGTCAGATTCAAATTGAAATTTAATTGATTATTTCTTCAATTTGTTTCATGTTGTTATGTATTTTCCAGAAATTATTAATGTTGTTTGAATCATTTAATCTGTCATGTTTGTTGTTTAAAAATAGATATAGTTCGTGTTCATCTTGTTTGAAGTTTGTTTTTAATTTAGTAATTTAATGCGAAGTTATGTTTTGGTTTTAATTTTTGGATCATGTATCTTTGTTATAAGTTTTGTTGGATTTAATTTAAGAAAGATTAGTTGATATTTGAATATTAGTGATTTGAATATGTTTATTTGTTTTGTTTAAGTTTAATTCGAAGTTTGAATAAAGTTTGTTTGTTATTGTTATTGAATATTTTCATTCATGTTCATACTTTGTTTGGTTGATCTTGAATCCAAAATTTGTATAGTTTGATTTCTTGTTTATTGTTTATCATTTATGATTATTTCTTCAGCTTGCTTCATGATCTTGTTTAGTTTTAATATAGAAATTGTTGGTTGTAATGTTGTTAGATTTAATTTTAAGTTCAAATGATTATTGAATTTAGAAATCTGAATATACATGTTTGTTGGTGTTGAATCTGAAAATAGGTTTGTTTGTTGTTAAAGGTGTTGTTCAATCAAGATAATTTTAGTTGTTTCTTTGTTGTTCATCATTTAGTTTGAATTTGTTGATGAACATTGTTAGAAATTGGTCATATTTGCTATATTTTGGTTGAAATTGATTAAGTGAAGTGTTTATAGCTGATGTGGGTAGTTTGGTAATTTGCAGTAGGTTCAGGGGTAGTTTGGTAAATTGTAGTACATTCGGTGTAAAATGGTAATTGCAATGAGATCGAAGGGGTAGTTTGGTAATTGAACATTTTTGAATAATTCTTTATGTTAAGCATGGGGGACAAAATGTAATGGGATGTGGGTGATATAATTGTTTAATATAAATGGGGGACAAGACAAAATGTAGTGGAGGGGAATATGATAACTGTTTATGGTAGGCATGGGGAACAAGATGTAATGGGTTGGTTTGATATATTTGTTTAATGTAGTGAGGATGAGTAGGAAGATAATGGGTTTGGTAGGAGAAAGTGATTGATTTTAATTGATTAAAGGGTTTTGGGATGGGAGATAAATAAGAGGTCTTGAATCAGATTTAAGGGGGTAGAAAAGAAGAGAATAAGAAAAGAACGGACATAGAGAATAAGAGAGAGAAAAAAAGAGCTGAATATTTAAGAGAGAAAGAAAAATTCCGAAAAATTTTAAAACTTTCAAATTAAAAAAAACTAAAAAAAATCTTCTGCTTTCTTTCATTGTTTGAAATATGCATTAATTGTTGTTGTTTCATCAAAGCTTGAAGCTTTTGTTTTGGGATTACTACTCCACCGGTTTGCAAACTCTGTTCCTGGGTTGTTACTGTTGCTGGACTGTTGTTGCTGGCTGTATTGTTATTACTGCTGCTGATTCTCATCTTCATCTTCTTTTATTTCCAATATCAGGTACACAACTGACACGCTAATTATTGTAAATTGAAACAGGAAGCATGAATACGAAAATGAAGAGTTGAAATTCTAAATTTACTTTAATTATATTCTGAATTTTATTTGTATGTATAAATTATTTAGCTTGCAAAAAAATAAATAAATGGTGTAGTAACTCCGTCAAGTCAAAAATCAAACGAATAGGCCATCTAATAGGAACTTGGTAGGAATATTGTTTAGTTAAATAATATTGGTTAATTTCAACATGTAAATGGTCTAGGATTAAAATTAGATTGCTAAGTTTTTTTTTAATTTGACAAACTGAGAACATGCCTAGTATAATGTAACTAGGTAGTAACATGTGAATAAGACGACCCATGTCTAGTTTTATGTCATACACGTTGGTCCTGGGCCCGCAGTGGCAACGGACTGTCCTGTTTGCATCATTTTCAGATTTTATGAATCATATTCGAAATCCATCTATAATAACTCAAGCATGTAAATAAATTAAGATATTTTCTCTTTTATTTTGTAGAGACAAATTTAATAAGAAAAATGTAGGCATTTTAGGACTGTCCTTTTAAAAATAAAATGAGATGAGCCTCACCCAATAAAATGCACCAATTGCGGGGTCCTCAATAAATGTTTAATTGAGTATTTAGAATTCGGGATGGACTGTTTAGTGAATTCCACGGTCTTGCCCAGAAATAATAATACCCTAATCGCTTTAGGCACGATTTTAATAATAATAAATTCTTAAACACGGGTGCGCATTTATGCGACCCAAATCCAAATCCCAAAACATTGAATAAAAATACGTTCCGGATCGCGGGTGCATTTTATGTGACGCAATCCAAAGACATGTTTTTAAACGATGTTCACATTCTTTTAAAAATATAATGATAAAAGCGGTAAAGAGTTAAAACTTGCACATGAGCGCATAATTGTATAAAATCAGATAATCAAGCCGAATATGACAGTTGAGCGACCGTGCTAGAACCACGGAACTCGGGAATGCCTAACACCTTCTCCCGGGTTAACAAAATTCCTTATCCGGATTTCTGGTACGCAGACTGTAATATGGAGTCATTCTTTTCCTCGATTCGGGATTAAAATTGGTGACTTGGGACACCCTAAATCTCCCAAGTGGCGACTCTGAAATAAACAAACAAATCCCATTTCGATTGTCCTTTAATTGGAAAAAACTCCTTGTACCCTCGCGGGGGCGGAAAAAGGAGGTGTGACACACCCCTCTCTTCTCTTCACCCTTATCTATTGTTATTTCCCATGCTTGAGGCCCGTGGCCTTAAGGTTGCATGGCGGCGTTCTCATTAGTTACGCCATGGCTTTTTCCAGGGCTCTCCCTTACCGAGCGAGATTGTACTGATTTGTTGTTGTCCCGAGGTGATGAGAGAGAAATCTCGAATTATCCTCGCATTGGAGGATATGAGGACTATGAACGTCTACTCATCTCTTCTGACTACCCGGTGCGACGCCTCACTCCTTTTGCTTTCCGTGGAGTGAGATGGTACTATCTACTAATTGTTGCATCCCGCACTGGTATAATGTCTCAAGAAGTGGCTTCACAATAGTAGTGCTGGCGAGATCCGTACTCGCCATATGTTTCACCCAGCCACTTATTCATCCCTCTTAGCTCCTTCATCTTTTTCTTCTTCTTCATCTTTTCCTTCTTCTTCTTCTTCTTCTTCTTCTTCATCACTTTCCTCTTCTTCATCTTTTCCCTTGAAGATTCCGTTTTGGAAGATCGAGATGAGGTCCCCCGAGGAGATGGTGCTCAAAGATACTACTACCAAGGATGCACCCCCGAGAATAGATTAGACTCTTGGCTTTTATTATACATATACTTTTTTGCTTCTTTGTTTCGGTGTAAAGACCCCTTGTGGACTTTTGTAATCATATGTAAGGACCCCTCGTGGGCTTTTGTAATCATGGTTTATTAATACAAGGATATTTCTTCGATTTGTCTCTGATTTATGCTGAATTCCCTCTTTATTTGCGTTTATGAAAAATCTGAGCATGTGACTCTACCGGTTGGCCCGAATATCGGATCAGGGCGTAGGTATTCCCTCGGTTCTTGATCGGCCAATATGATTTTCCCTGAAACATTTTGCCATCTCTCGGACCGAGTCCAGATTAACCTGGAACAGACTTAGGCTTCCAAAATCGGCAACTTTGAATCGAGTGGGAATGAGACCGCGATTTTCAAAACAAACTTAGCTCTATTTAGATTCCGTTGGTAGTTCTCGAGGGAGAATTTGCTCGAGTGCCTGGGAATAAAGATTGCCCCAGGATTTTCATGGGCAGTCCCCGAGTGAGATTTGGCCTATATTCGGGCGGCCCAAAAAACTTGGTTTGAACTTAGCGTGAAGGTAGACCTAGGGCTTCATCAGTAATTCTTGAGTGCGAATTGGCTCGAGCCCAGGTGTCTCGAGGGCCAAGGAATCGGATAAATGACTCGCATTCGCAATAGCAGAAACCCTCAAGGTAGGATGTTACCTCGAGATTGGGCTTATATATAAGCAGCTCTTTTTACAGCTTAACTTTCATTTTGGCAGGGATCCTCGAGATTAGGCACTATCTCGAGACTCATAGTGATATTAATGGCTCCTTAGAAGCCTTTATTCTTTTTTGATGGAGGTCCTCGAGATCGGGTACCATCTCGAGGTTTGTAATGATATTTATGGCCCCTTAGAGCCTTTCTTCTTTTTTGATGGAGATCCTCGAGATCGGGTACCATCTCGAGGCCTGTAATGATATTGATGGCTCCTTAGAGCCTTTCTTCTTCTTTTTTTGGTGGAGGTTCTCGAGATCGGGTACCATCTCGAGGCCTGTAATGATATTGTTGGATCTTTAGAGCCTTTCTTCTTTTTTGACGGATAGTATTGATGATGAGGTTCTTTTTGGAAGAAGCAGGTCTTGAATTCACTCTTAGTCATCTCATTAGGCTATACCGGCCTTTTCACCATCGAGGTCTGCTAACCCTGAGATGCCGATCCACCACGCCTTTCATCGTTGATGATGAAGAAGACGAATATCGGGGATGGATGAGCCGATTCGTCCAAGTACGAACTATCGATATCATCCCTGTGGAGTTTCTGCCATTTTCTGAGGAATGGAATTTTACACGTAAGTGGTACACTCGTGCCTTCGTAGTTTTGCTTATGGCGAGGGCGGGCTCCGTAAATGCGCCTTCCTTTCCTTTTCTGCAGCAATTTCATAAATGTCGTGCGAAGTCCCCGATCTGCCGGATTGGGCTCGAAAGTTGGCGACCCACTCGACCTACAATGAGCGTAAGTGGCGAGATTTATCTAAGGATAGGTGGGAGGCAAAACACCACGGTACGTGCTATGTCATTTGCTCCCCCCCTCATTTTTTCTTGGAAGGGCACTTTTTCTTTCTGTGTACTAACTCTGTCATCGTAGGCATTAGGGAGTTCTTTGAAGTGAGATCATGTCATCTAGGAGAGGGAGGAGGATCACCGGCTTTAGGACCAAGGGATAATAATAATAATAATAATAAGCAGAAACGGTCTTTGCAGGATGACAGTGATTATAGCAAGATGAGTCCATCCCGGAGGCTCAGAGAAGGTGTGTCAGCCGAACCTGTAGCACCCTAGATCTCTGACTTTAGAAAAATGGTCCCTCGTCCGCTGGCATCTTCCTTTTCTATCGAAGGTACTTCGAGGACCGAAGGATCCCTGTTGCCGACTTCTTCTCCCATCGAAGGTACTTTGAGGGCGTTTGAAGCTAGGGGCCACATATGTCGGATGACCGTATACCAACTGGGAGTGGTTTTGTTGGGGTTGGCAAAGCCGGGCTAGCAAATGTACATTTGACTTTCAAGGGAGCTCAGTGGCTCTACTCCGTGGTGAGTTTTAGCTGATCGCATTGGTTTTATAGTTTTTGCAATTTTCGCTCTCTTATCACGTTTCTCTTCCATAGGCTTTTAACAAGCTCAAATCTGAGCTGCTTCGCTGCGAGGCCAGGCTGCGAAAAGCTTTAGATAGGGAGAAATCCCTCAGGCTTCCTTGTGATGAAAGGGAAGACGAGTTGGCACACTTGTGGTATGAGGCGAGTCGTAGTTTGAACTACGAAAGCTATGTCGAGGAGCAGGTAACTTCTGTTTCAAGGGAGTGCTTGTTTCATCTTCTATCTTCCGAGGCTAATGTTTCGTTTACTTCAGCTATAGAAAAAGACAGAAGACCTGAAATGCCTTAGGAACGAAGTTGGTCAAGCCAAGCGCGAGCGTGATGAGATAAGGGCTCGGGTGGACACCTAGATATCGGCCAAGAAAGATGCTTTGGCCAAGGCTTCCTCCCTCGAAGTGCAACTTCGTAACGTTCATGAGAACAGCTTGGTTCGAACGCATATGATTCCAAGACTCGAGTCCGAGCTCCTGAAGATGAAGGCCAAAGTTGTGGATGCCCGGGCTGAAGCCGAAATAATTCGAGCTAAGGTTGATAAGAAGGTGGCTGCCTATTTGAAGGAGTCTACCTATTTGAAGGAGGCTACCAATTTAAAGAAGGCTGCCGATGCTTGTGCTGAGCTAAGTGGGCTCTCGACCAAAGGAGTAGGAATAAAGAGTACACGAGGTGCAAATCCCAGAGGGAAACCCTCGAGGAAATTCATATCAGGGGCTTCGATCTCTCGGAAGAGATAAAGCAGGCAAAGGCGGAAGAATATGATACTAAGTTCCTTATGTCCGATGCCGAAGATGGCGAGGAAGAAGCCGACAGACCATAGTCCCCGAGAGGGACGTAGATTAGAGTGCTTTCAAAGAACTTTGTAAATGAAGCTTGTATTCCCTCGCATATATATATATATATATATATAACACATATATGTATAAAAGGAAGCCTCGCGGTTTTATTTTTCATGCATTTCCCTTTGCCTTGATTTTAGCCAGATGAACTGGTCTTCGAGTTAAAAGGAATCCCTAGATTCATGGTATGGCCTATAGGCTCTTACGCGCTTGGTTGGTACGACCTTTTAGTATAAGCCGGCATTTGAGCTCTTATGCTTTTGCTCCTAGGCATATTTAGTTAACTGTTTCGGGTTCAGTCTCCGAGTCGGGTTTTGACTCGAGCTCATTTGACCCTTAAGTTTTTGAATTAAATCTGGCCCTTAGGCTCTTATGCGTTGGGTCGGTACGACCTCTTGTATGGTTGATGACAATGGCTCTTATGCATGGGGTCGGTACGACCTCTTATATAGGCTTTATTTTTCCCTTGTTAAGGACTTTTTGAAATTGTGTTTTGTTGATACTAAATTTTTTCCTAAGTATTTTTTACACTCAAAATACTTTCAAAATAGCATATATGTGCATATATCAGCACACCCAAGAGTTTGGTATTTTTAATGATTTTTAAACCAATTTATTGTCTATTGTAACGGTACAAAATCCAATAATTATTTCCAAAATTATCATTTTGGTGAATAATTTATTTTCATCCTCATATTTACACCAAAATATTATTAAGGTGATTTTTTGCATATTTTTTACAAATTTATTTGATATTTAAAAGCTAAATTGCATGTAATTGCAATTATAGCCTATTTTACAATTAACAGCATTTCATTATTATTAAATTAATATTTATACCTTATTAATTAGTTCAATGCTTTTAATCTGTTTTAAAAATCTCTTTAATTTTATATAAAATAAAGGGGAAGAAATGGCCGTTTAATATTTAGCCTAATTTATTTCAATTACAACCCCTTTTATATTTCAATTTTAACCACCATTTGACCCAATCCCAACCCCAACCGGACCGGCCCACTTTTTAACCTGACCCAACCCATAACCCAATCTAAATGACCCTACTCGATTCCCACCTACCCTTCCAAATTTGGACCGTTGATCATTCAAGATCAACGGCCATAACCCACCCTTCCATAATTAAACCAAACGACCTACCCTAATTCCTTCATTTTCCACCTGACCCGCCGCCTTTGAATCCCAAATGCTCTCAGACTCTCTCAAGGCTTTTCGGAACCCTAGCCTCCTCCTACCTTGTTCCACCGTGTTTTCACCGGAATCCATGGCTTCTCCGGCCATGGACAACCTATATTTACCTCCTCCGGCTCTTGCCTGCCTGATGTTCGAAGGTTCAAGGCCAGACCTCGAAGGTCTTCGCTCAGACCTTCACCGATTCGAAGATTCCGGCCATCTCTGACTTTGCTCTGGTGTCTCTTGGTCTTCTAAGCCTGTTTCTGACCTCATCCGACTTAGATCGGACCTGTTTCCAAGCCTTTCTCATTTCTAGGGTTTCTCCGAAACCCTAAGTTATTCGAGGTTCTTTCTCTGTTTGTTTGCTTAGATCTATGCTGTACCTATGCTTTATTTGACATTTTAAAAGGTTTTCCCCAGATTTTCTTTTTAAAATCGTTTACCTTCGATTTAGGGTTTCTAAAAGGTTTTTCAAAAAAGCATCTTTCTGATTCTTTCTGTTCTTTCTCTACGTGTGTTTGTCTGTGTTAGGCTCGTATGACCTCTTTTACTACGCATGTACTGTTCTTCCACTTTCTTTTTCTACTATACGGTTACTCCAGTACTCACATTTTAATCCGTGTTATGTTTTTCTTACTCTTTTACTATATATGATTACCATTGAGTTCTTTGATTTTTGCTTTATTGAACTCTGTTTCTGTTCTTGCTAAGCATGTTTCGTCTACTTTTGTTTAAGTTCGTATCCTCTCTTCTCTTCTAAACTTGCTTAAGTCCCGTCTTTTCTAAAAAATGTTCTTTTATGCTCTTAAATCGGTTTTCTTGCTTTGCGTTTCAAACCTACTATCATCCCTGTTTCAATGACTTGCTTTCTCACTTTCATGTCTGATTCAATTTTGAAACCCTAGGATTTGGGGGTTTCCGTTGTCGATTTTGATTATTTTTTTTGTTCAAGTCGAGGCTCCACTTTGGGACCCTGAACTCTCAGACTCGCTATGAGTCTGCAAATTGAACCTGCATCCCATTGCTTATGATTATGGACTTCTCTTCAATTAAACCCTCTTCTAAATAATTTGACAGCCTCTTCTTGATTCACATATTTGTGTGCTTTATATATGAGAACTTTGCTTTCAAAGGTTTTTACTAACTCATTGATTGATTCTGAAATCCTCTAATGGGGTTTGATTGATTGTCACTGATTTTCTTTGATTGAACCTCCTTTACCTTTTCTTGACTTGGTTCATTCGAATTGAGCTTGTAATTCTAATTTCTTGGCTATTAATTGCTTTTCTTTCCTTAAATGTTACAGCCATGTACTGTCAAGACCCTGTCCTTAAATAGACTTTATGTATTTACCCCTTTTGTGCTACTTTGAAAAGGCTTTAATCAAAATTCTTTCCTTAATTATCTTCTACCCGTTTGAGATCAAATCCCTTAACTGAAGGAAAATTCTATTTGATTGATTGTAAACTATTTTCTTACCTTTCTTACTTGCTTCTATGCACTATAAAAAGGGACTACCCTTCCACATTTTTTCAACTCACTGACGATTCAATATTTTACAACACACTTCGAATTTCATGCTCTTACACACTACTACTACTTTCAAAAACCTGCATTCCCTCTTGCTCTTTTCTCTACTGCTGTTCTCTGCTCCTGCTTATTATTAGCCGGCTGAAAGTCAAGGCTAATATACTACTATTACTTTGTCTTTGCATCCAGCTCTTGCTCTTTTACTGGTATGCCTCTCTTTGTTTACATTCTGCCTCTCCACTACATGTTTATTCCTCAGCCTTCCTCTATGTGTCTTAATGTTTCGATGCTGTAATTTCTGCAAGTTTACTTACTTTTCTTTTCTCTGTGCTTACATGAACTCCCACCCCCCAATTCCCTTTGTATGTTGAGTTATGGTAAAGAAAGCATGACAACACTTGACATTGTTGTTCATGTGTATGGGCTGGGCTCCTTCAGTCCTAAACTCTTTCAATTCCCATTCCCCTTTCCCTTTATGTGTATTCTGAGCTGGAGACTTTGGTCTGGCAGTGTCCTAATCACTGTCCAGACCATAGTCTGACCTTCCATAGGTCTGTGCTCTTCTGTGTTGGCTGAACAGGCCCGGTCAGGGGTGTGCCAGCATCCCAATTGCTGGGCATGACCACTAGATTGCCATGTCTCTCTTTGATTCCCTTTCCCCATTGTGCACTTACACCTATTCCTAGATTCTTAAGTTCTGCCCCTCTCTTTTGAGCCTTGCTTTGGGACCTTGAGTTCCCTCTGAACTTGGACATCTGAGAGATGGCATTTCCACACTGCACTATAATCTGGATCTGCAATATATTTGGGTTGTAAGCACTGCCTGGAGTTCCTGAAACTCCTTGGATCTCTGAAACACCCCAGCTAAGAGAAGGCTTTGGAAATCTGGATTTCGGAAATGGTTCAATTTCATATTGTTAGACACTAAGTCTGAATTAGGTTGCTCGGATGTAGTTGTGATTTCTGATGTATTTTTAATTTCTGTCTTATTTTTATTGGCCTGTAATAATTTGTATAAACTCATGGGGATGTAGTGAAAAGGGAGGGGATTTACTTTATGCACAAAGGGTAGAGATCATGCCTATAGGATCTAATTTTTGATCTATGCAATCTCACAAGTAGAAACCATGCTTATAGGATCTAACTTTCTGATTTCTGCAACTATGCATATAGATACCATGCCTATAGGGATTTGCATTTCTGTATTTATAATGACATTAGGCAAACCGTTAGGTTTAACGATAAGCCAGCATATAGATATCATGTTTGTAAGGCTGTTAACGTTTGAAAAGTATTAAAATCAGTAACTTGTAGAGATCATGCCTATAGGAACTTCAAATCGGGATTGTTTCACTCGTTTAAAATAGTACTTCCCCTTTTTGCTAAAACAAGCGACTTTCTGCACGTTTTCTGAACCCTTAAAACTGTTCTTGCAACCAAACCAGTGCATCTTTTCCTTCTTGATAAATATTCTCAAATCAGTGTATATTTTCTGGAAACTTACTGCTTTCCTGATAATTTGACAAACATTTTTCAAATCAACCTGAATTCACTTCTTTATACTTATCTGATAAACCTTTTGAATCAGTCTGCAATTCAGTTCTTTTGTTAAAACTCGGTAATTCTTTTTCTTAAACAAGTATGTTTTCTGAAACTTGTTTTAAACCATTTTCTTTGTATTAAGTCCGCAATCTTTTCTAAAACTTATCTTATTCTGCAACTCCTTTACAATCAGTAGTTTTGTCCCGCATTTAAGGTAAAGTTGACTAATTAAAATGGTTCAGTCTTTGATGACTGCATTCGAGTAAGCCTCATGCGGACTTCCTGTCTAAAAATACGAGTTAAATCAGTCTGTTTATCGCTTTAATTTTTAAAGACCAAACCAACACATACGAGACATACTAAACTTTATGGCTTATCTGATTTAAGGAGGTTTACTTGAGCCTTACTTGCTTATCTGCCCCCACTTTTACTTGTATTATGTGTTTTGATTGACGCCTTAGTATTTTGTCCTTTGAAACTCTCAAAAGGCCCTAAATACCTTTCCCTTTAGGGTTAGTAGTCCTAAATGCCTTTGGGACTGATAGAATTGGGACGGGTACTAGCATGCAATAAGTAACGAAACTCTCTGCGCTTTAATACCTTAACGGGGTGGGAAGGATAGAATATGAATATGATGACTAGTGCGCTAATATCACGTGCGACCCCTCTTCCGAGGAGTGATTGCCGGATATTGCATTGAAGTGATCCATAGTAATTATAAACCTAGGACCCCCCCTCCCTTTATTTGCTTTCATCTTTTCTTGTAAAATTATTCAAATCTGTTTTTTTTAAAATTTCTGCCCTCTCTACTTACCTTCGAAAGTTTTCAACCTGATTGCAATGTTATATGCGAATCCTTATTTGAGTCTTGATTGTTTACTTGTAAAGTCACAATTGTAACATGGCCGGGAACCACACTAGTGGATCTTGAGGGGTGCCTAACACCTTTCTCTCGAGATAATTTCTATCCCTTACCCGAACTCTGGTTTTCCAACTCAAATTCTTCTAAAAAGAGTGTCCTAATGCACTATAATCATTAGGTGGCGACTCTTCAAATACCGAAACCCAATTATCGAAAGGGAATAGAGTTGTCCTTCCCAATGTCGTATACCCGATTTCTGACCCCACGGTTAGAGAAAAAGGGGGGCGTCGACAGCATGGCGACTCTGCGGGGGACATTTTCTTTAGGCTTTTACCATTGAATGTTCCTTGTGACTTTACTATCTCATTAATTACTTTATTTACTGTCTTTTATTCTTTCACTACGAAACTGACTTGGCTCTTCATGTCTTTTCTTTCCTTTAGCTGCTTTCTTTTACTACTTTATTTCAATACTGTTGTAATCACTGTAATTATTGTAATCATTTATCTTATGAACGTGAAAATACATGTCAATTTGTTTCATTCTTGTAAACTGCATCTTCAACATCATATTCCACTCGTGCCAAACAAATACCTTAGCAACGCTTATAATGAGTGGTTGCGCTCTTCCAATATTATCATCCTTTAAATCGGCAAAGGCGTATTTGCGGTAAAACCAGTCGATCAGCGGTGTAGTCGACGGTTCCGTGCCTTTCCCTCTTGAGTTGTCTGCTCAAGGGTACCTGTCTAATACCCCGATAGAAACCTTACTCTGTCTAATTGTGCATGCATCATGGTCAAACCTAGACGAGTCAGTTATGTTGTCCACATAATGACTCATTAAGATAGCCTTGTCCAAAGTCCATCGGGTTTCCCTGAAACCCAAACAGACACCTACATATTCTGTGCATTTATTTGGAGAACTAAATGCTTTTTATGCTAATTATTGGTTTAAATAGTCGAGTCTGGCAGGGTAGGGGTCTAACACTCTGTTTTGCAGAAAATGAGGCACGAAGTCCCCAGATTTGGCATGGTAACCAACATTCATCCAAGGCTACTGAATTGGTGGGAAGATCTCCACTCCAGTGATCAGACACTCGTCCGCAAATACTTAGAGAATCTTCCTTCTCTTCTAGAAATCCAGCCTGACAACAAAATCATAGAGGCTGCAACTCTGTTCTGGGATAGCGACAAGTCCGTGTTCCGCTTCGGGGACCTTGAAATGACTCCTTTGCTCGAAGAAATAGGAGGCTTAGCTGGTATTCCTTGGGAGACTACGGGTTTGCTTATGCTAGAGAATCGCAAGGGTAGGGGTTTCCTTAAGATGATGGGACTGAAGAAGAACCCAGACTTGACCTGTTTGAAAGACTCCTACATCCCATTCGACTATCTGTACGAGAGGTACGGCCATAGCAAGTCATACCGCACCTACTCAGATAAATTTTCCCTCACCTCACTGGGACATATTCACAGAAGGGTCTTCGTATTCATGTTTTGTTTCCTGGGGATGATAGTGTTCCCTATGAAGAAGGCTAGGATCCAAACCAGACTGGCCATGGTAACCAAGACTCTGATGGAAGGAATTGGCGGACAGCCTTTCAGTATAGTACCCAAGATTGTTGCTGTGATATACCGGGCTCTGGACAATTATCAGCGAAAAGCCAGTCATTTTGAGGGATGCAATTTATTACTTCAACTCTGGCTCATGGAGCACCTCCAGAAAGGAGAATACCGACAAGAGATCTTACGCAGAGACTGGGATGATCACATTACCTTCCACCAGCCAAGGCGTATGAATTATATGCCTAATATGTTCGCTCAGCCAGAGGACGCTGGAAGATGGGTGGAGTTATTTGAGAATCTAAAAGAAGACCAGGTATAGTGGATGGTCGAATGGTTCCCTACGGAAGAATTCATTGTTCTATCCCGAGACACACCATTTCTCATACTCATTGGTCTAAGAGGAACTTATCCCTACGTTCCCCTTCGAGCCATGAGGCAGGCGGTAAGAAAGCAAATCATACCAAGGGTCGATAAAATGAATTACTTTAGGGATTATTTCCAGGACGATGATAGCCCTCACAAATGCCAAGCTCAACACATGTGGCATTACAAGCTCGTCTTAGGGAAAGAATCTATTGAGCCAGACAGGTATCATGCTGGTTGCGTGTCGCACTATTTGGTTTGGTTGGAAGATAATCACAATGGTATGGGTCAGCCCGGGTTCATTCACGGACACAGAATCATTGACAAGAAAGCTGAAGCACAGGTTAAGTACAATCAACTGCATAAGAGAATTCGAGAGTGTGAAAGCGAGCATCAGGAAATACAAGATCCACAACCCTCGACCTGATGATGTTGGTTGAGCTACCTAGATCCACAAGTACACATTTAATTTGTAATGTATTCACAAGCAAAGAAATTACCAGTGCGTCATTGTGAGGCTGAGACAAGGCCTCGATGTCCTCATCGCTGAATGTGAGGGCGTCCTCGGGTATGTAACCTCGAGTTCACTTTTATCTGGTGATGGATATTTTCGTTCTTCTGATAGTGGGTTCTTGTGGGGTGTCGACCCTCCCATGATCATTTGGATAACATGTTGCGTCTCATCTGCTTCGATCTTTTTGGTCGCCTCTCTTTGCGGGAACGGATTTTTAGCTCGGTCGCTGAGGAATTCCCAGAGGTGACCTTTGCTGAGTAGTCATGCTACCTTTTCCCGGAGCTGCCAGCAATATTCGGTCCTGTGACCGTGCGTGTTGTGAAATTCACACACTAAGTTATGGTTCCTTTGTGAAAGATCTGATTGGATAGGCCTTGACCACCTGGTGTCTCTGATTTTACTGATGGAGAACACGATATCTGAAATATCGACGTTGAAGTTGTATTCTGACAGGCGGGGTGCCTCCATCGACCCTGTGTGCCTATCGAACCCAGCTCTGTTGATGAGTCCCCAAGGATTTTGTCCTTGGTCCGTCCTTCGATCATTTTAGGGTATGTTACGCCTCGGGGCATTTCTTCTGTCTTCAGTGTATGGCTGGTACCTTTCTTTGGTTGGATTAGGCTCCTTCGCTAGAAGCCTACTTGGGTATATCGAGCCCAAGGGGGCTCCTAATTGGTCGTCCTCGACCCTGATCTTTGATTGATATCGGTTGTGAACATCCAACCAAGTCACGGTGGGGTATTCAACCAAATTCTATTTCAGCTGTTTCGAAGCCACCGAGCTTCGTTCGTTCAAATCTTGAGTGAAGGCCTGCACTGCCCAGTCATCGAAGACTGGTGGTAGTTCCATTCATTCTATTTGAAAGAGAGACACAAACTCTCGCAGCATCTCGTTCTCTCTTTGCTTGATTTTGAAGACGTCGGATTTCCTTGTAGCTACTTTGATGGCACCAGCTTGTGCCTTCATGAAAGAATCTGCCAGCATGGCAAATAAATCTATCGAGTTTGGGGCTAGGTTGTGATACCAAATCATTGCCCCTTTTGAAAGCGTTTCTCCGAACTTTTTCAGTAGGACAGATTCGATCTCGTTGTCGTTTAGGTCATTGCCCTTTACTGCACAAGTGTAAGCAGTGACGTGTTCGTTGGGGTCCGAAGTTCTGGTGTACTTTGGAAGGTCTGACATCCTGAACTTCTTTGGAATAGGCTTTGGAGCCGCTTCTTGTGGGAACGGCTTCTGTATGAACTTTTTTGAATCCACACCCTTCAGGATCGGGGGTGCGCCCGGAATTTGGTTGACCTTGGAATTGTAGGTCTCGGCCTTCTTGTCGTTGGCTTCTATCTTTTTCTCACTCGACTCGATCCTCTTTGTGAGGTCCTTGAGCATCTTTAGGATGGTGGGTTCGGCTGCCGACCCGTTGTTGCTTGATCTTTCTGGTGCCTGTTCGGTCCGAGGGGATGTTCCCGAGGCCGCTGTACTTGGGGTTTTTTGGTGGCTCTACAGTTGAGCGATTGCCAGCTGTTGTGCCTGCAACATCTCAAAAATAACGTGAAGACTGACCTCCTATTTCTCCCGAGCTAGTGTTTTTTGGATTTTTTGTTGATCTCCTTGATGTATGTTCTTGTTAGTGTGGGAGCTTATATCGACGTGTTGGGCATCGCATGAGACTGCGTCCACGGGAATTGGTTCTGGTGCATTCTCAGGGTTTCGTGGTAGTACACCAACACCTATAACATCCACACCGTTCTCTTCGTGGTCTTCAAATTGTTGTTTTCACGTGCATTTACTAAGTTAGACATTTTGACCTGAAATCAAAGATCTTGGACAAGAAAAAGTGTGAAAGGTAACTTGTGTTATGTAGTTAAACCAGTAAGAAAATAATCACTATTATTTTTAGCCCCACGGTGGGCACCAAACTGTTTACTGTGAAAATGGTAATAACAATTAAATTTGATTTTGTGGTTCTAAAAATACGTGATCTATTTTTATGCTAGTTGTTAGGCAGTGGATGCTAAGTGTAAGATTAAGAGGCAAGATTATAGCTTAAAATGATGTAATAACCAAACCGAATGGTTGAAAATCTGGGCCTCGAGCCGTCGAGTATAAGACCTCTAGGTCGAGTCAGATGGCCGGCGTAGAGCGATCGAGGGAGGAATAACAGTTATGAGAGCTACGATGATGGCTCTTTATGATCAATTATAAGCAATAAATGAAGAACAATAAATAGAACACAATGAATATAAGTAATAAATGGAAGTAATGAGATCAAGAGAATATGTTAGAGAGCAGAGAGAATATTCTTGTGTATTTAAGATTGAGTATCAGATCCCCTACAAAATGACAAGGATTCCCTTTATATATGAGGGGGGATCCCAACATAGTACAAATGCATTTATTACAAATATATTGGATTGGTATAGCCATTTAATGCCTTGATTCGTGTCTGAACTAGCCCACTAGACTTCGTCAGCTTTGGTTACGCGCCATGGGAACTCCCTGCTTTTTCACCATAACCGTTGGTCTGTATTGCCCCGAGGTCGAGCGTCCATAGCCCTCAGGGGTGAATCTCGACCATAGTCTCGAACTGTTGAAACATGCTTATGAGACATTGTAATGACGGAAAGGAACTGCTGCTTTGCCTTTAGATGAAAGCAAAAAGGAGGAGGTTACATTCTCCTGAGAAGCAGAGGCGGAAATTTTCGCCATTCTTAAAAGGATTCAGGGGAGAAAAGGAAATTGCGCTTCAAAGAAAGAACAAAAGTGAAGGTAGAAGGAATTTTTTTAGAGCTTGGTGGTGCAGTTAACAATAAAGAACGAGAGAAGAGGTATTTATAGAGGCCCAACACGCACGTTGAAGGAGGCTAAAGGACAACCAGCCGTTGTAATCAGTACAAGGGCTTTTAAGGGTTGTGTGTATGCGACCTTTTGGCACCTTACTTTATCGTGTCAATCATTTGGCAAGATGTGACTGTTGTCGTTACGGAAGTACCATAAGGGTAGGGATTCGAGGTCGTTTCTTATCGTTTCATTCTAAGAAATGCGGGGACTATCTGTATACGGGCAAAATTGGGAGACCCGATTTCACAATCATTGTGCCTCTCCCTTAGCCTCAAAAAGGCCCCGAAGATCCGGGGACGCAGCTCGAGGCTTCGACCTTGAAGGCTCTTCGCACTCGACCCCGATGCAACATGAGTCGGTGGTTATCGAGGGTAACGGAAAATTCCCTAGGCATGTGGTCCGAACTGGCGCTACCTGCAAGAATAGTACCAGTTTTCACTAGATTATTAGGTAGTTGTGCCAGCTACCTTACTTTGTAATAAATGCATTTGTACTATGTTGGGGTTCTCCCTCATATATAAAGGGGATACTTGTCATTTTGTAAGAAAATCTGATACCCAATATTAAATATACAAGAACATTCTCTCTGCTCTCTAACATATTCTCTTGATCTCATTACTTCCATTTATTGCTTATATTCATTGTGTTTTATTTATTGTTCATCATTTATTGCTTATCATTGATCATAAAGAGCCATCATCGCAACTCTCATAACTGTTAGTCTTCCTTCAGTCGCTCTAAGTCGGCCACCCAACTCGACCTCGAGGCCTCATATACGACAGCTCAAGGCCCCGATCTCCAGCCATTTGGTTTGATTATCATATCGCCTCTAAGCTATAATCTTGCTTTCTATTCTTTTACTTAGCATCCATTGCCTAACATCTAGCATAAAAAGAGATCACATATTTTTATAACCAGATAATCAAATTTAATTGTTATTACCATTTTCACGGAAAACTGTTTGGCGCCCACCGTGGGGCTAAAAATAATAGTGATTATTTCTTGTTGGTTTTGCTGCACAAAGTAGATTATCTTTCACACTTTTTCTTGTCCAAGATCTTTGATTTCAGGTCAAGATGCCTAAACTAGTAAATGTACCTGAAAATAATAGCCTCAAAGTCTATGGAAAAGGCGGTATGGTTATTCCAGGTATGGGTGTGCCACCACAAAACCCTGAGAGTGCACTGGTCCTCACATTAACAAGAGCGCACGCTGAGGGATTCAGCGGGAAACTCGAAAAAATCTGACTTGGGCAAAAAGAGAGATTCCTCAGCATGTCATTCATATGATCATCGGGGGGACCAACATTCCCCAAAAACCTGTGATCAAATGGATAAAAATATCCGCTGCAATAGAAGGGCTGATCCGAGGTCGCATGACCGAAGACACCCTTGCATTCAGCAAAGAGGATTTCGAGACCTCGACGCAACCACATAATGACGCACTGGTAATTTCATTTCTTTGAAGTAACACTCGAATTAAACGTGTGCTCGTGGATCCAGGTAGCTCGGCCAACGTAATCAGGTCAAAGGTAGTAGAACAACTTGGGTTGCTCGATCAAATCGTACCCACCTCCCGGGTCCTCCACGACTTCATCATGGCCGGCGAAGTAACGAAAGGGGAGATCGCCCTCCCGGTTGACATGGTCGGTACAGTTCAGAACATTAAGTTCCATGTCATCGGTGGTGACATGAGGTACAACACATTGCTTGGCAGGCCGTGGATACATAGCATGAGGGCAATACCGTCAACTCTACACCAGATGATGAAGTTTCCAACAAAAGACGGTATAACAACCATATACGGAGAACAACATGCAACAAAAGAAATATTCATGGTTCACTGGTAGGTGTCGAATCCTATACACTCTACCTCGGATAAGTCGGGAAGTGTACAGATCCTCGAGGGTGAAGAAGAAGATGTTCTCGCTCCTCGAGCTTTCGTTGCCCCCAAAGAGTCGGATGCAATGAAATCGACAGTTGAAGAACTGGAGCAAGCTGTTTTGGTCGAACATCTCCCAGATCGGAAGGTATACCTGGGAACGAGATTAACCCCTGAACTCATGAAAAAATTCATTCAATTCCATATTAATAACATCGACTGTTTCGCTTGGTCCCACTAAGATATGACAGGAATCCCGCCAGAAATAACCACCCATCGACTAAATGTCGACCCCAGATTCAAACCAGTGAAGCAAAAAAGAAGGCCCAGTCCGAAGTAAAGCACGCATTCATCAAGGACGAGGTAACAAAACTCCTTAAAATAGGGTCTATTAGAAAGGTAAAGTACCTCGAATAGCTGACCAATGTAGTGGTGGTGCCCAAAAAGGAAAATAAGTTAAGAATGTTCGTAGATTACAAAGACTTAAATAAGGCATGCCCCAAGGATTCATTCCCATTGCCTAACATCGATCGTCTGATCGATGCCATGGCCGGCCACGAGACCCTCACTTTTATCGACGCCTACTCGGGCTATAATCAAATTCAGATGAACCCCGGGGATAGGGAAAAGACTTCGTTCATCACGAAGTATGGTACCTACTGTTACAATGTAATGCCCTTCGGGCTGAAAAATGCAGGGGCTACGTACCAACGTCTAGTTAATAAAATGTTCGCGCATCAAATAGGCAAATCCATGGAAGTTTATATTGATGACATGCTAGTTAAGTCCCTGCGCACAGAGGACCATTTGACTCATTTGCAGGAAACTTTTGACATCCTCAGAGGTTACAACATAAAGCTTAATCCTGAGAAATGTGCCTTCAGAGTGGGTTCGGGAAAATTCTTAGGCTTCATGTGTCGAACAGGGGATCGAGATCAACCCCGACAAAATCAAAGCCATCGAAGAAATCACGGTGATAAATAATGTAAAGGTCGTGCAATGGCTGACAAGGAGGATAGAGGCTCTGGGCAAATGCATATCAAGGTCATCAGACAGGAGTCATCATTTCTTCTCTTTACTCAAAAAGAAAAGAAACTTCGAATGGGCTCCAAAATGCCAACACGCCTTTGAGGAATTGAAGCGATATCTGACTAGTCCACCTTTTCTCCACACACCAAAAGAGGATAGAACATTGTATTTATACCTGGACGAGGATGCCGAAACCAGGTATCCACACCTAGAAAAATTAGCTCTTGTGTTAATAAGTGCATCGCAAAAATTGAAACCTTATTTTCAATGTCACAGTATTTGCATTTTAACAACGTACCCTCTCTGATGCATATTGCATAAGCCCGAACTATCGGGCCGATTGGCCAAATGGGCCATCAAACTTGGGGAGTACGATATCGAGTATCAACCCCGAATGGCTATCAAGTCTCAAATTCCGGTGGACTTCGTGGCCGACTTCTCGCTCGCCCTTGTGCCCGAGGTAAAAAAGGAACTTTTACTAAAAACAGGCATATTTTCCGAGGCGTGGGCCCTGTTCACTGACGGCACCTCAAACGTGAGAGGATACAGGCTTGGTATAGTCCTGAAGCCACCTACGGGTGGCATAATTAGGAAATCTTTAAAAACTGCAAGATTGACTAACAACGAAGCCAAGTATGAGACTATGATTGCAGGTTTGGAATTGGCCAAAAGCCTAGGAGCTGAGATCGTCGAAGCAAAATGTTATTCACTCCTGGTAGTAAATCAGGTAAATGGGAGCTTCGAGGTACGAGAAGACAAGATGCAAAGATACTAGGACAAAATCCAAGTCACATTGCGTCATTTCAAAGAATGGACCCTTGTCCACATACCTCGAGAGCAGAACAGCAAGGCTGATGCCCTCGATAATCGGGATCATCTGTTGAATAAAATGACCTACTCCCCGGGGTTGTTGTTCAGCTATCCAAATCAATGGTCGAGGAAGGTCACGCCGAGGTTAATTCCACTAGCCTAACATGGGACTGGAGAAATAAATATATTGACTATTTGAAAGATGGGAAGCTACCCACGAATCCAAAGGAATCGAGGTCCCTACGAACCAAAGTAGCCTGGTTCTCGCTCAATGAAAACGAGACTCTATACAGAAGAACCTTCGATGGCCCCCTAACAGTATGTCTGGGGCTGGCAGACAGATTATGTACTCTAAGAAATTCATGAGGGTACCTGCGGAAACCACTCCGGCGCCAATTCCTTAGTCTGAAAGGTGATCAGGGCAGGCTACTACTGGGACAACATGGAAAAAGACACCAAGGAATTCTTTCGAAAGTGCGACAAGTGCTAGAGATTTGCCCCTATGATTCATCAACCCGGTGAACAACTACATTTGGTCTTATCGCCGTGGCCGTTCATGAAATGGGGAATGGACATTGTCGGACCTCTACCAACGGCACCAGGTAAAGCCAAATTTATTTTATTTATGACTGACTATTTCTCAAAATAGGTGGAAGCGCAGGCCTTCAAAAAGATAAGAGAAAAAGAAGTCATTGACTTCATCTGGGACCACATTATGTGCCGATTCGGGATTCCTTCCGAGATAACATGCGATAATGGGAGGCAGTTCATCGGAAGAAAAGTAACACAATTCCTCGAGGATCACAAAATCAAGAGAATCCTATCGACGCCTTACCACCCATGTGCAAACGGTCAGGCCGAGTGTACAAATAAAACCATCATCCAAAACTTAAAAAAGAAGTTGGAAAGTGCTAAGGGAAAGTGGAGAGAAATATTTCCCGAAGTACTATGGGCATATCGAACAACTCCAAAATCAAGCACAGGGGAAACACCTTTCTCTCTAGTATATGGTGTCGAGGCTTTGATACCAATGGAGATCAAAGAGCCAAGCGCCAGATTCCAACACACCACCGAGAGCTCGAACAATGAGGCCATGACTACGACCCTTGAACTATTGGTTGAAAAGCGAGAAGCCTCACTAGGCTGAATGGCTGCCCAAAAACAAACGATCGAAAGGTATTATAATAGGAGAACAAACCTCCGCCATCTCAGAGTCGGGGACTTGGTCCTAAGGAAAGTCACCCTCAACACCCAAAACCCTAATGAAGGAAAGCTAGGCCAAAATTGGGAAAGACTGTACCACAGCCTCAGAGTAATCGGTAAAGGCCCCTACAAGCTCGGTACCATGGAAGGCGAACAACTTCCAAGCAATTGGAACATATCAATGCCGAAACGACACTACTACTAAGATGTTTGATGGAAGATTCTGAAATACCCTCGATCTCGAGGACCTTGGGTTCTTAAAAGCATGCGTTGTACTCTTTTCCTTCGACCGGATTTTGTCCCTAAAAGGGTTTTACCGGCAAGGTTTTTAATGAGGCAACATCTATATGCTACCCAAGGAAAACTCAACAAGTATTCAAGGCTTCTTTTGCAATCAACTTCGAATATTGGGGGGCATCCCCCCGGAAGATCACCTACTCGAAGAAGCCAAGATGAGCTAAATGGGGTCTCGATAGGAGAATAATGTACCGGGCCAAATGGTCGAATGAACTGTGTCCGTATAGAATAACTGAGACCTTAATAGTAAAGACATGTATACTTGTACCAAGTAATCCAAGAATACTTTCCAAAAGTATTTTGCGTTTCAAATATGCTCGGTATTTTTGCAAAAAAGGCTCCTCTGTCAAAAATGTCCCGAACACTCGGGGACTGGCATCAACAGCTCGAAACAATGTGACCCCCGAGTCGGAGCTTCAAACTCGTAAGCCCTCAATGAGGCAACATCAAGATCACAAAACAGCTCTAGAGCCAAAAATGTCCCGAACACTCAGGACTGGCGTTGAAAACTCAAGGCCACATGACCCCCGGGTCGAAACCCCCGAAATCGTAAGCCCTCAATGAGGCAATACCAAGTTTACAAGTAATGGCTCCCGATCCAAGAAACCCTCGATGACTCGGGGACTGCCGCCAATTGCCACCCCCATCGGCTTATCAAAACCCGAGGCCACAAGACCACATGCGGGCAGCCTCGGTCTCGTAAGACCTATATAAGGCAATAACAATATCTATAAGACCTCAAACAAGGAATGAACCACATTTGTACCAAGTGACAATATCTGTAAGACCTCAAGCAAGGCATGAATCATACTTGTACCAAGTAGGCAAAACTATAAGACCTCAAAGGCATGTAACTTGTAAGACCTTACTAAAGGCATAATCCCGATCTTAAAGATAAGGCTATATATCGAACTTTTAAGACCCCTAAAAAGGCATACCCTCGATATAGATTCCAAAACTACTTCACTCGAGGACTGAAAGGCTCCGTCCAAACATAAATGACTACGGTCACAAGGCTGTACTAGCCATACTAACGCAACTTGGGGACGCCCAACCGTCGCTATAAAATCATAGGGCTTCAGTTACTTCGAAAGTACTTCGAAAAGAACCGGTTAAACAGGCTACCCTCGACATAGGCAAAAGAGCTTCAATCACGTTAGCTCCAAACTATAGGCTTTGATACACTCAGCCACTGAGCAAAACCTCCCGAGGAGCTCGATCATCACCACATAATGACTTATAATCAAGGTTTTTATCGAACCGTCGAAGAGTCAGGCAAACACAATTTCAAAAAGTCCTTAACGAGGAAAAAATAAAGCCTATAAAAGGTCGTACCAACCTAATACGTAAAAGCCTTTGTCGCCAGCCCATATGAAAGGTCGTACCGACCTAATGCATAAGAGCCACTGCCGCCAGCCTATATGAAAGGTCGTACCGACCTAATGCGTAAAAGCCACTACTGCCAGCCCGTATGAAAGGTCGTACCGACCTAAAGCGTAAGAGCCTAAGGGCCAGCTCTAAATTCAAAAACTTAAGGGTCGAATGAGCTCGAGTCGATACCCGACTCAGAGACTGAACCCAAAATAGTTAACTGAATATGCCTAAGAGCAAAAGCATAAGAGCTCAAACGTCGGCTTATACTAAAAGGTCGTACCGACTAAACGTGTAAGAGCCGCTGTCACCAGCACTAAAATCGAAGGTCGCACCGACCCAACGCGTGAGAGCCACTATCGCCAACACTAAAATCGAAGGTCGCACCAACCCAACATATAAAAGCCAGGTCTAACCCCGAGAACACTCGGGGACTGACCTTCGACCATTACGAGTCGCTCAATAATAGCAAAAACCCAAGGGTCTAACCTAAGGTCTAAGATCTCGGATCGATTATCAAAAACATCACACATTATTCCAAAAAGACAAAGGAGAAAAGAAGTGATAAAAAACGAAAAGCCTTTATACATTTTGCTCACAGAGGTACGTTTACAAGGCCTTTAAAACCCCTTACAAGAAAGGAGCCAAACAGAACCCTAATCTATCATCGAGCCTACATCTTTGATGGCTCCGCCAGAGGTTGTGCCCCAACGGTTCCGGCTACAGCCCCAGGGCCTTCAACGGCCTCTTTCTTTGGGAATTCCACCTTCATTCTCATCATATCCTAAGCCACTATCCGATGCACTTCCAGAAGCAAATGGGGCAACAGCTTTCTTCTCTAGGGTCTTCACCCTCTCGAGCTTGGTAGACAAATTGATACCCCCGCATGTATATCCTCGAGAGTCCGCCTCCAAGATTTTAACCGAGCATGCTCCACGGCTCGAGTCAATTTCAATTCGGCCTCCTCAGGCACTCTCCGAGCTCGAGCATTTATTACAACGACATCTTCTTTGTGAAAAGATATAAGCGCATCAGCTTTAGTTTTGATCTCGGATAGTACTGCAACTAACTCATAATGGAGACCCTTATACTTATCACTATCCGCCCTCGCGTCATGAAGCTGGTGCCCGACTAGGGCCATCTTTTCTTGGAGGGTATCCCTCTCAGAAGTTATCTCTCTCATGTGCCATTTGAGTTCGAGAACTTCGAAGTCTCTAGCTCGGAGCTCCTCCCTCAGTAGGGCACCTTCCTTCTCAAACTGCACGAATCAGATCAAAGATGTCAAAACGCTAGGATCGGGAAAACATTCAGACAATACCAAAAGGGAACTAGGTAACTTGTTCAACAAGATAAGAGTTCTCACGCTCGTGACGGATCACCTCAGCCTGAAACCAAGAAAAAGTGTGATTATAAAGCCTGTTCATCTTGCTGAAGACAAGTGAAGCATCAAGCTTGGGAATTCCCTTGGGAGCGGCTAAAGGCCTTTCAAATGCATCTCTGCCTCCGATGGGCACCCCCACATTGGAAGGTTCTACATTCTGGGCCCTTGCGTTCCCTTAGGAGGTAAGGTCGTTCCCTGAGGGGAATCACTCATGACAACAACACCAACAGGGTCCATCGAGGTCGTCTCTCGTCCCTGCAAGGCTTCAGAACTAGGTTTCTCCGAACCGCCTACCGAATGCGTGTCAGCTCGAGGGATATTTTGGCCATCAGCTAGCTCAGGGACATCACCCAATGCTTCCTCAGTGGCCTCTCCAGCCCGAAGTTGGATCGCGACGACATCAAGCTCCGACTCGGGAGCCACCGTCTCTACGGCGTGAGGGTCGATCGGGTTTTCCCCTCTCTCGGACGCTATTGTCACACCTCCTGAAATTCTCAAAATTGCACACAAAAGGAAAATTGTTTTATTTTGAATTTTTGGGAGTAATTCTCACATAGGGCAAAAATCACGTGCTTACAGCTATCATGAAATTATTTTTCCCCTCGCTTTCAGCTCGGGGACTTCCCGCTGCTTTTGGAGTTAAGGCTGCTGGGTCGGCCTTAGTTTCTTCCACCTTGGTCTTCTTGGATTCCTAAGGTTCATTCGACGGTTCCCTTTGTCTTTTCTTCCCTTCGTCGGGTCTCGAGGTATCCTCTTCACCAGGAGATGTTTCCTTCATCAAGGGGACCTCCCCCAGACCTACACGAATGCAAGAGGTAAGCACAGGGAGTAAGAACGCTATTAGTAGCAATTCTAATTAAAAGGTACAATTGTAGCAGGAAAGGCTCACCGTGATCCTTGGCTTCCCATCGAGCTTGGGACAAATCATGCCATACTCGCTCAGCATATGGGAAAATCGAGTCCAGCCGGCCAACCCAGCCTGAGAAGTCCGTAATCGCACCAGGGTAAATGGCTATGGCTGCATCAGCAGAAGAAATTAGCGTGTGGAAAACGTACCTAAAAAGAAGCAAGGAGATGCTAGATAACGTATCTACTTATGTTCTATGTTCCACCTTTCGGGGAATGGCATCCTTTCTATCGGGATCAAGTCCAAAGTCCTAACTCGGATAAAACAGCTCATCCACCCTCCATTCCCGACTTCATCGATGCAAGAAAAAAGGGCCATTGAAGCTCGACATTAGAGCTTAATCAGGCCCCCACAAAATAGACGGGGGTTGTACATCCTGACTAGGTGATCGAGGGTGAAGGGCATCTCCCCAATCATGTTCACATAATACCTGATCATGTAGACAATGCACCATAACGAAGGGTGAATTTGGCCGAGGGTCACTCGATATCGTTGGCAGAAGTCGAGAATCACTGGGTCTATCGGAGGCAAGGATGGCCCCACCTGCCCAAGGGTAAATGGGTAAGTATACACACTGAGAAAACCGGCTTTGAATGTCGTTATATCCTCCCCCCGAGAAAGGACCTCCACAAGCACCGCATCCCCCCAACGACAATCAGTCCTCACCCTTTCGATGTTTGTTATTGAGCTAATATATTGAGACACAGGCTCACGACGCCCCGACTTCGAAGAAGGTTTCTCGACCTTAAAATCGAAAGTCGTTGCAAAAGATCTTGGAACGCATTCCCCAACGCGAGGAGGAGTTGTTGCTTTGCCTTTAGATGAAAGCAAAGAGTAAGAGGTTACATTCTCCTTAGAAGCAGAGGCGGAATTTTTCGCCATTCTTAAAAGGTTTCGGAGGAAAAAAAAATTCCACTTCAAAGAAAGAACAAAAGTGAAGGTAGAAGGAACTTTTTTTAGGGCTTGGTGGTGCAGTTAACAATAAAGAACGAGAGAAGAGGTATTTATAGAGGCCCAACACACACGTTGAAGGAGGCCAAAGGACAGCCAGTCGCTGTAATCAGTACGAGGGCTTTTAAGGGATGTGTGTACGCAACCTTTTGGCACCTTATTTTATCGTATCAATCATTTGGCAAGATGTGACTGCCATCGTTACGGAAGTACCAGAAGGGTAGGGATTCGAGGTCAGTTCTTATCGTTTCATTCTAAGAAACGCGGGGACTATCTGTATACGGGCGATATTGAGAGACCTGATTTCATGATCATTGCGCCTCTCTCTTAGCCTCAAAAAGGCCCCGAAGATCCGGGGATGCAGCTCGAGGCTTTGACCTCGAAGGCTCTTCACACTCGACCTCGACGCAGCATGAGTCGGTGGTTATCGAGGGTAAGCGGGAAGTTCCATAGGCATGTGGTCCGAACTAGCGTCACCTGCAAGAATAGTACCAGTCTGCATCAGATTATTAGGTAGTTGTGCCAGCTACCTTACTTTGTAATAAATACATTTGTACTATGTTGGGGTTCTCCCTCATATATAAAGGGGATCCTTGTCATTTTGTAAGAAAATCTGATACCCAATATTAAATATACAAGAACATTCTCTCTGCTCTCTAACATATTCTCTTGATCCCATTACTTCCATTTATTGCTTATATTCATTGTGTTCTATTTATTGTTCATCATTTATTGCTTATCATTGATCATAAAGAGCCATCATCGCAGCTCTCATAACTGTTAGTCCTCTCTCGATCGCTCTAAGCTGGCCACTCAACTCGACCTCGAGGCCTCATATACGACAACTCGATGCCCCGATCTCCAGCCGTTTGGTTTGATTATCATATCGCCTCTAAGCTATAATCTTGCTTTCTAATCTTTTACTTAGCATCCATTGTCTAACAACTAGCATAAAAATAGATCACGTATTTTTAGAACCACAAAATCAAATTTAATTGTTATTACTATTTTCACGGTAAACAAGTCTTGTATGTGTCCTTGATTTTAACGGAGCTTTGAACCGGAAAGATTCCTGGGGCAAGTGTATAGATAGTCATTTTTAGGGATGTTATTTAGTGATTAGCTAGTACTTATTTTGTTCTGAAATTTTATACTAAAAATGTTAACTTAGGACAATTTAGGATATTTTTGTCCTGAAAAATTGAACTAAAAAATTAAAATATAGGATGCACTGACTAATTTCTAAATAGCATCCCATTAGATTGGCTACCTGATATCATTTCTACAATATTCCATGTGCTAAAATACTTCGAGAAAAGGGCCAAATATAGTCATCTACTTTTGACTATATTTGGAAATTTCCTTATGTTATCCTCTAGGTCGGAGCTTGATAGTAGGGGTGGGCATCGGTCGGATCGGTTCGATTATGAATATTATCGGTTTAGCATATCGATTATCGGTTTACAAAATTGATAAACCGATAACCGAACCGATAAGATATAGGTTATCAGTTATCGATCATTATCGGTTCAGTTATCGGTTTATCCGTTAAGATAACTCAATCTAGAGTTAAACAAAAAAGAGAAGACAATTCACTGGAGTTAACAAAAAAAAAAGAATTCACATATAGTATACTACCCATTTCTGCGTTCGGTCCAGTGGCCACAACTGGAATAATACTAATTCTTCAACAACAGTTGTCCAAATACATTAATAATAATTCAAAGTAGTAGCAATTTTACCTTAAAATTAACAAGTCCAAACATTATACAGTACTACCGGTCCAAGATAAACTGGATGTTATTTGTCAAATGCCTAACCGGGAAAAAGAAACCATAGAGCAAAACCTTGATCTGTGCATGGGAAATACTAATACGGAAATAAAAAACACCTAGAACGCAAGAAAATGTTGTCCTGTTGTCAAAGCTCAGCGTACTGTACAGAAGAATAATGTTAAAAAATATACCCAAAACTGACGAAGATTGTCGATTAAGAATTGATAAGTGCGAAGAGAAATTAGTAGTTGCTATAGTTTGCATAACATGAGCTCACAAAATTAAGAAACGAAAATAAAAAAATAAAGAATCATTAACAGTCAAAAATACCAATATGAAGATGAATTTTGTTATAGAAATTAAAAACCTAATGTATAAGACTAAAGACTTACGCTAGGTGTAACTAGTAAGGTCTATGAAGAATGAAGATGAAGCAGATGAAGAGTGCGGATGAGAAAGAATAGGAGAGAATGACCTAAAGCCCTAACATATGTATATACTTAAGGGTAAAGTCGTAACTTTATAAATTCTTATTGGGTTATCAGTTAACCTATTAACAAAATTGGCAACCCGATGCCCGAATCGATAACCCAATAGTGAAAAAATTCTAAACTGTTACCGAACCATTAACCCAATAATCCGATACCAATAACCCAATAAATAATTAACGGTTCGGATTATCGATTTTACCCGATATATGCCCAACCCTACTTGATAGAGTCAATAACAAACTACTACGAGTTACTAATAGTAAGTTCTCGAATGACCTAAAAAGTACACTAAAGAGCAAAATTAAAATTTTCCTATAGTAGGAGATTTTTTTTTTTTTTAATCTTTTTCCACTTTTAAATTCTCTCAGGATTTGTTATTTTAATTTTTTTGAACTTTTTTATAGTGATTTATTAAGTAGTACACGTTCAGAAGCAGCTAATATCGAACAGATGTAGGAGTAAACATGACAAAAACAATGGCCTAGTAGGTCCAACCACAGTCCCATTTCCCTTCTAATTGGGCTAGTCGTCGGCCAACCCAAGTAGCGGAGTAAAAATTGCATGGGACGCCTTATTTGGTCGCCCTCATTTAATATATACCTATTTTTTAAAAAACTTTTAACTTGTACCCACTTTTAAATAACTCCAGCCCCCTTTTTCCTCCTCATTCTCCTCCTTCGTTTTCTTCTCTTTCTTCTTCTGTTGTTGGTGCAGATTATTTTTTAGGTAAAATTTCTTTTAAACTGTTGGTGCATAGAAGTTAAAACTTTCTTTTGTACCTTTATACGATTAAAAAAAGAAATTATTTTTCATAGTTCCTTTTGTGAGTGAAAACTATCAAGATACCATTATTAAGTGACGATGTCTTTGCATTTTAATCGTATTACGGAGCTCATTATTTGTTCTCGCAATCAGGGATGATTAATTTGCATTTATTTACTTCTTTTTTTGGGGTAGTTTTGATAAATACTATTAAGGTGAAAGTTGTTTCTTGTAAAGCTAAATTGAGTATGTTAGCACATAAAAATTCTTGAGCCCAGTGCTAAGATTTTACCCCAAAGATTTTAATAAACTAGCAAGTTGTTTGATGGATGGATCCCCAGCTTATTTGAGCAGATCCTATTCTAAAGCTAGCTTCCAAATAGACAGTTACAAAACAAAAATTTCAGCTCTAGAGCTGAAGTTCGCCAGTTACAAAAACAAAAACTTCAGTTCTAGGGCTGAAGTTCGCCAGTTACAAACAAAAACTTCGGCTCTAGGACAGTTACAAAACAAAAACTTTAGCTCTAGAGATGAAGTTTGACAGTTACAAAACAAAAACTTCAGCTCTAGAGCTGAAGCTTACAAACAAAAACTTCAGCTCTAGAGCTGAAGTTCGCCAGTTACAAACAAAAACTTCAGCTCTAAAGCTGAACTTCAGGTCCGGCTACTAGAATGCTGAAGTTTTGCGTGGTTGCCTTTGGTACTTCAGCCCCGTATGCTGAAGTTATGCGAAAAAGCGGGTACGCTTGCAATTTTTTTTTGCAAAGCGGGCACAACTTAAAACGTGACACAAAAAGCGAGTATAGATGCAAATGCACCTATAGCGGAGGAGCTGAACGGGCTATCTAGCCCAACTTTCGAGTGAATCGTCATCCACCACAAGTTATAGCATATGTAATTGGGATTTTTACACAAATACCCGATCAGATTCACCGTTGGGATCGTTAGAAGAAGTTTGGGGTGCATTTGCACAAATAGCCTTCCATCACGCCACTATTTGAATTTTTTTTTATTTGTCTGCAGAAACAAACATTCATCGAATTACATTTAAAGGCAAAATTTAGTTTAGTAAATAACGATAATAGAATTTAAAGAATAGCCTCAAAAAATTATTACAATGCGAATAATCCGAGAGTTACAAACTCTAAACAATTCTAGTCATTGCAGGAGAATATAGGGTAGTACAGTTTGCGCGATCCAGCTCATTATGTTCTATGGCAAATACAGACGATTTGCTAATGAATAATGTGTAAATGACGCCGAGGTATAACGGAATACAAAATTTAAATATTTCATAAACTAGGGGGATATTTTTACCCTTTTCCTAATATATAATGCTGCCTCTATCAATTGAATTGAAAGTTGAAGAACCTCAAACAAATCGGAATAAGTTCCGACTGCAATTTGCAAATAATATATTTACCCATACAGAAAAGGGTTAAAAGAATTTTCGTCCTCCAGTGTTGATAAATTTCGTTTTGGTCCTCGATATTTGACCAAGCACATTTAACCTTCAACTAATTCAAATTAGTTTGATCACTTCTAGTGCTGTCATATTTTATCAACTCACTCAACCTGCCCATATTTTAGTGGGTTGGATGAGTGATATTAAATTTGATAAAATTTGGGCTTCAACCCATATTCAACCCGTAGAAATATGAGTATCCATGGGTAAAATGTGGGTAAATATAGGTTAGCCTAGTGGGTTATCTTCCAACTTTTGTTACTCAAAATACATCACACCATTTTTTAAACTGAAAATGCTATAAAGGTTTTCCAACCCCTTTTCATTCGTATGTTTACTCTCACTATAGTTAACTATGTGAGTATTTTTTTTTTCTTCTAAACATTGTAAGTATTGTTTAGTATTCTTCTTCTTTCTAATCAGTTGCATACTTGAATACCAAAAATTATTTAAAAAGTAAAAGCAAATTTGTATAGTTTTACATTTGTTCTTGAAGCGTACATATTAAGAAAGAGAATGTTTTTCCCCACTTGTACTACATTACTTTCGATAAAGAGGTACTCAAGAGTATATTTAAGGGTGTGTTTGGTATGAAAAAAAATATTTTCTAATTTTTTCATGTTTGGTTGGTTAAAATATTTTGAAAAATATTTTCCTTATGAACTTATTTTCCTCCAATTGGAGAAAATATTTTCCTTATCAAGAGAAGAGAACATTTTCCAAAACTCTTTTCAATCTTCCCCACTCTACTCCCCATCCCCACCAACCCACCCTCTATACCCTTACCCCACATAGCCTTACCACACCCCTACCATTGCACTCCCCACCCCACCCCACCCCCACCCCCTCCCCTCCCCCTCCCCTTCTTAATAGAAATTTTATTAAGAGTACTTTTTTTATGGTGTACATAGATTATTTCTTTTTCATTTCAATAAAATGAGTATTTTCTTTTCATGATATAAAAAAAAGTAGGAAAAATGCATAATTACCCCTCTAACCTATAACCAAAGTTTCAACTACACACTTTTTCTTTGTGAGATTCCTAGTATCCCCCCCCCCCCAAACTTTGTTTTACCTTAATTATTTGAACCTTTTGTGCTGAGCTGGACTGGAACGTGAACACACCTTCCCCAAGCGCGTAGTAATATAAAAAAAGGCTTTAGCCTATACAAAATGGTCACGTGTTGTTCTCAAAGCTGATTTGGAAGACCTCTTCTTCTAAATATAAAACGTTCTTCTTCCCCATTATACCAGCTATTTTCAAGACTTTTGAAGCTGGATTTTGACTTCCAATTTTCTTTGGTTTGAAGAGGTAAGTGAATTTTTTGTGTAAATTCCTCCGTTTGACTCTTTTTCTGTTAAGGAATTTTTAATTTCTTCCCCAATTTCTGTCTATGAAATCTTAGGGTTAGAAATGGCAAACACCAAGTTGAATAAATTGTGCATGGACGAAGATGATCTAATGTTCAATGTCGAAGTGCGATACAAACATGGTATTTTGCTGCAAATGCAAACTTCTTGGTCAGATCGAAATCCCGGAAGACGATTTTGGTCTTGTACTCACTATGAGGTATGTGTTCATGTTCTAATCCTATCGACTAATTTGAAAATTAATGTTGATTGGGTCGTTATTGTATTCTTTAAATTTCAAGCCACAATTTGCAAGTTTTTTTAAATGGAGAGACAACGAAAGAGCTAATGAAAGATCAAAGTTTATTCTTCTAAGATTGATAAACAAAATCAAAGAGTTAGAAGAAAATTACGACCCTCTTAAGCTGCACTTGGATGAGCTTGAAGATTCAAAAAAGAATATTGATTCGAAAGAGAAGAGTATGAAGGGAAAAAATAGAAGGAACTTGTGTAGAAAATTTATTTGGTGTATTATGGTTTGTGTAGTTGTTGTGTATGTTAGCAGCTTAATCCAACTTGGCAACTCGAAGAAAAATCAAATGGAGTTGCCTATGAAGCTAGTTATTGTAGGTATATAAGATCATTTTGGTTGTTGTCGTAATAGAAGCTCAATTTGGTATTGATGTCGGATAGGGTAAGTTAGATGTGGTTTGATTGTCTACTTTATTTTGGTATTATATTAGAATGAAACATCATTTTGATATCATGGTATCATTTTCTGTTGACAAATCTGCTCTTGTTGTTGTTTAAGCAAATTTTGGCAAAAAAAATAAAACAAGAAGCCTCTTGGCAGCAGCTGGTTAGCAACACTAACCACGACTTCAGAACATCCAAACCAATTTCATATAAAGAAAACTACTATAATTTCCGATAAATCACTTCAATGGTACATTTGAATACCAATAATCTAATAACAAAACAAACATTTCCAACATAACACTTTGAGTACCATTTCTAGGAGCAACACATTAGTTTTTAACAATTGGATCTGCAGGAGCAACTGTATTTGGAGGAGGAGTGTGTGGAGGAGCAGCAGTGTTAGGAGGAGCAACAACATTGATTGAAAGAGCAACAACAGTGTTTGAAGGAAGAGCAGCAGAACCATTAAAAGCAGCCCATTTATTAAAAGTTGAACAAGATTCCTCCTCAGGAATGTGCACATATACTTCCGAAACAGCCCCATGTTGTAAAGACTTACTAATTGCTAAACGAGCCCTGTCATTATCAATATCTCCTAAAATGCTACAGTTAGATGGACGAATACTAAATTTACAACCTGAGTTATACCCTAGTTCTTTAATATAATCCTTCAACTCAAACTAGGATAGGGTATCCACATCAACGTCCAAATATTCATTCATTACACCACCAACATATTTTGGTTCCCTATTTCCAAACTCTAAGACCCTACTATGATATAATCTTAAAGTGATTAAAGCAAACCCACTCATACCTATATGCAAACAAAGCAAAAAAAAATCCATAAAATCAAATTCAGCAGAATTCAACAAACTATAGATATTAGTATTATAAAAATACTTATTTGCTAAAAACCAAAACTTTTCACTGAACCCATGCACAATTAAATCTCTGAGGTTAATATGCAGACAAGAAACCTCAAATTCAATCTGCCAATCACAAAATCGCAATGACTAAAAGCATTTAAAACCCCTAAAATAACACAAAAGTAATTAAATGCGGTAAAGAACTAACTTTTGCTCTTGGATTGTGACGAATCAAAAGCACAGCCTTCCAAGAAAAATCGTAGAACATTATTCTTGTTTAGATTTCCAATATGACATCCCCTTTCTTGAATCGAACCATTAAATATGGGCTTTATACTTGTTTTCGATCTATTAGTATCCAATTGCAAGAGAACAAAGAAATTTTTTTATATCTTGATGATTTCGTTAAGAATCAAAGAGGGAAGATGAGTGTAAAGAGTGGGGAAAGTTTTTAGGTCTGTTGTGTTATGTTTTAATGAAGAGGTAAAAAAAGATAAAAAAAAAGAGAATGGAATGTGGGGCCCATCGATTTTTAATAAATTATGTGTGTAACACCGCATGTATTTTAACTGGGGTAGCAGTTCAGCTCAGCACAAAAGGTCCAAATAATTAAGGTAAACTTTTTTTTAGGGGAGTACTAGAAATCCCGCAAAGAAAAATTGTGTAGTTGGAACTTTGGGTATAGGTTAGGAGAGTACTTATGCATTTTCCCTTTTCTTTCATTTCAAAATAAAAAATACTTTCTTTTCATGATGTAGATAAAATATTTTCTTTCATTTCAACAAAATAAGTATTTTCTTTTCATGATGTAAAAAAAAATATTTTCTTTTTCAACAAAATGGATTGCACACAATATATGAACAAGGTGAAAAATGCACAGAGCCATATATTATTAGTGATATTGCTTGAATTCATTAAGCATATTTGTGGAAGAATAACTTAAGTTTACTATATGATAGTCAAATTTGAGTAAATTTAGTAAAGAAGAGTATATATTATTCCAGTTAAGCTTATGTCATTAAATAATCTGAGCAAAAAAAAATTATAAATTGAACTTGAAAAAATATTACACATATATAAGATGGGTTAACCAATATTCAATCCGCCTATTTGACACCCAACCCATTTTTTACCCACATGAAATATGGGCGGGTTGAAATCCAACCCATTTTTTTTCAACTTATTTTTAACCCATTCAAATCCGATCCAACCCGCTCATTTGCCATCACTAAATTCACTTCATATAAAAAATATCTTATATTTGACTATTTTTTGAACTAATTATGTCACGACCCTAAATCCAGATCCGGTCGTGATGGCGCCTTTCGTGAAGACAAGGCCAGCCGACACAACACCCAATTCATTTTAAACAATTTAATTGTTTAAACAATTAACAATTAACACAATTTAAGTCATTAACATGATTAAATCCCAAAAGAAACATTGAAACAGTATAATTTATGGAACAAGCACAACCCGATATCGGGGTGTCACCAGTCATGAGCTTCTAAACATGTATCTAAGAGTCTGAAAGACTCTATACAGTCTATTACAGGACTAGAATCAGAAAGTAAGATAGGAGGGAGAAACACTGGGCTGTGAACGCCGAGCAGCTACCTAGTGGACTCCAAATGGCCTGCTGGGAGCACTCAACCCTCACTGGCGGGACCTGAAGCTCCTGAATCTGCACACAAGGTGCAGGGAGTAAAGTGAGTACTCCAACTCAGTGAGTAATAATAAATTAAGACTGAGCGATAAGAAATCACGTAAAGTACAACAACATGCTATAAAAGACAGTGTAAAACCAATAAAAAGGCAATAAAACAGTAAAATCTTATAAAAATACCTTAGTTCAGTATAAGCTCCTTTAAAACACCTTTTTAACAGTTAGACAAGTAAATGAAAAGTAGCGAGAAAAGATAAACACATAAAATCAGCCCCTCGGACACCATATCAACAAAATCAGCCACTCGGGCAACAACATGGAACAACACTAGCCCCTCGGGCTATATCACATATCACACTGGGTACCCGCGCTCATTGGGGGTGTACAGACTCCGGGAGGGGCCCCTTATGGCCCAAGCGCAATATCAAGCCATCTCGTGGCATAATCAATAGGCTCTCGACCTCATATCAAGCCACCCTGTGGCGTACAACTCAGACCCTCGGCCTCATAATCATAATCAGTACAATACTGCTACGGCGTGCAGCCCGACCCCATAATTATCCTCACAACACAGGCCATCGGCCCTACTTAGTCAGAAATCACTAAAAGCCACTCGGGCGCAATAAAACATGATGCTCAATCCCAAAATACATTTAGTACTAAAACAGAGTAAACATGGCTGAGTTATAAAAACAGTATAATATAACATGACTGAGTACAACTATAAAATCAAAACAGTAAGGAAATAGCAGTAAAAATCCCCTAAGAATCCAAATAGTTGGTATGAGGCCCAAATATGGCATTCAACCCAAATCATGATGATAGCAAACAGTTTTCAATCAAATACGCAGTAAAATAGTCATTCGGGATGGACTAAGTCACAATCTCCTAACGGCGCACGACCACACCTCGTCATCTAGCATGTGCGTCACCTCAATATAGCACAACGATGTGAAATCCGGGGTTTCATACCCTCATGATAACATTTACAATCATTACTCACCTCTATCCGGTCCGAACTCTAGCCCGCGATGCCCTTGCCTCTCGAATCGGCCTCTGGATACTCCAAATCTAACCAAAATCAGTGCAAAACCATCAAAATATGCTAAGGGAACAAAACCCACTCAGAAGAAATCAAATTACAACACAAATTCCGAAATTGTCCAAACCCAACCCCGGGCCCATGTCTCGAATTCCGATAAGAATTACATCAATAGACTCCTTATCACTCCCCGAGTTCATTCATATAAAAATTACCAAAATCCAACCACAAATGATCCCTCAAATCCCTAATTTTAGGTCTCCAATTACAAGCCCTAGTTCTTCAATATTTAAGCTTAAATTCAACAATTTCCATGATTAATTAGGTAGAAAACACATTATGATTGAGTATTAAGTCCATAAATCTTACCTCCAAGTGTTCCCCCTTGATTCCCTCTTCAATCCCCTTCAAAAAGTTTCAAAAATCGCCAAAAAATGGAGGAACTTAGGCTAAAATCGCGGAATAGGTCTTTTAAACATTCTGCACAGTCATTTCAAATCCTTCTTCGCGAACGCGGTCAAAGCCTCGCGTTCGCGAAGTACAACCGGACGTTGAACACATTTTCCTTCTTCGCGAACATGTCTCCCCTCTTGCGAACGCGTAGCTCAATGACCCTAGCCCTTCGCGAACGCGGGACCTCCCTCGCGAACGCGAAGGCCAAATCTTCAGCCTCACATTCTAGCCCTTCGCGAACGTGAAGGCCAAATCTTCAGCCTCACATTCTAGCCCTTCGTGAATGCGAGGGCCCACTCGCGAACACAAAGGCCAAAAGTCTGCAACACTCAACAACAGATTTCTGTAATTTTTCACAACTTGAAATGATCCGTTTAACTACCTGAAACTCACCCCAGGCCCTAGGGACCTCAACAAAACATGCCAACCTATCCCATAACATCATTCAAACTTGTTCCAACCTTCGGAACGTTCGAAACAACATCAAAACACCAAATTTGCATCGAATTCAAGCCTAAGAACTCCAAAATCTTCTAAATTCCGCTTTCGATAAAAAACTCTATCAAACCATGTCCGAATGACCTGAAATTTTTCACACATATCCCAAATGACACAACAGACCTACTGCAACTCCCGGAATTCCATTCTGACCCCGATATTAAAATCTCACCTATCAACCGGAAAACGCCAAAATTCCAATTTCGCCAATTCAAGCCTAAATATACTCCGGACCTCCAAAACACATTCCGATCACACTTCTAAGTCCCAAATCACCTCCCGAAGCTATCCGAACCATCGGAACTCACACCCGAGCCCTTTAACACATAAGTCAATATCCCGTTGACTTTTCCAACTTAAGCTTCCTCAAAAGAGACTAAGTGTCTCAAACCTTACCAAAACCTCTCCGAACTCGAGCCAACCAACCCGATAACACAAAATACAGCTGAATAAGGCACTAAGAAGTAGAAATGGGGGAAACGGAACGGTAACTCATGAAACGACCGACTGGGTCGTTACATTATTCTCAATTTCTGGAATAACAATGCAAATCAACATAACACATAGGCCATTAAATATTTTAACAATTAATATTCAGTAAATTTGTGAAAATCACAAATATAGGGGCCAGATCACACACTTGAATTAGTTGAAGTTTAAATATGCTTAGTTAAACATCACAATAACTAAAATTAAAATCTAGCAATAATTGTGGGACCGAAGGCACTATTATCCCTACACACAAAAAAAAATTGTCACTCTTTGTACTCTCTCCTCTTAAATTATTTCTATTGCTTTCTAGAAACAATTTAAAGTAAAAAAAAAGATAATTGAACAGAAATGGAACGAGAACGGAGGCGAACATGGACATTCAAAAGTAGAATAATTGAAATAAATGCAAACACTGAATAATGAAATCATTTAGGGACGTTTTTGCACATTCTATTATCCTTGCTTACCAAGCAAGAGAAAAAGAACAATGGAATTTTTTTTATAAATTTAAATTAACAAAGAAAAAGTGACAACAAATATTAGATTGTCTAAAAGTCTGTTTTGCCAAGTTTCTAGAAGGTCAAAAATACTCCTTTTGATAAAGAAAAATACTTATTTAAAAGTTTGAAGTGTTTGGCTAAAATAAAGAAGCACTTTTGAGCATTAACAGAAGTAATTTTTTTGTTTTTGGGAAGAAGCTGCAAAATTTTAGGTTCTTCCGTAAAACAGAAGCAAAAAATTAAAATTTTAAGACAAATATATCATTACCATAAATTTATATTTTTAAATTATCCCTCATTAATTTAACTTTTACTTTTTGTTCTCTCCTACTCCTTTCTTCTCTTTTTTAATTTTACCGTACTTTTATTCTTCTTTTCTTCTTCCTCTTTGAAATAATTTCTCTACTGTAAATAGATTTCTTCCGCCGCTTCTTCTTTTCTTCCTTTCCTATTAATCTTCTCTAGATTTTGACTTTTTCACATGATTTACTTTTTTTTTCTTTTGTAATATACCAATATATGATATGATCTCTTGTTTGTAATTTTATTTATATTTCTTTTTCGCGTGCATACATATAATATAGTCTACAGAATGTAATACTACCTAGGTTATTTCTTTCTTAGATTTTATGCATGTAGCTTGTAAGCACATATATTCCTACTAATCTTATATTTTTTCATATATTTATATTTTATATTGATTATAATATTTAATATATATTTATGTTTTATACATTAACTAATAAAAATAAAAATTAATTAAATTCTTTTAAATAAATATTTAAATTTTTTGTTTTTGTAAATAATACTGGTTATGGACTAAACCTTCACTGCCTTTGTTCGTAATTTGACGTCCAAAAGTACTTTTTAGAAGATTAGCCAAACAAAATTTGCTTATCAAGTATCGCAATAAGCACCTCTCAGACGAATTGACCAAACACAAATTTTTAATGTTCAAAAATATTTTTTCGAAAAGCACTTTAAACAAAAAAAAAATACTTTTTAAAATAAGTAGTTTTTGATAATTTGGCCAAACATGCATAGTGCTCTTCCGTGTTCATCCATCTTGATTTGTAACTTATTGATTAGTGAAGAAATACATCTAGATAAATATATATCATATTAATTGACCCAATAAATCCTTCATTTCCATGACAATATTTTGTAACAATTATGTTACAACCTGGATTTCCCATCATCGAAAGTCGTGATGACGCCTACTCGTGAAAGTTAGGCAAGCCAACTATTAAGGTTTTAACCTATTAGCAATCAACCCAACAGATATAAACAATAACTATAGTTAAACAAATGAAAAGCGCGGAAGAGTTATAACAAAACCACATAATCTAATACATGTCTACCCATGAATTTGGTGTCACAATTTCATGAACATTTACGAATTACTACAAACACTGGTCTGAAAAGAAAAATACAACTGTTCTCGGAATGAAAAGAGACAGCATAAAGCTAAAAGAGGGAAGGGAGACTTTAGGCTCTGCGTACGCCAGCAGATCTACCTTGGTCTCCCTAGACTGAAGACAGCTACCTCAGCTACTCACCGGGTCCAGTACCGAAATCTGCACAAAAAAGTGCAGAGTGTAGTATTAGTACAACCGACCCAGTGTACTGAATAAGTGTCGAGCCTAACCTCAGCGAAGTAGTGACGAGGCTAGGACACGACAATCATATATATACCTGTGCAGTTAAATCATGTACAAATAGAATCATAGTAATAAGAATCAACAGAATAAGGTGGGAAGGGGACATGCTACGGGGAATATCAGATTCTAACAATAAGCCAATAAAGAAGCATCAATAAAGGAACATAATGAACATCATATCTAAATCAACAAAAATAATGAAATGGTAACATGTGTACGACATCACCCTTCGTGCTTTTACTCTCATCCTTACCCTATGAAATAACAGAAACGACACGGTATCACCCTTCGTACATTAGCTCTCATAATCATGGCACGACATCACCCTTCGTGCATTAACTCTCAAATCATGGCACGACATCACCCTTTGTGCATTAACGCTCACAATATCGGCACAACATCACCCTTCGTGCATTAACACTAACTCATAATATCGTGCACGACATCACCCTTCATGCATTAATACTCACTCACAATATCGTACATGGTGTCACCCTTTGTGCATTAACAGTCACTCACAATATCATGCACGACATCACCCTTCGTGCTTTACACACTTTCTCACCCAAACAATAGAAAATAATATGTCCCAGCAAGGGAATCAACAATATCAACAATTACATCCCGGCAAGGGATTCAGCTATAACCAATCTCGTTTTCAACAATTACTTTACAAAATAAAACTCATCTTGAGTCAATACTCAACAATAGTCAATTACCAAGAAACTTTCATAAGCTTTGTTCAACATTGTTAATCATCAATTTGAGCATGAACGATATAAGACTCACGAGCATGCTTGACATAACAATCATGGTATAAGACTCACGAGCACGCTTGACACCAACGTATAGATACTCGTCACCACACCTATACGTCCACAGACAACTCCTATTTCCTCAAGCTAAGGTTAGGCCAAACGCTTAC
This sequence comes from Nicotiana tabacum, assembly GCF_000715075.1. NCBI lineage: Eukaryota > Viridiplantae > Streptophyta > Magnoliopsida > Solanales > Solanaceae > Nicotiana > Nicotiana tabacum. The sequence continues at coordinate 120,833,263 of NC_134101.1, forward strand.
CTCGATTCCACAGACAAGATTAAGCCTCAATTACCGCTTTACCTATCGGTTCCACTTCCAATTCGTGTGTATCTAGTCATAATTTACTTAATAACGTCAATAAATGCTAAATAAACCAATTCTAATGCATGAAAATAAATTTTTCATTATTTTCCCCAAAAAGTCAAAAATCGACCCCGGGCCTGCTTGGTCAAAACTCGAAGTTCAAACCAAAATCCGATCACCCATTCACTCACGAACTCAATATGCAATTAGTTTTGAAATCGGATCTCAATTTGAGGTCCAAATCCCCAAAATTTGAAAATCGTAATTGCGAAGCTCGCAAATGCGAAACAGGCTTCGCATTGTGAACCTGTTGCACTGTCTGGTCTTCTCGAAATTGCGATCAATTAGTCGCAATTGCGATAACTAGCCTTCCCTGAGGACTTCGCAATTGCAAGGGGGGGGGTCGCAAATGCGATCAAGTGCTGGCTAGACTTCCTCGTAATTGCGATGAAGTCCTCGCAATTCCCAAGCCTGTTAAGCTCGCAATTGCGATACCTGACCTCGCAATTGCGAGATCAAAGCCTGCAATAAAAACACCAGCTGCAATAGAAATCTTCTAAATCCAACCTCACTCTGTAGCCTATCCAAAACTCACCCGAGCCCTCAGGGCTCAAAACCAAACATGCACGCAAGTCTAAAAATATTATACGGATTTGCTCGTGTGATCAAATCATCAAAATAACATCAACAACTACGAATTTAACCTCAAATTCATGAAATTCCTTAAGAACATTGAAATTTCTATTTTCTCAACTAAAGATCCGATTCATACCAAATCAACTCCGATTCTTACCAAATTTCACATATTCGACTTAATTATTATTTTAAACCTGTACCGGATCCCAGAACCAATATACGGGCCTGATACCATCAAGAACACGCATCATTTTATTTCAAAAAGTCTTTATATTTTCCAGCAAACAATTTTCTTTAAAAATTCTTTTCTCCAGCTAGGGACCTCGGAATTCAATTCTGGGCATACGCCCAAGTCCCATATTTTACTATGGACACTACGGGACTGTCGAATCACGGGTCCGGGTCCGGGTCCGTTTATCAAGAATGTTGACAAAGTCAACTTTAATTAATTTTAAAGTCCTAATTCATTATTTTTCTCAAATTTCACGTAGAAGCTTTCCGGAAATGCGCCTGGACTACGCACGCAAATCGAGGTAAAACAAAAGGCGGTTTTAAGGCCTCAGAATATAGTTTTGACTTCTAAAACAAGAGATGACCTTTTGGGTCATCACATTCTCCACCTCTAAAACAACCGTTCGTCCTCGAATGGACATAGAAAAGTACCTAAGTCGGTGAAAAGATGGGGATATCGGCTCCGCATATCGAATTTGGACTCCCAGGTTGTTGCCTCAATAAGCTGACCTGTCCACTGCACACGAACTGAAGGGAAATTCTTCAATCTCAACTGACGAACCTGCCGGTCTAAAATAACTATCGGTTCCTCCTCATAGGTCAAGTCCTTGTCCAACTGGACAGTGCTGAAGTTTAACACATGGGATGGATCGCCGTGATACTTTCGAAGCGTGGACACATGAAACACTGGGTGCACAACTAATAAACTCAGCAGCAACGCAAGTCTATAAGCCACCTCTCCCACTCGATCAAGAATCGTAAAAGGACCGATGAATCTAGGGCTTAGCTTGCCCTTCTTCCCAAATCTCATCACGCCCTTCATGGGCAACACCCGAAGCAATACTCGCTCTCCGACCATGAATGCCACATCGCGAACCTTACGATTGGCATAAATCTTTTGCCTGGACTGAGCTGTACGAAGCCTATCCTGAATGATCTTAACCTTATCCAAGACATCCTGTACTAGATCTGTACCCAAAAATCGAGCCTCTCCCGGCTCAAACCATCCAACTAGCGACCGACACCGCCTACCATATAATGCCTCATAAGGATCCATCTGGCCGCTGGACTGATAGTTGTTGTTGTAGGCAAACTCCGCTAATGGAAAGAACTGATCCCACGAACCTCCAAAGTCAATAACACATGCTCAAAGCATATCCTCCAAAATCTGAATAGTACGCTCGGACTGTACGTCCGTCTAAGGATGAAATGTTGTGCTCAACTCGACCCGTGTGCCCAACTCACGCTGAACTGCTCTCCATAAATGCAAGGTAAACTACGTACCTCGGTCAGAAATGATAGACACGGGCACACCATGAAGACGAACGATCTCACGGATATAGATCTCTACCAACCGCTCCGAAGAATAGAAAACTGCCATAGGAATGAAATGCGCTAACTTAGTTAGCCTATCCACAATAACCCACACTACATCGAACTTCCTCTAAGTCTATGGGAGTCCTACAATGAAGTCCATAGTGATACGCTCCCACTTCCACTCAGGAATATCAATCTTCTGAAACAAACCACCAGGTCTCTGATGCTCGTACTTTACCTGCTGACAATTCAAACACCGAGCTACATAGGTAACAATGTCCTTCTTCATCCTCCTCTACCAATAATGTTGCCGCAATTCCTGATACATCTTAGCGGCGTCCGGATGAATGGAATACCGAGAACTATGGGCCTCCTCTAGAATCAACACACGAAGTTTATCCGTATTAGGCACACAAATACAACCCTGCATCCTAAAAAATTCAATCATCTCCAATTGTAACCTGCTTGGCACCCCCGTGCCGCACAGTGTCCCTAAGGACAAGCAAATGAGGATCATCATACTGCCGATCTCGGATATGCTCAAATAATGAAGAACAAGCGGTTGTGCAAGCTACCACACAACAGGGCTCAGAAACATCCAACCTCACGAACCGATTGGCTAAAGTCTGAACATCCAAAGCCAGCGGTCTCCCACCGACTGGAATATACGCAAGGCTTCCCATACTGGCTGACTTCCTACTCAAAGTATCGGCCACTACATTGGCCTTCCCTGGGTGATACAAGATGGTAATATCATAGTTTTTCAATAACTCCAACCACCTCCTCTGCCTCAAATTTAGCTCATTCTGGTTGAACAATTATTGCAAACTCTTGTGATCCGTGAACACCTCATACGACACACCATATAAATAATGCCTCCAAAGCTTTAGCGCGTGAACAATTGCTGCTAGCTCAAAATCATGAACTGGATAATTCTTCTCGTAGAACTTCAACTGTCGCGAAGCATATGCAATAACATTGTCATTCTGCATCAACACCACACCAAGTCCAATATAAGATGCATCACAATACACCGTATATAGCCCTGAACCTGTGGGCAAAACCAACATCGGCGCTGTAGTCAAGGCTGTTTTGAGCTTCTAAAAGCTCGCCTCACACTCGTCCGACAACCTGAACTGGGCACCCTTCTGGGTCAACCTGGTCATCGGGGCTGCAATAGATGAAAACCTCTCTACAAACCGACGGTAATAGCCCGCCAAACCCAAGAAACTCCTGATCACTATGGCTGATGTGGGTCTAGGCCAGTCCTTGACTGCCGCAATCTTCTTAGGATCCACCTAAATTGTCACTCCCCAAAAATCAAGGAGCGCGACCGGCGCTCAACCGAGTAACCCGGTTGAGCAAGCCTGTTAGGTTTCATTCTACCCAAACTAATTCATGAATAAATAGGAGATGGGCTCCATTAGTCATACTTTGTAAGTATTTCATTAACAACTTTCATTTTATTTCCATTAGCAGCTTAATTCATAATTATCAAAATATTACAAGTTTTATAAATCTTTGCCAAATATCAAGATTTCTAACTCAATTCCCCATTATCAAACACCACCCACAACCTATCTACGGAGCCTCTAAATACAACTAAAGAGTACTATGGAAATGCTGGTAACAAGGCTCCGGCTATACCTTAAAATACAAAGTACGTGATAAAAAATTGATACAGGACCCCGAAATGAAGTGGGGCTCACCATGTCAGCTGAAAGGAAGATGCGTCACTAGCTGCGACCACCACTACTTGCTATGGAACCAACTATATCCATTTAAAGACGTAGCGCCCCCAATAAAAGGGACGTTAGTGCCATCGAATAGCACTAGTATGTATAACTAAATACCATTTCATTAGAAAGAACAACCATACAAGAACAAAGAAATCATAAGGATTCAACAAAAGCTTTAAACAATCACCATATCATCAAATAAAAGGAATCACATAGCTTTTATATAATTTCTATAGCTTTAGTTTGGGGCATTCAATATTGTTCATCATCATTCACAATACTACCGCTTTCTTGAGCGTAATTCGATCACGACCCGATCGGCTAGATTGCCTCATTTGAGACATGTGCCTCAATCACAATCTCATTCTCACTTTTCGGAATTCAATATCAGCACAATACCACCATGTGTGCGGCATGGCATTCGATCATGGGCCGATCGGCCAGGCTGCCTTACCAAGGCGTTGTTCCTTTCTCATTAATCATCTCATTTCAATCTTTATTTTACATATATCAATTCATAGACACTTAGAGCCACAATTATCACCTCATACTTGGCATTAGGCCACATTTCATAACTCACATTCCACATCACTTTCACTTTAAACATCAAACTTGTAATTTAAGATAATGGGCATATACAAGAGTAATTCAAGTTGTAAGCATAGAGAGGAATTCTCATGATTCGGAATAATAATCACAATTTAAACTTGACTTGAAATCTAGGCAATTTAGCATATAGTTCACATTCTTCACATATCCCCAATTTACCAAGAATAGCACATTGAACACATTCGACACACCTTTCACATATATTCTTGCAACACCAAATCTTTTGAAATAACAAATACTACATAAATCAAATTCCGGACTTACAACATATGCGGGGACACCATGGGAGCTCAATTTCTAAGAAGAGGGGTTTTTAGCCATACATACCTTGTTTAAGCTTTCCTTAAGTTTCTACAATCCACCAACACCTCTAGCAATAACAATCTATAAGGAGAAAGCGAAATCAATTAATAATTAGAAGGATTTCCCATGGTATAACTCTCTTAGGAATTTCATCAAACACCTAATCATGTGAATAGACTACAAGGTTCTACAATGGAAATTCATTCTCCCCTCATTCAATTTCATCAAGAACTACCCAAAATAGTTCATTAATCCCACACACTATAGCTTAGTGTCACATGCATGGCCTATTTCTAACCCCACGATATATTTTTAAACTCATAATCTCATATATGAAATATTAGAAGTAGGACTTACCCGGAAGATAGTGAGCTAGAGATTAGCATGCTTGGTTCTTGAGGGTTTGTGCAAGATTGATGATTAGGAGGCTAGGTTCCCTCTTTCTCTCTCGAAAATACTATCACCTCTCTCTAGATTTAGTGTAAAATTGTCCCAAATGAATCCCCTAAGCTTATTTATCAAAGTGGGTTCAGATATGAAAATTTCCAAAGATGACCCCTGAAGTCAAATATGTGGTGCAATTATGTTATAGCATAATCAAAATGTGGGCAACATTCTTGTAGCATAATCATTATGAGATAGCATAATCGACAGCATAATCGATTATGCTACAACATAATCAACATGCGACAGCATAACATTTTGCCCGACACTACTTCATTATGCGACGAATATGCGGTCTGCATAGTCGTTTTGCGATCGCAAAATTGGTCACAAATCTAGTCTTTGCTAATTTGATCATAACATTGTGTAGGAATATCCAAATGACGAATTGTTTGAAGCGTTAGAAACTAGACTCGAAGACATTTCATTTGATAGGTTTTTTACCACATAAAACCTTTTATATATTTAGATATGCTCGTCCAAAGTGTGGACTTGTGCAAACTCATTTGGAATTTTAGCCTAGTATGAAATGCTCCAATTTGACTTAGACTTAGGCCTCCCATTAGACCCCACATTACACATTATAAGACTTATACACTTATTTACCAAATCCAATTGATGCCCATCATGTTAATAGCACATAAAATATTATAATTAGCCTACCTATCATCACGAAATCCTAAATTACTTGGTAAAATTTCCAGGGCCTTACATCCCCCCCCTTAGGATCATTCGTCCTCGAATGAGGAGTAGAGTCCACCCTAAATTCTTAATATAATATATCTCTTTTCTTCTCACCTACCTCAAGTCCCTAAATTATGACTAACTCCTAGATTTTGCAGAAATTTTGGCGTAGTCTCCTTTGTAACTAGGCCTATCTACCTGCCAGAGAATCACCAAAATCATCCTAACAACACATCCACATTGAGACAAAGCACCATAATGTATATATCAACAATACTAATCTCACCATTACAAGCACTACATTATCATAAGGGTACATGGACATGAACTGCACATTTCTAAATCATAATACCTAGAAGGTACCTTTCAAGTCAAAACCAATTGATATACAATCAAGAGAAAATACCTTATTTCCACAACACTCTCGGTCTTCAATGTGGCCTCTTATACTTACAGGCTTTGCCATAACACATTCACGGAAACAACCCCAACCTCCAAACTTATCTAACAAGGATGACAGCTAGATACCTCATATAAGCTAACTATCCATTAACTTCACCTTCAATAATTTCCACCGGAATGATACACAAAGGATATCCAACTACCTTCTTAGACGTAGACACATGAAAACACAAAATATATGGGGAACAACTACGGGGAAACTTCATACTCCTAGTGCGGCCTAATGTGAAATACACTTATGCAACCTTCATTATCAACTCACATAACATCTTCAGGGGAAAGTATTGAGAATAACCTGTTCACCCTCCTCAATTCTAAATCTCTATACGAACACCCATGCTAAACCTTTGATGACTTTCAACAATTACTCTAAGATGTGCTATCATAAACTGACCATAAAATTACCTATCGAATATATGTGATCACACGGGGATGCTTCCTCTTTGACATGTTTGAACCTTTAATACCCAATAGATTTAATTCAATAAGGAGAAACAGAGTTCTAGATCGGGCTAGAATTATTCAGGAATCCATTAATGTGCTGAGCAAAGTATTTCATGAGGTTATATGCTAATAGACACGAAGATTACTACTAACAATACTGACATGGTTAATTATTTTGACGACATTAATTATTAGACAAATGAGGCATATGGGTAACTAGTACATTGGCAATAGGAATCATTAGGAGGAATATTCAAGTACGTGACCCAGTCGTCTCCTAGAGTGTAAGGAAAATCAGTTTATCGGGAAGGAGAATACTCTGGCATCTTGAATGCGATATGGGTTTCAAAGTACATGAAGTTGAATTAGACTCCTATCGTTAACTGACACAAGGAATCTATGCCACAAGCCCATGAGGATGAAAAGAAGTTGAACACTTATGAGATTATCATGTTTCAAATAGCTTAACCCTTCCTGATAATTGATCCTATATGAGAGAACTAAAGGTACGACAACTTGTCTTCCAAATCAATATGCTCATGATATGTGCAAAAATCTGAAGGCATCTAATCTCAATCTTTCACGAGTGAAACCACACAGCTAGGACATCTTAATATTGGGACGAAATCATGTATTGGTTAGAGTGGTTCTAATGGTTAACATGATGCTCCAGGGAGAAAGACAAATAACATTCCTATCCACCCAGGAAGTTGGAATACCAAGGGTAGCAAAACACCCCGCACATGACAATGACATCGTCAATAATCTTAGAAGCCAAGTGAGCTGAAGGCCACGTAACCCATACAATCCGACCCATTTAAGACTTTTGAAAAAGGGACGCACTTTGGTTTGAAATCATGGCAATATAAGCCTGAATTTAAGGGAAATCATTACTTTTGGAACCCATGAGACAAGCCCACATAGCCCTAGAAAATCGTTAACAATGGCGAGAAAGTACTTAAAACCATTACGAGTTGGTGTAGAATAAGGTCTCAAAGTGTCCACATGAATAAGTTTGAAAGAATGAGATATCTTAATGTATTTATCGGGGAAAAGTAACCTGGTTTATCTACTCATAGGGACAAGTAGAGCAGGTAAATGGTTGTTAGAAGAACATCTACAAGGAATGTAAGCACGTGATTTTTGCCCTATGAAAGAGTTACTCCCAAAAAATTCAAAATAAAACGATTTTTCCTTTGGGTGCAATTTCTGAGAATTTGCGTGACATTTTGGTAATTATTTTTGTCCGTAAATGTTTACCTTTGTTATAGTTAATTGAAAATATAAAAATACATGGTGCATGCATATTTAGGATTTAATCATGCATTTAGGAATTAATTAAACCATCATTTTTCCCTAAAAGGGAAAAATCAGAAATTACATAAATACATATACCTTTTTATTCTATTTGTTATCTTTGAGTGATTTTGTTCTTAAGGTTTTAACTTGTGTATTGTAAGTGTTAATTAACATTTGTGTAGTTTTATTTTTAATTTGAGGAATTGTGTTTAAATTAAATTAAAAGAAGAAAAGAGTTGGAAAAAAGGAAAACTCGGATTGGGCCCAAAAAATCAGGCCCAAAACCAAGACACAGACCCAGTCCAAACGCCTGGTGCCCGGTCCGTTCCCATAATCACTGGAACGACGTCGTTCTGTGGCAATTGATCCCAGCCGTCGACCTTACATAATCCAACGGTTCAGAATTCGTCCCCCTTACCCGTTCTTTGAACCCGACCCGTTGCCCGGTTCGAACCAACCCCCCTACTTAAACCAAACGACGACGTGTTGGTTAAACCCTTAATCCTGGCCACTGATCTTAAAGGATCCAACGGCCAGGATTGAACCACCCACCCTGTATAAGAACCCCAATTCCTTACCCCACGCACCCAAACCAAACCCCTCCTCTCACCTACTGTTCACCCTCGTCCCCAGAAATGACCCTCACAAGCCCTAGCCGCTTTAGGATTCCACCACAGTAAACCCGACAACCACGATGCCGATGACCACCAGACTAACACCCCTAAATCATCTTGACCTCCCCATTCCAAATCCATAACCCATATCCTTCGAATCAGGCCCCAACTCTTCGAATCTTAAATCGAAGGTTGGCCTGAAAAACCTCATCTTCTCCGATGGCTACCAAGTTAACACCACAGCTTCTACTGACCACCCTCGTCATGAATCTGGTAATAGTTCAGTTCGAATCTTCCTGGAACCTCTCGAATCTTCATTTGAAGGTTCGAGCAAAACCTAAAACTGCCCCAACCTACCCCAAAATCATACCAGTTACTCTCCTGACCTCACTCGTAACCAAACCAAGCTTGGTTTGGTTCGAATCTGCTTAGAAATGATCGAACCCTAAATCTGAGAAAAACGGAACCCTAAATTCCAAATCATGGAATCTGTCAAAAATTAAAGGAAGGGTTGGGGTCTAATTGACCTTAATCGAAGTATTCTCAGTTGAGAACACTTCGATTAAAGTCTGTTCGACCTCAAAATGGTCGAGTCTGAGTTCGAGCTTGGGTCAGTTTTTTATTTCGAATCCCTGAGGTAATTTTCCCTTTCTTTTATTCTCCTATGAATTTTATCTGTTTTCATGTTAAGTTTGGTTTGTTTTTGATTTTTCTGTCAGGACTGTGAATCCTGAGGTAATGTTTTGTTTGTTTTGTGTGTTTTATTGATTGTTCGCTGCCCATTATAGCTTGTATAGTCGTTTAAATAAGTGTCGTCAATTAATTTGTTTGAAAATTAGAGGAAATAGGACAGTAGCTCATTAATATCCTCCATGTATGTTTGCCAGCACCACATCTGTATGCTAACTTGTAATGAACCTGTTGAATATGTTCAGTTTTGTCTTTGAACTAGATTACTCATTCATTCAGTAACCCCATGATCTTCATAGTTTGCCATGGAAGCCTGTTCATTACTGCTTTGATCTTAGCCTGTTGGCTGTTGTCTTTTGCATTTTTGGCTCTAAGTTGGCCAGGATTGGCTCCCAATATGACCAACTCATTAGGTTTGATTGACACCCCTTTGTGATCTGATTTTGAGTTGAACTTAGGCAAGGAATTGGATATGGCTGTAGAAATCTAACATGTCAACCTGAAATCAGTGTTAGGTTTAAGTTGATACAGTCAGTATTCAGTGATTAGCCAAATTCAGAGGGGTTTATATACTGACTATTAAAGTTAGGGTAATACAGTAATATGCAAGGCTTAAGGGTAATTTTGGCATTTGACAGAGTTTAATCAGGGATTAACTTAAGAACATGTCAAGTGGTATTTAAAATACTATTAATCTAATGACAATGGGGAACAAGACACGAGGGCATGGGTTTATTTGAATACTATAACCCCTCCCATGACTCTTGATTAAAACAAATAGGACAAGCATGGGGAACAATATAGTGGGCATCAAGAAAAGACATTTAGGCATGGGGAATTGAGGGGTATGGGCAGAATAAAGGCTGAAGGTATCAAGGTAGCTTGGCTAGCCTGGTTTTTGCTTATAAATAGGCTGATTTAGAACAAAAAAAGGGGCTGGACATTTTTAAGTCTTCAGAGAAAAAAAAAGCAAAAACAAGGCTGGTCTTTCAACCTTTAGCAGGACAGTTTGTTTTCAGAGTGACATAGAGTTAAGAGTGTGCTGGATTTTGAACATAACAATCAGAGGCTACTGCTTTTTGCATCTGTTTCCTTCTCTGCCTTGCCTGTACCTATTTTGGTATTGCTGGGTTGCAAACTGGATTCCTTGTTTTGGTTTTAAAGATCTGATTGCTGGGTTTTGTTGCTGCTGATTGCTGTTTTTCTGTTGTTGTTGTTTGTTGTGAATGATACTGCTCAACTGATCATTCCCTTTCTTCTTCTGGCTTTCCCAATACCAGGTACACCACTGATAGTCTGGTACTCTGTCAATGTAAGCTGAAAGTTGAAACATGAATATAGAAGTGAAGAGCTGAAGTTGCCTCTTTTCAAATTTGCTTCAGTTGTGTATTGAACCTTGAGTTGTATATACAATAGTTCATATCTTCTCTTAGGATAATGAAAGTAGGCATCATGCATAACTAGACACCCACATATGGCAACTTAATGGCTCATTATCTATGTATGTCAGTAGCTAGAAAAGAAGCGATGGTGTAGTAAGCAATATTCTGATTTTTTTAGCTGTGTTTGTGGTTAGCATATCTTCTAACGCATGTTAAGTGTTAAACTGTCCATTGTTAGTTAATCTCACTTCATTTAGCAGGCTGCCCCGTTATAACTTGCAACAATACCGTTAAAGTATATAGCCCCAGTTTACATTTCTGCCTTATAAATGTTGGGCCTGAATCGAATGAACTGACCGGGCCCTTATCGGAAAAGAAGTGGCCCAGGTCTAGTAAATACAGTGTGCGCTGGGCCTGGGCCCATAATATCCAAACGACTGCCCATATACGCGTTCATGTTTTGGATTTTGCAAATCATATTCGGAACCCAACTATAACTAACTTGTAAGCATGTAAATAAAGTTGGACCATTTTTCTTTTTGCATTATTAGAGACAAACTTAATAGAAAACATAGCCACTATAGGATGACCGTTTAAAATAAAATGAGGCGCGCCTTGCCAAATAAATCATACATCGCTGGGGCCCTCAATAAATATATAACCATTGACTAGACTTTGGATTTGGCCGTTTAGTGAATATTTCACGACCTTTTTCTAAAATAACAATACGTAGTTTCTTTAGGACGCGTCTTAATTAATCTTACCTTCTTAAATACAGGTGTGCATTTATGTGACCCAAATCCAAATCTCAACGGAGTCGAAAATGTGTCTCTAATCACGGGTACATTGATTGTGACGTGGCTCGAGATGCGTTTCCACAACGTTGCCAATTCCCCAAAAAATAATAATAACAATAATAACAATAAATAACGAATGAGACGAGCCTCGACAAACAAGAATACCCAAAGTGCGGGGCCCTCAACGGATAGTTATTTCAAGTACTTAGATTCCGGGACGGACCGTTTAGCAAATTTCATGGCCCTACCCAAAATAATGATACGCTCGTCGCTTTAGGCACGTATTTAATAATGTCATCTTCTTAATCTTAGGTGCACATTTATGTGACCCAAATCCAAATCTCAACAGAGTTGAAATATGTCAACAACCACGGGTGCATTGATGTGACGTGGTTCGAGATGTGTTTCCACGATGTTGCAATTCTTGATAAAAATAATAGTAATGATAAAAGCGGTTAAAAGTTAAAATTCGCACATAGGTTCAACATGTATTAAATCAGATAATCAAGCCAAATATGACAGTTGAGCGACCGTGCTAGAACTACGGAACTCGGGAATGCCTAACACCTTCTCCCGAGCTAACAGAATTCCTTATCCGGATTTCTGGTTCGCGGATTGTTAAACAGAGTCATTCTTTTCCTCGATTCGGGATTAAACCGGTGACTTGGTACACCCTAAATCTCCCAAGTGGCGACTCTAAAATAAATAAACAAATCCCGTTTCGATTGTCCTTTAATTGGAAAAACTCCTTCACCCCTTGCGGGGACGGAAAAAGGAGGTGTGACAGCTCTGGCGACTCTGCTGGGGATGATTAACCCAGAACTACTGGTTCAGGGTTAGAAATTCGAGCTTGGAATAATTGTTTTATTTGGCTTTGTTTATTATCTGATATTGTCATGGGATATGTGCTTCATATGCAAATGATGTGTGTTACCGCTTTGATATTATTTGACTGTATATATAAACTGTGCTGAACCCTTATCTTCTTACCTTCGGGGATGCTGCTCACTGGTTTGAGACTCCCTATTCTGTTAGTGTCACACCCAAATAGAAAATGGCTCGGATAAGTTACGAAGTCGGACGATCTTGCAGGTCCCCGGTAAGTTTCCCCCTCCTCGACTCGAGTGGTCCGCTCGGGTAAGCCAGGTATAGAACAAAACCCAGTTTTGAAACTTAGTAAAACATGACTTCATGCCGGATCCCTAGTAGGAAACGTTTATTTGCATCACGTTGCATTTGACTTAGGGGGATCATCACAGTGGTTGGGCCCGTCTAGGAAAAGCAACCTGAAACAAAAAGGACTGTCACAATCGAAACGGGATTGGATTATTTATTTCAGAGTCGCCACTTGGGAGATTTAGGGTGTCCCAAGTCACCAATTTTAATCCCGAATCGAGGAAAAGAATGACTTCATATTACAGTCTGCGTACCAGAAATCTGGATAAGGAATTCTGTTAACCCGGGAGAAGGTGTTAGGCATTCCCAAGTTCCGTGGTTCTAGCACGGTCGCTCAACTGTTATATTCGGCTTGATTATCTGATTTTATACAAATGTGAACTTATGTGCCAATTTTATCTTTACCGATTTATTATTATTATTTCAAAAGAATGTGAACATCGCTTAAAACATGTCTTTGGACTGCGTCACATGAAATGCACCCACAATCCGGAACATATTTTATTTGATGTTTTGGGATTTGGATCTGGGTCGCATGAAATGCACACCCAAGTTTTAAGAAAGTAGATTATTAAACACGCGCCTAAAGAGACTATCGTGTTGTTATTTTGGGAAGGCCGTGAAATTCGCTAAACGACCCTCCTGAATTCTAGATAATTTTAACACAAGTATTTACTGAGGGCCCCGCAATTTGTATTTTTATTTGGCGAGGCTCGTCTCATTTTTATTTATTTATTTATTTTTCTTTTTTTTTCTTTTAGAAACAGGACAAGACTAAAATAACTACGTTTTTTGCTACTTCGCGAGATCATGGGTTATAAATTGAACTCATTTGATGAAGCGGGTATTTTCTGCGGAATTAAAATTGCTACTAAAATTTTAACATTACTACCACATGTATAAACAACTATTAAGACAAACTAAATAATTAACACCTTTCAGAATATGTGCAAACCCCTATCATGACAAATATTTGGATAACAACAATTTAAACATGAAGAAACAAAATGTCCAATAGCTACTTAAAATAACGAAACAACGGAAAAGACATTCACGGCCAAATTTCAATACCATACGGAGTTAATTATCAAAAATAGCAATTTGCAATCATCATGTATATATGTCTCGCGCAATTTCGCGTACTATCCACATGAACTAGGGTTGTATTTCAACAAACACATATACATATCACTAAACAACAAACATGAGGGATACGGGCAGAGACGACCTACTTGAGATTATCGTCCGATGCGTTGGACCTGCGACAAAACCTTGAACAACAACCTCGACGTACCGGACCTCGACGAACCAAAGGCGACCTCAACGGACTGCACGACGACAGTGAACGAACAACGATAACTGGGCTGATTGGTTGTCGACTGGTGGTGTTTGACGACGGGCAGCGGGGTTAAGCTTGTTGCTATGGCTGGCTATGGTGTTCGCCGCTGTCCGGGGGTGAGTGATAATATGGGACGATGAGACTGGGGAACTGTTGAGTCGACAGGGAGGGACGACGAGCTGGGTAGCAGGTAGCGACAGTAGGGTCGAGGGCTATAGAGGTGCTGTGGTGACGATGGTTATGGCGTTGGTTTTGGACAGTCGGGAAGGTGACGCAGCAGCAGCAGCGACAGTTGCTGCTTGACGGGGCTGGTGGTTGACGACGAGGGGTCAGCTGGGGCGTTGCCGGATGGGTAACAATGGTGGGTCATTTGGTCGTCGACTGGTGAGGCTGGTCGGAGGTTTGGTGGACTGGTTGTCGACGGGGGTGCGACTGGTTTGTGATGGAGGTGGTTTTTGTTGATGGTTATGGCGTTTGGATAGTGGTCGACGATGGAGGAGTAGGTTGGTATGCTGGTAACGGGCAGTAGGGTTTTGGGTGTTTGTCGACGGGGGTCGTCGTGGGTAGTGGTCGATGGGGCTGTTTGGTTTTGGCGTAGGGATCGTTAACGGGGGTGGAAGGGTCGATGCATCAGCAGTAGCTGCTGCTTGATTGGTGGTCGGGTGGTGGACGTGGTAGTAGGGCTTCTCTTCTTCTTCATGAGGAAGAAGAAGCGTGAACAGTGTCTTCCCTCCAAAAAATTTCACAAGTCTGTCCCAAAAAATTTCAAAGTCCCCCCGTCCCAAACCTTTTGTCCGTGCATTTGTAATGGTTTTGCCCAGAAAAATGAGCCCCACGCGTGGTGGGGTTCGAGACTTGTGTCCCCCACGCGTGGTGGGGTTCCCCGTGTATGGGATTCCGTCCGTGTTCCCCACGTGTGGCAGACTCGGATTATTATGGGCTAGGTCCAAAAATTAGACCTAAAAGCGGGTAGTTTGAACCCGAATATTATTCTTTTGCCCGGATCTGAGAATAAGAACACGACGTTGCTTAACTAATTATGTAAGCAAAATAGCTACTAAAATAAGACTAATTATTTAAAACAAAACTATATTATTATTTTCTTAATATTTTCGAGATTAAAATAGCTACAAAATATTAATAAAACTATTTTGTAATTTTCGTTTTTAATAAAGACAAAATATAAAGTAATATTTTTTGTATTTTTTTCAAAATTAAAATGACTATGAAACATTAATTATATTTTTTTGTAATTTTCGAATTTATATAAAGTACCAAAATAAAGTACAATTTTTGTATTTTTTCAAGTTTATGAGAAATACATAAACTAAAATTTATATATGTATTTTTTGTGATTTTTTCCTTTTTGCAACGAAATAAAGTAAAAATAGTTAAAATAGCTATACTAGACCCAATTTAACATATTCACGCTAAAAATGTGAAAATTCTCGGGGAGGGTCAAAAATCCGGTGTCTACAGCTGTCCCTCTTTGACTGGAAATACGAAGAGTTTTCCGACAAAGAACGACTAGACATGTTATTGACCCGACCATTACTTGGACGGACTACACTAAGGAAAGGGAGGGAATGTGACCGAGCCCTGGTATCTGAGCTGCCTACATATCCTTGGTTATACAGGAATCAGGCCACGTGTAGTTCGGGAATGAGAGAGATGGTGGAGTGTACCGAGGTGGAGAGCCGATCGAGGTTCCGTTCCGTTTAGGTTCCGGTCCGTGGTCCTGTCATTACATCAAAAATGATAACTGAAAAAGACTAACTAAACCTATCAGCTACTAGTTACAAGGATTCCTATCTCTAAGTCTTCTGAAACTTGATCTTGAGTTTTGAATGGTGCTTCATACAGACTTTGGATTTGAACCTTGATACTTGCTAGTTGTAGGTGCTAGTTCTTGAGCAGATCACATCTGTTCTCCACTTCCGTGCTTTGGATTCATTCATTTTTTTTTGTGACTAGCTTTTGTTGACCCTCTCAGACTGTTGACTCGCATTCTTGAGACGAGCTTCTTGTTGCTTCTATCTTGGATTGAGTGCTGGGGATTTTTGTTGTAGCCTTCTGCCTTCCAATGGGTTATGGCTTGACTTTGAACGATGTTCCGCTGTTCTACAGGCGTACCCCTAACTTCTTCAATCTTTGACATATAACAACCTCCGCTCTACAGGCAAGCTCCTGACAACCAAAACAAATAACACAAATGAAATTTCCTAACCCAGTTTGCACTAGGGAGGTTTGTGAGTCGTTAGCAAAATCGTAACCCGCCGATACTGCTGATGCAGTGCTGAGAGTGAACTAAAGACTAGACTAGGATGTGCATCTCCTACGGGTAAAATCTCAATTTAGGAAGTGAGTCTCCTAAAATAAAATATAACCTGAAATGTATTCCCTTCAATGCTTGAAATGTAAAGACTGAAATGTATTCCTCTCGTTATACAGGTGGGCGCCTGGAACATGAAATGCAAATACTGAAATGTATTCCTCTCGTTATACAGGTGGGCGTCTGGCTTCAACACTTGAAATGAAAAAGACTGAAATGTATTCCTCTCGTTATACAGGTGGGCGCCTGGCTTCAACACTTGAAATGAAAAAGACTGAAATGTATTCCTCTCGTTATACAGGTGGGCGCCTGGGTTTAGGAAAATGACTCTTTTTTTCTCAAAACGTTTTTTAGCATCTTAGGAGAAAGATTCATCAGACTAAGATTTTGATCCTAGGAGAAGGTTCATCTGACTAGGTCTCTATCTTAGGAGAAAAATTCGTCAGACTAAGATTTTGATCCTAGGAAAAGGTTCATCAGACTAGGTCATTTTTTGTTTTTTGGTATCTTAGGAGAAAGATTCATCAGACTAAGATTTGGATCCTAGGAGAAGGTTCGTCAGACTAGGTCTCTATCTTAGGAGAAAAATTCGTCAGACTAAGATTTTGATCCTAGGAGAAGGTTCATCAGACTAGGTCTTGTTTTTTTGGTATCTTAGGAGAAAGATTCATCAGACTAAGATTTTGATCCTAGGAGAAGGTTCGTCAGACTAGGTCTCTATCTTAGGAGAAAAATTCGTCAGACTAAGATTTTGATCCTAGGAGAAGGTTCATCGGACTAGGTCTTGTTTTTTTTGGTATCTTAGGAGAAAGATTCATCAGACTAAGATTTTGATCCTAGGAGAAGGTTCGTCAGACTAGGTCTCTATCTTAGGAGAAAAATTCGTCAGACTAAGATTTTGATCCTAGGAGAAGGTTCATCAGACTAGGTCATTTTTTGTTTTTTTGGTTATCTTAGGAGAAAGATTCATCAGACTAAGATTTGGATCCTAGGAGAAGGTTCGTCAGACTAGGTCTCTATCTTAGGAGAAAAATTCGTCAGACTAAGATTTTGATCCTAGGAGAAGGTTCATCAGACTAGGTCATTTTTTGTTTTTTTGGTTATCTTAGGAGAAAGATTCATCAGACTAAGATTTTGATCCTAGGAGAAGGTTCGTCAGACTAGGTCTCTATCTTAGGAGAAAAATTCGTCAGACTAAGATTTGATCCTAGGAGAAGGTTCATCAGACTAGGTCTTTTCTTTTTTGTATCTTAGGAGAAAGATTCATCAGACTAAGATTTTGATCCTAGGAGAAGGTTCGTCAGACTAGGTCTCTATATTAGGAGAAAAATTCGTCAGACTAAGATTTTGATCCTAGGAGAAGGTTCATCAGACTAGGTCTTGTTTTTTTGGTATCTTAGGAGAAAGATTCATCAGACTAAGATTTTGATCCTAGGAGAAGGTTCGTCAGACTAGGTCTCTATCTTAGGAGAAAAATTCGTCAGACTAAGATTTTGATCCTAGGAGAAGGTTCATCAGACTAGGTCTTTTCTTTTTGGTATCTTAGGAGAAAGATTCATCAGACTAAGATTTTGATCCTAGGAGAAGGTTCGTCAGACTAGGTCTCTATCTTAGGAGAAAAATTCGTCAGACTAAGATTTTGATCCTAGGAGAAGGTTCATCAGACTAGGTCTTTTCTTTTTTGGTATCTTAGGAGAAAGATTCATCAGACTAAGATTTTGATCCTAGGAGAAGGTTCGTCAGACTAGGTCTCTATCTTAGGAGAAAAATTCGTCAGACTAAGATTTTGATCCTAGGAGAAGGTTCATCAGACTAGGTCTTTTCTTTTTGGTATCTTAGGAGAAAGATTCATCAGACTAAGATTTTGATCCTAGGAGAAGGTTCGTCAGACTAGGTCTCTATCTTAGGAGAAAAATTCGTCAGACTAAGATTTTGATCCTAGGAGAAGGTTCATCAGACTAGGTCTTTTCTTTTTGGTATCTTAGGAGAAAGATTCATCAGACTAAGATTTTGATCCTAGGAGAAGGTTCGTCAGACTAGGTCTCTATCTTAGGAGAAAAATTCGTCAGACTAAGATTTTGATCCTAGGAGAAGGTTCATTAGACTAGGTCTTTTCTTTTTTGTATCTTAGGAGAAAGATTCATCAGACTAAGATTTTGATCCTAGGAGAAGGTTCATCAGACTAGGTCTTGTTTTTTTGGTATCTTAGGAGAAAGATTCATCAGACTAAGATTTTGATCCTAGGAGAAGGTTCGTCAGACTAGGTCTCTATCTTAGGAGAAAAATTCGTCAGACTAAGATTTTGATCCTAGGAGAAGGTTCATCAGACTAGGTTATTTTTTGTTTTTTTTGGTTATCTTAGGAGAAAGATTCATCAGACTAAGATTTTGATCCTAGGAGAAGGTTCATCAGACTAGGTCTCTATCTTAGGAGAAAAATTCGTCAGACTAAGATTTTGATCCTAGGAGAAGGTTCATCAGACTAGGTCTTTTCTTTTTGGTATCTTAGGAGAAAGATTCATCAGACTAAGATTTTGATCCTAGGAGAAGGTTCATCAGACTAGGTCTCTATCTTAGGAGAAAAATTCGTCAGACTAAGATTTTGATCCTAGGAGAAGGTTCATCAGACTAGGTCTTGTTTTTTTAATTTTTTTTTTTAAAACGATAACTTAGGAGGAAATGCATCTCCTATGGGTAAAATAAACTTAGGAGGAAATGCATCTCCTATGGGGTGAAACTAAAACAAACTTAGGAGGAAATGCATCTCTTATGGGTAGAACTCTAATGATTTCAAACTAGGAAGTGCGTCTCCTATTAATGAAACCTTCATTTTCTTTTTTTTTTTTGAATTATTTACTTACCTGTGTTGTCCTCCCTCGAAACTGTTGGGGATTATTTAGATGGGGGTGACTTTTTACCTTTTTTTTTTATCTTTTTATTCTTTTTTTTTTCTTTTTTATTCCCCTTTTTTATTCTTTTTTTTGTTTTGTTTTTGCATAGCTTCTTCCTTCGAAGACTACCTCCCTTGAGAGTCGTTTTGCCTTTCCACGAAAGGAACCGCTGAGGATACCGACTTTCCAACCTTGTGTTGGACTCCTCACAACTGCTAGGGATAACGCTGTTGGGGAATTATTTACTTACCTGTTGGGGGTAAAATGTTATCAGCTGGGGGTACCTGACTTCCAGAAAATTTTCTAAATGGATGGAAAATTTTCTGCCCCAGTTTGATAATATCCCTTGTGGCATGCGTTTCTGCATCAATGCCATTTCCTTTACCTGTTTCAAATCAAACAAAATTTTGTTAGTTTAAAACATGGTGGTTGGTTGTGATACTCCTACTGGGATGGCTTTCCCTTCCTCCTTCATCGCTCTGTGCTCCTCAACTTGTTGGGGATGATATTATTTGCTGGGGATAATCCCTTTCTGCTGGGGATATCCCTCTTCTTTTGTGGCATAGCTCGGAAACTTGGCATTTTCCCCGACCTTTCAGTCTAGTATGGATTTCCCAAATCCTGCTCACTGCTCTCCTTGCTCTGTTCATGGGCCTTGGCCTTGAGGTTTATAACCTTGGTTTTGGCAAGGATATCTCTCTTAACGCTCGTTAATCCTTTTGTCAATTCCCTTTGCTGGGGATATCTTTTTTAACACTGGCCTCGCGCTTGTTCTTTGCTGACTATATCATTTGGAGGTACTAGTCAGATCTCATCTTGAAAAGCTGATGGCATATTTGAAGTCATTTTATATTTGTTCTGACCAGACAGACTCTATTGGGGAATTTTTCAATGAAAGGAGAAAGATAAAAGAAACAAAATAAAAGACAAAGGAAACGATGACTCTTTTGCAAAAGAAACTATAAATAAAAATCTATCAAACGCAGATACCGACTCTAATGGCCACGACATGCATATGTGGCCTATCCTCTGCCGTCAATCATCTTTTAAGATCTTCAATTGGCGATTCCCCCTCTGATTCTCAATCTTATTCGACTTGTAGTGCCCGAAGGGTTTTCACTATCAAGTCTCTCTCATTTTGGTTTTCTCTCAGCTTTCACCGCCTTATGGTGCCTGTGAAGGTTTTCACCAATAAGACTCTCTCGTTTTATATCTCTCTCCAGCTGGGGATTTGTAGTGTTGCCGGTACGACTCTTTCTGTTGGGGATTAGAGTCCTTTCTGCTGTGGAACAGAATGTTATGTTCGCCGGTAAGACTCTTCATTTGTCTGACTTGGCATCTTTTGAAGACTGATCAGAAGGTCTTTCTTTGGACCGTAATGTGGGTTTTGGATAGGGCTAAAAAAAAGGGTATTAAAGGCTCAAAAATGCATTAATTTTGGGTTATTAATTACAACCTTCGGAATTAGATTTATTTACATCAAACACAACATCTGCCCCTGTTTCTTGCTTGGGGATATTTTAATTGATTGATTTTTTTTTTCATTTTTCAAAACTATGACCGAGTCGTGAAGCGCCTACGTATCCTCTTTGAGGAATCAGGTCAAACGTAGTTCCCAATTCCTCTGTTTCATTTGACTTTCTTTTTTTTCTTTGTTATCAGTTTTCTTTTCTTTTCCTCTTCCTTTTTTCCTCTTTTTTTCGTTTTGTTGTTTTTTTTCTTTCTTTTTTTTTCATTGCTACTGATTCCGAACGAGGGGTATGAAAGAAAAGTAAACAAGGCTCAAAGGGGTAACGAAGGATAAAGTATTTAGGTAGCAGAACAAAATGCCTTCGTCATTCCAGTTTTCAAACATGCCAAGTGCAAACAACACAATTTAAATTTGTAGCCTCTTCTGATGGCGCTGGACTTGACAATTATATTCAACATCTGTTTGTTCATTTGTCACTTCTAAAGCACCGTTGATCGACACTCTCATTATCATGAACGACCCTCATGACAATTTGGCGAATCTTGCTTTTAACGGTTTTTATTCATATTTTACTTGCCCCAGTTCCATATGACTCGAGCTCTAAATAATCTCAACCGTCCTTATTTTCTTTAAATGATCTGATCGCCTTTCCGGGGTTTTATGATTAACTTTAAAGACTAGGCCCAAACTGCGTGCGCATGTCATGTTACTAGAATCAGCGCTGAACAAAATGACAAAAGGACTAAACAAAGAAATGACTGGAAATAATGAAAGACCGGATTTGCTTTAGACTACCGACGAAATGGTTTGAATAATAAAACAAACAAAACAACCAGAATAAAATCCTAACACAAACTCGACAAAACTTAAACAAACTGATATGCCAAAATGGAAAGATAGGAAGGTTTGACACAAGAAAATATTCGGATTAAAACCCTAAGAATAATCCGGACAACAGAAATGACAACAAAATAAGCCACAACCAACTTCTCATTTTGCCAACCAAAGAACGGAGCGTCCTCCCATTTTATCAAACTTGGCACCATAGCCACTGAGCTTCGCATCAGTATTGCCTAGGCCATTACCAACTTCACTATCATCAACCTTAGTCAACAAGTCCCCAATAGGATTCGAGTGCTTCTGTTATCAGGCCTGATCCCAGCAGAGTGTGTATCATGAGGTGCACGTAAAGGATTCTGGGTGTCATTGTCTGGCTTACCACAAACCAACCACCTTAACTTTCTCTGTGAAACAAACAGGTTAGAATGGACTCAGTCGGTCCTCATTATTAGCAACGTTTTTTTTCTTTTCTTTTTTCATTTCTCTTTGTCTTTTTTTCGATTTTTCCTTTTTCTTTTTTTTTCTTTTTCCTTTCTCTTTTTTTCATTCTCTTTTTGCTTTTTCATTTTGCTTTTTTTCATTTCTTTTTTTTTGTTTTTCTTTTTGTTGTGGTCGAATCTTATGGAGATTGCCTACGTATCATGACCCCGCATGAATCAGACCTTGCGTAGTTCGGATCAATAAAAGATAAACAATAATAAATATTTTTTCTTATCAATTTTAATAATAAAACAAACTGGGTTTCAAAGGTTTAAAGATGACCTACAAACTCGAAAATCAAACAACCCATATATTCTAATCAAGAGATTTACAAACTCAAAAACGATAGGGTAGCTCCCTTTCTCTGTTCGACAAATGCAACCAAACGGTTATTTTTGCAAATGCGGCCCCTTCCAAATTTCACATGAATTTTGAGGCCGAGGAGGATTATTTTATGACACTTTACAAACTTGTCCGTTCTTTTACGAAAATAACCTTTCGACAACTGAAAGATACTCTAAGGCTATTTCGGCAAGAACGGTTTAAGACGCGGCCGAAGCTGGCTCGGCTTATTTTGACCAAAAATCCAAACGGTATTCACCTGGCCGCTGACTCTTTGTTTTTTTTTTCAAATTGCAATAAAAACCTGGTGTTGCAAACACGGCCCTTCAGCGCCTCGGGGACGAAGATTTTTAAGGCTGTGTGGGTCCATATCTCAAAATGACCCAAAGGTGGCTGTTTATGCCAAATCAGCCTTCCGGCGTCCCTTTCGGGAACATTTGGCTATTTATGACAAAACAGCATCACCTGACTTATTTATAACTCTTTTTTATCGTTTTTCAAATTAGAAAAGTCAATATTGCAAACACGGTCTTTCAACGTCTCGGGGACGAAGATTTTTAGGCTGTGGGGGTCAACTGGACCAAGTCTTAAAAAATGACCCAAAGGTGGCTGTTTATGCAAAGTCAGCCTTCCGGCGTCCCTTTCGGGAACATTCGGCTATTTATGACAAAACAGCATCACCTGACTTATTTATAACTCTTTTTTATCGTTTTTCAAATTAGAAAAGTCAATATTGCAAACACGGCCTTTCAACGTCTCAGGGACAAAGATTTTTAGGCTGTGGGGGTCAACTGGACCAAGTCTTAAAAATGACCCAAAGGTGGCTGTTTATGCAAAGTCAGCCTTCCGGCGTCCCTTTCGGGAACATTCGGCTATTTATGACAAAACAACATCACCAAAATTTGACATATATTTTTGTTATTTATTTATTTTTGGCTTTTTAGCAAAATGGTGGGGTTGGACCCGATGAGGGTTGCCTACGTATCTCACATCCGGTGAGAATCAAACCCGCGTAGTTCGGGCAGATCATAAATAAGTAAATGAACTAACATTTTTTTTAAAAATTGGAATTTGTGAAAGAACTGCTTCAAAAGAAGAAAGGAAGTATTTTTTTTTGATTTTTGATTGATTTTCTTTTTAAAAGAAACACTTCTAAGATATATTTTTTTGAATTTTCATTTGCATTATTTTTTATTCTAAAGAAAAAGAAGAATATATTTTTTGGAATTTTACCTTTAATAAAAGAAATGCTTCTAAAATGTCTTTTTGAATTTTGAATTTTCTTTTCAATTTTTGAAAGAAGAATCAAAATATTTTCGGATTTGTTTTTTTTATATTATATATATATATTTTTTTTTAAAAAAAAATTAGAAAGACTTTCTAAAGAAGTCAATAATGAAAAATATTTTGGATTATTTGTTTTGAGAATTGGGATTCTAAAAACTTTTGGCAAGACAAATGTTCTTGCAACAGATAAAGATATATATACAGTTTTTGGAAATAAAGAAAAACTTTTTGGATTTTTATATATATATATTTGCAATAATAAAACCACTTTCAATGCCCGACTCCTTTTTTTTTATAACATAATAAAACTTTTGGACTTTTTGACATTTTTTCAAAAAAAAAGGCTTGCTAATAAAACAACCTTAATAAGACATTTTTATCATTTTCTCAAAATTTCGGCAGAGCTTCGACTCTACTCGGACTTTTTCTCTACGCTGTTATTTTCTCCTCTTTTTCACAAATTCTAATTTGTGGATGGTGATGAAAAACATACACAATCTTTTTTTTTGAATTTTCAATGTTTATATATATATTTTATTTTTTATATTTTTATATTTTCAAAAATGTGGCACGGGGGACATAGGGAATTCCAAGACTTCTTGGATTCCGCAATTGTTCCCCATGTGCTTTTCCCGAAAAATGAAGCGTGGGGGACATAGGGAATTCCAAGGCTTCTCGGATTCCACAAATGTTCCCCATGCTTTGATTAAAATAACACCATGCTGGAAATGACCAAATGACCCACTCGCCCTTGAATAAATACAACATATAGCACATAGGATGCCAAAAGATGGTCTATTATTTTCAGGTTGCTTGTCCTAGACGGACCCAACCCCTGTGTTGAGTCCCCCAAGTCAAATGTACATGATGCAAATAAACGTTCCTACTAGGGATCCGGCATGTGGCTTTGTTATTCTAGGTTCAGAACCTGGGTGTTTGTTCTAGACCTGGCTTACCCAAGCGGACAGCTCGAGCCGGAGGGGCAGCGTACCGGGAATACAGAAGCTTCACCGGCTTAGCAACTTGTCCGAACCTCGTTCTAAATTGGGATTTGACACTATACAGAAAAGAAGTCGTACGAAGTACACCCTTCTTCATGATTTAGAAGACTCAGAGAGGAGATGGGTTTCGGTACAGTTTATACACAGTTCACGTAATATCAAAGCGGTAAAAGGCAACCAATTAGCACATTAAGCACAGATCATGTAACAAAATCAGATAAAGCTGAACATAACAATTTATTCTAAGCTCGAATTTCTAACCCTGAACCAGTGGTTCTGGGTCTGTCCCCAGCAGAGTCGCCAGAGCTGTCACACCTCCTTTTTCCGCACCCGCGGGGGCGCAAGGGAGTTTTTTCCAATTAAAGGACAATCGAAACGTGATTGGTTTATTTATTTCAGAGTCGCCACTTGGGAGATTTAGGGTGTCCCAAGTCAACAATTTTAATCCCGAATCGAGGAAAAGAATGACTCCATATTACAGTCTGCGTACCAGAAATCTGGATAAGGAATTCTGTTAACCCGGGAGAAGGTGTTAGGCATTCCCAAGTTCCGCGGTTCTAGCACGGTCGCTCAACTGTTATATTCGGCTTGATTATCTGATTTTATACAAATGTGAACTTATGTGTCAATTTTATCTTTACCGCTTTATTATTATTATTTCAAAAGAATGTGAACATCGCTTAAAACATGTCTTTGGACTGCGTCACATGAAATGCACCCACAATCCGGAACATATTTTATTTGATGTTTTGGGATTTGGATCTGGGTCGCATGAAATGCACACCCAAGTTTTAAGAAAGTAGATTACTAAACACGCGCCTAAAGAGACTATCGTGTTGTTATTTTGGGAAGGCCGTGAAATTCGCTAAACGACCCTCCTGAATTCTAGATAATTTTAACACAAGTATTTACTGAGGGCCCCGCAATTTGTATTTTTATTTGGCGAGGCTCGTCTCATTTTTATTTATTTATTTATTTTTCTTTTTTTTTCTTTTAGAAACAGGACAAGACTAAAATAACTACGTTTTTTGCTACTTCGCGAGATCATGGGTTATAAATTGAACTCATTTGATGAAGCGAGTATTTTCTGCGGAATTAAAATTGCTACTAAAATTTTAACATTACTACCACATGTATAAACAACTATTAAGACAAACTAAATAATTAACACCTTTCAGAATATGTGCAAACCCCTATCATGACAAATATTTGGATAACAACAATTTAAACATGAAGAAACAAAATGTCCAATAGCTACTTAAAATAACGAAACAACGGAAAAGACATTCACGGCCAAATTTCAATACCATACGGAGTTAATTATCAAAAATAGCAATTCACAATCATCATGTATATATGTCTCGCGCAATTTCGCGTACTATCCACATGAACTAGGGTTGTATTTCAACAAACACATATACATATCACTAAACAGCAAACATGAGGGATACGGGCAGAGACAACCTACTTGAGATTATCGTTTGATGCGTTGGACCTGCGACAAAACCTCGAACAACAACCTCGACGTACCGGACCTCGACGAACCAAAGGCGACCTCAACGGACTGCACGACGACAGTGAACGAACACCGATAACTGGGCTGATTGGTTGTCGACTGGTGGTGTTTGACGACGGGCAGCGGGGTTAAGCTTGTTGCTATGGCTGGCTATGGTGTTCGCCGCTGTCCGGGGGTGAGTGATAATATGGGACAATGAGACTGGGGAACTGTTGGGTCGACAGGGAGGGACGACGAGCTGGGTAGCAGGTAGCGACAGTAGGGTCGAGGGCTATGGAGGTGCTGTGGTGACGATGGTTATGGCGTTGGTTTTGGACAGTCGGGAAGGTGACGCAGCAGCAGCAGCGACAGCTGCTGCTCGACGGGGCAGGTGGTTGACGACGAGGGGTCAGCTGGGGTGTTGCCGGATGGGTAACAATGGTGGGTCATTTGGTCGTCGACTGGTGAGGCTGGTCGGAGGTTTGGTGGACTGGTTGTCGACAGGGGTGCGACTGGTTTGTGATGGAGGTGGTTTTTATTGATGGTTATGGCGTTTGGACAGTGGTCGACGATGGAGGAGTAGGGTGGTATGCTGGTAACGGGCAGTAGGGTTTTGGGTGTTTGTCGACGGGGGTCGTCGTGGGTAGTGGTCGACGGGGCTGTTTGGTTTTGGCGTAGGGATCGTTAACGGGGGTGGAAGGGTCGATGCAGCAGCAGTAGCTGCTGCTTGATTGGTGGTCGGGTGGTGGACGTGGTAGTAGGGCTTCTCTTCTTCTTCGTGAGGAAGAAGAAGCGTGTACAGTGGCTTCCCTCCAAAAAATTTCACAAGTCTGTCCCAAAAAATTTCAAAGTCCCCCCGTCCCAAACCTTTTGTCCGTGCATTTGTAATGGTTTTGCCCAGAAAAATGAGCCCCACGCGTGGTGGGGTTCGAGACTTGTGTCCCCCACGCGTGGTGGGGTTCCCCGTGTATGGGATTCCGTCCGTGTTCCCCACGTGTGGCAGACTCGGATTATTATGGGCTAGGTCCAAAAATTAGACCTAAAAGCGGGTAGTTTGAACCCGAATATTATTCTTTTGCCCCGGATCCGAGAATAAGAACACGACGTTGCTTAACTAATTATGTAAGCAAAATAGCTACTAAAATAAGACTAATTATTTAAAACAAAACTATATTATTATTTTCTTAATATTTTCGAGATTAAAATAGCTACAAAATATTAATAAAACTATTTTGTAATTTTCGTTTTTTAATAAAGACAAAATATAAAGTAATATTTTTTGTATTTTTTTCAAAATTAAAATGACTACGAAACATTAATTATATTTTTTTGTAATTTTCGAATTTATATAAAGTACCAAAATAAAGTACAATTTTTGTATTTTTTCAAGTTTATGAGAACTACATAAACTAAAATTTATATATGTATTTTTTGTGATTTTTTTCTTTTTGCAACGAAATAAAGTAAAAATAGTTAAAATAGCTATACTAGACCCAATTTCACATATTCACGCTAAAAATGTGAAAATTCTCGGGGAGGGTCAAAAATCCGGTGTCTACAAGGACCATCCTGCTGCATCTTGTTTGTTAACGCATTTAATTTGCTTCGAACTTGCATCTTGACCGGTGGGTGAAAACGGGAATTTTGAAAAAATTTGAGAGCTGCTCATTTAAGAAAAAACCAATGTCCAAATAATGTGAGAACTCTGCCAAAATTTTGATTTTTGAAGAAAGAAAATTGGATTCGTGATTTAATTAATTTTTCTTACCCGAACTACGTCGGTTTGATTCTCACCGGATGTGAGATACGTAGGAAACCCTTATCGGGTCCAACTTCCCATTTTTGCAAAAAAAACGATCAGGAAAAATGACAAAATATTGTTATTTTCATAAAAGAGTCAGGCGATACCGTTTTGCAGAAATAACTGAATGTTCCCTAAAGGGACGCCGGAAGGCTGTCTTTGCATAAACAGCCGCCTTTGCCCATTCTTCTTACCTTTTGGCCGGTTAAATCCCCACAGCCTTAAAATCTTCATCCCTGAAGAGCTGAAAGGCCGTATTTGGAAAATCAGTCTTTCTTTTTCTCAAAATTAGGAAAATGGGAAAATTAGTTCTTGAGTCAAATAAAGATTTTGCTTTTGTCTAAATCACCTTAATAAATGTGCAGAATGAGCACGAGTAGGAATTCATCTGGGGCTATTATAAACAGGATCCCTTTGGGCTTACGCATGTGGTGGAACGACTTAGAAGAATCAGGGCGAGATACAGTCAAGATATACTTAGGAAACTTGGTTGGATTACTGGACATTGATCCGCGAGGGGACATTATAAGGGCTTTAATTTCATTTTGGGACCCAACACACAATGTATTTCATTTCTCAGACTTTGAGCTCACACCGACACTAGAGGAACTGGCAGGGTACATCGGATGTCCTAAAATCCCTATGAGAGAGTAGTATCTTATTGCACCAAGGACCGTGACCATACACAGGTTCTTAGACACCGTGAAGATCTGCAAAATTATACACAACCCAGAATTATCAGAGGATTTTTGTAGTTTGGCATTCCTGTACGACAGGTACGGTCATCTTGGAGGGTTCAACAATCCCGAGGGTAAGATCTGCAGCGGGGAAAGCCGGCTGAAATGGGAAAGACATAGGTGTATTGCTTTTATGGTAGCATTTCTGGGTTTTCTAATATTCCCTAGAAAGGATGGGAAAATTAACATACAAGTCGCTGGGGTCGTCAGCACTTTGCTCAAACAAGACAACAACACTCTGGCACCGATGATAATAGCAGACATCTTCCGCGCTCTCACTATTTGCAAAACCGGAGGAGGTTTCTTTGAGGGTTGCAATATACTACTGCAAATGTGGATGATAGAACACCTATGTCATCGCCCTCAGTTTCTGAAATATGGGTCATCACAAAAGACTTGTATAGAAGAGTTTTCCACAAGGATCGACGGGTTCAGCCTGCCAGAAGGGGTCGTTGAATGGGTCACTCTGTTGCATTTCGTCTCAGCAAACTAGATAGAATGGGCAATTGGGTGGCTACCCATAGATGAGATCATACACATGTCAGCCACCAAATCTCATTTGTTGTTGATGGGTCTCCAAAGTATCCAACCCTATGCGCCATACAGAGTATTGAGGCAGTTGGGGTGATGCCAATAGTCCCAAAGGAAGAGGATCTCAGTAGCCAGGTGGTCGAAATCGGGCCTGGTGGGTAGTTCCCGGAAGCAGTCGTTCGGAGAATTTGGAATGAATGTCAAACCCTGAAAGTAGATACTTGTGTACAAGACCAGGCCAAAGGCGAAGTGTCGCCAAAATACCTCACATGGTACAGAAGAGAGCTTGAGCACCAGAGACCAACTAAGAGAGCTCACGTCCAAGACTTTGTAGAATCATCGCAAGCACAATGGGGTTGGCTAGCAAAAGAAAAAGAATATCGGGTCGAGATTGGAAAACTAAAACAGCGAATTGAGGGGCTAAAATACCAAAGCAGCTTGCAAATTTATGCTGATACAGGAGAGAAAAGCAAGTTGACTCAAGAAAACAAGGCCCTGAGAGCCCAAATCCGCCAAGACGGAAAGAATGTCGGTGACTAACAGAAAAGTCGGTCCAACGAGAGGTTGATAGCAGAGTTGAGGGGTCAGGTCAGCAAAAGACGAGAGGACTTGGAGAGATCCGAGGCTTGCATAGCGAGAATGCGGGTCAGATGGGCAAAAGGTACAATGGCCTGGAGAAAGCATCTACAACAAGTCATAAGGGATTCTGAAATAAGCATCGGACTATTAAGAGAAACAAACTCCACTCTTCAGGAGCGGGTCTTTAAATAAGCCCGAGATGCCCGAGCAGACAAAAGGCATTGTTATGATTTGATGGCCAGAATGGAGGAACAAATGGAGAGGTTCTAGGATCGACTCGCCGACAATGCTCAAGCACTGGGACTAAAGAACCGGCAAATAGAGCAACTATTCAGGGAAAGGGATAACATCCGAGGTAGGATTGACGAGATTGGACACTACATCTACATGAGATGCTTAGCATGTGAGCAAATACCTCATGATACCCTACTTGCCTCCGTCATGGGCTACGTCCACCGGATCATGAATGAGTTGAAAAGCTTACAAAGGGGTCTTACACCAAAGCCCGCGGAAAGGCCGAACGATTCCTCGCGGGCACCTAGATTGAAAGCTTTAATGTATCCATAGTTCAAGTCTTGTTTGTTGACTTTATGGGTCTGTTATTCTCCCATATGCTGTTTTTTTTCTTCGTCGAGTCAGGTTAAGTATTTTGGAATCTGTATTTTGCTGTTCTTTGTTTAAAACAAGTAGCTTGTAATAGCAAATTTTGGTGATAAATTGAATGATTCCAAAAGAATTTTTGTGTCTTTACTTTACGGCAGAACTACGCCCGGTCTGATTCACGCGGGGACGTGATACGTAGGCAATCCACATAAGATTCGACCACCACTAAAAAGAAAGAAAAGGAAAAAAAAGAAAAGAAAAAGAAAAAAAAAGAGGAAAGAAGAAAAGAAAAATAATAGAGAGGAAAGCGGAGGGTTCCCAAAACACTTTAAAGGCACAAATAAAGCAAGCCAGGATGACGCATGTGGTTGAAGCAAAAACATGTTAGAAATGGTTAACTGCTTAGGAACATTGCATCCCCAACGTGCAATTACCAAATCTGTTAAACTCTAACACTAACAAGTTTGTTGTTTTCCAAAAATACCAGACAGTTAGTTGTTAAAGCATTCTGGCATCACATCATTATCAAACCAGATCCAAAGGATCTGTACCAATAATCATGACTACTTCAGAAAATAGTGTTGAGGAAGAAAGGCCAGTAAGCCAGTTGCTGAAAGAGGCAATGGAGAAGATAGAGAGGATCGGATTGGAAATGAACGCGATGCAGTTAGCCTTGGCTAAAGTACAAAAGAGCCCTGAACCACCCGTTACTCCTACACTAGGGCATATGCCGGAATACCCTCACCCTGGCCCTTCAACAAGCCTCCCGAATCACCACTATTATCAGGGGAGAAACCCCTATGATTCCCAAGCTCCACCACCCCATCAACATTTCCCACCACCAAATGTTCCCGCTTTTATGGGACCCACACCAGCCACACTACAAAGATCAACTAGTGAGCCGTTGTTTCAGGCTCACGAATCGCAATACTATCCTCCTAAACCCACATTTAATGCACCAGAACCCCATACCTATAATCCACACTTGGAGGTCCCTGCGGAGATGGAAAAGCCGGCTAAGGTTCCAGAGCAGGATGAGGTAATAAGGAAGTTCAAAAGCCTGGAGCAATCCTTCAGGAGCATGCACGGATTGGCCAACTAGGTCAATGTGGCTTACAAGGATCTATGCCCTTTCCCGGACGTCCAACTACCGGCAGGGTTCAAGATGCCCAAGTTTGACTTATACGAAGGGCACGGTGATCCTATGGCACATTTACGGGGCTTTGTAGCAAAATGAGAGGAGCAGGCGTTAAAGATGAGCTACTGATAGCTTACTTTGGTCAAAGCTTAAGCGGATCGGCATTGGAATGGTATACCAGACAAGATCCCAGCAGGTGGTACACTTGGGATGATCTAGCGCAGGCTTTCGCAGGTCACTTCCAATACAATCTCGAGATAGTCCCTGACCGTCTCACATTACTGAGGACCGAAAAGAAGCCTGGGGAGAGCTTTCGTGAGTTCGGTTTCCGCTGAAGAGAACAAGCAGCCAGGGTTGATCCTCCCATGAGAGAGGGGGAAATGGTGGACTACTTCCTACAAATGCTGGATCCAACTTACTTTGGTCACTTGGTGACGACGGTTGGAAAATCCTTCAATGAGATAGTAAAGATAGGGGTTATGATAGAGGAGGGGCTGAGGTCCGATAAAATCCTGAATTACTCAGCACTTAAGGCAACGACTCAGGCTATTCAGAGCGGCACGGGAGGTGCGCTGGGGAGGAAAAAGAAAGAAGAAGTTGCCACAGTTGAGGCAGGCAATTGGTCCAGGTCCGGCAAACCATACTACAACCAACCCAGACCCCACAGTCCAAATTATCCATACATCCCGCCACAACACTATTATCCACCTCAAGAACCACAATTCTCTGTGCACCAAGCCCAAACATACACTCAGCCTCCGGCTCGCCCGCAATGGCGCGCGTCGGCTCCCCAAAACGCATATGCACCTCCACAGAACACATACCCTCCACCCCAAAATGCCTATCCTCCACCAAGGGCCTACAGGAACCCTCCAGGGGCAGGCTTTCGAGGAAATCAAGCTTCTAGAAATGAAAGGCTACAGAGACAGAGAGCCTTTACTGAGTTGGGAGAGACCTATACCGCCTTGTTCCACAAATTGAGGCAGTTAGGTTTGTTGAGTCTTGTCGAGCCTAGGGGGCCAAACCCCCCACCCCAAAATTTGGACCAATCGATAAGCTGTGAGTACTGCTCAGGAATGCTTGGGCATGATACCAAAAAATGTTAGAGGTTGAAGCATGCAATACAAGATCTTATTGATGCCAACAAGATCGAGGTCCAGACGCCGGAGGCACCCAACATCAACCAGAACCCATTGCCAGTGCACCGCGAAGCTCACATGATCGAGCTGGTGCACAAAGGAGGGGAGCCCAAGAAACCCTCACAGACAGTGATGATGATCCGTGCCACTCCGAGAGAAAAATCGACCGGTGAGAAAGCAAGAGTACAGTTGAAGGGGGAGGATGTCAAGCCAGTGGTGGTATTAGGGAAGAATCCATCCACCGCAACAAAGAAACCAGAGCTAGCCAAATTGGTAGTATCGGGAGCATCATCTGCACCCGTAGTTGTTGTGAAAGGGGTCTGCAGGGAACCGGTCATCATAAAGCCGGTAGTCCAATTGCCAGTGATTGATAGCAAGGCCGTGCCTTGGAAGTATGAAAAGGCAGTGGTAATGTACAAGGGAAAGCAAGTGGAGAAGGATAGTTGTAAGGCGCAGGGACTGACTCGATCGGGATGGTGTTTTGCTCTAGTGGAGTTGAGAAGGTCCAACCCAGCAGTAACAAATAAACCCGTTTCAGAAGAAGAGGCGGAGCAATTCTTAAAAAAAGATGAAAGTGCAGGATTACTCCGTTGTCGAACAATTGAAGAAAACCCCGGCCCAGATCTCGTTGTTATCACTATTGATCCATTCGGACGAGCATCGCCGGGCCCTGTTGAAGATACTGAATGAAGCTCATGTGCCCAATGAAATTTTAGTGAACCACCTTGAAACGATTGCCAACAAATTTTTTGAGGTAAACAGGGTAACATTCTCTGATGACGATCTGCCAGTGGAGGGCACGAAACATAATAAAGCTCTCTACTTGACGGTCAAATGTGAAGATTCGGCAGTTACTCGGGCGCTGGTGGATAACGGTTCAAGTGCCAATATTTGTCCATTATCCAAACTGAACCAGTTGAAGGTTGACCATGGTAGAATCCACAAGAACAACATTTGCGTCCGAGGATTTGACGGAAGTGGAACGGACACCGTGGGGGATATTATACTTGAGTTGACCATCGGCCCGATCAAGTTTACTATGGAGTTCCAGGTATTGGATGTCGCGGTATCTTATAACCTTTTGTTGGGACGACCGTGGATCCACGCGGCCAAAGCAGTACCATCCACATTGCATCAAATGGTCAAGTTTGAATGGGACAGACAAGATGTCGTGCTGCATGGGGAAGACACTGCGTGCACCATGGGAGGTGCCATTGTGCCATTCATAGAAACCAACGGTGACAAAGGTCCCTGGGTTTACCAGATTTTTGATGCAGTATCAGCAAACAAGATTCCCGAGGGTAAAAGCATTCCACATCCCAGGGTAGCTTCCGCAACCGTCGTGATAGTTTCAGAGATGCTGGGTAATGGGTTCGTGCTAGGAAAAGGCCTGGGGGCTGAGCTTCAGGGGATTGTTCAACCTGTCTCCTTGCCCAAGAATTTAGAGACTTTTGGACTGGGGTTCAAACCTACTGTGGCAGATGTAAAGCGAGTGCGGAAAATGAAGAAGAGAGTTTGGGTTCTTCCCAAACCTATTCCGCGTCTCTCCAGATCCTTTGTTAGAGCAAGTGCCAAGGGGTCACCGGTCCCGAAAATTCTCGGACCATTGATTAGGATGGACGGGGATTTGAATCAGAGCTTTGAAAGGCTGTTCGCTGATGTCAATGTGATAGAAGTTGGAGAGGGCTCCAGCAGAACAAATATACAGTTTGTGGGGCCTGAGGCCAATACCAACAATTGGACGGTTACTCCTCTTCCTACCCGGGGGGGGAGTCCTGGTAGTATGCTTTGATTTTTCTTTCTTGTTTTCAGAATATTCCAGGGTGTAATCCAAATCACATTTTATTTTGTAAAGTGTGAACCCTGTTATCCCGCATTTTAATAAAATTCTCTCTTCTTGTTTTATATTAATTTTGTTTTATTCTTTTATTTTCTGAACAGTTCTCTTTTTACTGGTTCTAATGACATGGCATGCATAACGGATCTTCGACCTAGTCTAAAAAATCAATCTGACTCTGGCTTAATTGTACAAGAGATTGGTTATGAGGATGAGTCCGAATACGACGAGGATGAAGCCTTCGAAGAAATAAATAGAGAATTGTGCCAGTTCGAAGAGAAACCCAAGCCTAATCTGAATGACACCGAAGCTGTCAATCTAGGGGATGCCGATGATATCAGAGAAACCAAAACCAGCATCCACATTGAGCCAAACATCAGGGAGGAATTAATCAAAGCCCTCATTGAGTTCAAAGATGTTTTTGCGTGGTCATATGATGATATGCCGAGATTAAGCACCGATCTAGTGGTTCACAAATTGCCCACGGACCCGGCATACCCTCCTGTCAAGCAAAAATTGAGGAAGTTTAAGACGGATATGAGTTTGAAAATCAAAGAAGAAGTGACCAAGCAGCTGCAGGCAAAAGTTATTCGGGTCACTCGATATCCCGAGTGGTTGGCCAATATGGTACCAGTGCCGAAGAAGGATGGGAAAATCAGGGTATGTGTCGACTACCGCAATCTCAACAAGGCAAGTCCGAAGGATAATTTTCCATTGGCCAACATCCATATCCTGATCGATAATTGCGTTGGGCGCGAGATCGGATCCTTTGTGGACTGCTATGCGGGGTATTATCAGATCTTAATGGACGAAGAATATGCGGAGAAGACGGCTTTCATTACTCCATGGGGAACTTACTGCTACCGGGTGATGCCATTCGGATTGAAGAATGCTGGGGAAACATACATGAGAGCAATAACTACTGTGTTTCATGACATGATACACAAAGAAATTGAAGTGTACGTAGATGATGTGATCATAAAGTTCTGGCGTGAGGAAGACCATGTAGCAGACCTAAGGAAGTTCTTTCAAAGACTTCGAAGGTATGATATTAAGCTCAACCCGGCCAAATGTGCCTTTGGGGTTCCATCAGGAAAGCTGTTAGGATTCATCGTCAGTTGACGGGGTATTGAGTTGGACCCATCCAAGATCAAATCCATCCAGGATTTGCCACCGCCAAAGAACAAAACGGAGGTGATGAGTCTGTTAGGGAGACTAAATTATATCAGCAGGTTCATCGCTCAACTCACGGCGACTTATGAACCCATATTTCGGCTGCTGAAGAAAGATGCTGCGGTAGAATGTATGGCGGAGTGTCAAGAAGCATTCGACCAAATCAAAGGGTATCTGTCAAATCCACTGGTGTTGGTTCCACCTGAGCCGGGGAGACCATTAATTCTTTATCTGGCGATCTTGAAGAATTCGTTTGGCTGCGTGTTGGGGCAACATGACATAACAGGAAGGAAGGAGCAAGCCATCTATTATCTTAGCAAGAAGTTTTCGGTATATGAGGTCAAGTACACTCAGCTCGAAAGGACATGTTGCGCCCTAACTTGGGTGGCTCAGAAATTGAAGCACTATTTGTCCTCGTATACTACTTATCTCATTTCCTGTTTGGATCCGTTAAAGTACATTTTCCAGAAACCTATACCTACATGGAGGTTAGCAAAATGGCAGATTTTACTCACAGAGTTTGATATCGTCTATGTGACGAGGACGGCCATGAAAGCCCAAGCGCTGGCCGATCACTTGGCCAAGAATCTTGTTGATGAAGAATACGAGCCATTGAGGACGTATTTTCCGGACGAGGAAATAATGCATGTAGGTGAGCTGGAATTACCCAAGGAACCTGATTGGAAGCTTTCTTTGATGGAGCCGCAAATGCGAAGGGAGTTGGAATAGGAGCAGTACTTATTTCTGAAACAGGACGTCATTATCCTGTTACAGCTCAGCTGCGTTTCTATTGTACCAACAACATGGCTGAGTATGAGGCATGCATTTTTGGTCTGCGACTAGCTGCAGACATGGATGTCCAGGACGTTTTGGTCTTGGGAGACTCGGACCTCCTGGTGCATCAGATTCAGGGTAAATGGGAAACACGAGATTTGAAACTCATACCATATCGACAATGTTTGCACGATCTGAGCAAGCGATTTCGATCAGTAGAATTCAGACACATCCCAAGAGTTCATAATGAGGTTGCCGATGCATTGGCCACCTTGGCATAGATGTTACACCAACCAGACAAAATTCATGTTGACCCCTTACACATTCAGGTTCGTGATCAGCATGCTTATTGCAACAGGGTAGAGGAAGAAGTGGATGGCGAGCCATGGTTTCATGACATAAAGGAGTACCTCAGGATGGGGATATACCTGGAGCAGGCCACCGGAGATCAGAAAAGAGCCATTCGGCGATTGTCAAATGGGTTCTTCCTCAGTGGAGGAGTGTTGTACAGAAGAACCCCGAATTTGGGATTGTTGAGATGCGTAGACGCCGGTCAAGCCACGACAGTTATGGCAAAGGTCACGCTGGAGTTTGTGGACCACATATGAGCGGATATGTATTGGCAAAGAAGATTCTTCGAGCAGGGTACTATTGGCTCACTATGGAGCATGATTGTATCAATTTCATGCAGAAATTCCATCAATGTCAGATACACGGAGATCTGATTCATTCTCCGCCAACAGAATTGCATACAATGTCAGCGCCATGGCCATTTGTTGCATGGGGCATGGATGTCATTGGGCCTATTGAGCCGGCAGCGACCAACGACCATAGGTTCATTCTGGTGACCATCGACTACTTCACTAAGTGGGTTGAAGCTAAAACTTTCAAGTCGATAACCAAGAAGGCAGTGGTGGATTTTGTTCACTCCCATATCATCTGTAGATTTGGGGTCCCAAAAGTGATCATCACGGATAATGGTGCGAATCTTAACAGTAATTTGATGAGAGAGGTATGTCAACAGTTTAAGATTACACACCGCAATTCCACCCCATATCGTCCCAAGGCGAATGGAGCAGTTGAAGCAGCCAATAAGAACATCAAGAAGATACCGAGGAAGATGGTAGAAGGATCTAAACAATGGCATGAGAAATTACCTTTTGCCTTGTTGGGTTATCACACTACAGTTCGGACTTCAGTAGGTGCAACTCCTTATTTATTGGTGTATGGAACTGAAGCAGTGATACCAGCAGAGGTTGAAATTACGTCCCTCCAGATTGTCGCTGAAGCCGGGATTGACGACGATGAATGGGTCAAAGCTCGACTGGAGCAGTTGAACTTAATAGATGAAAAAAGATTGGCAGCAGTGTGTCATGGCCAGTTGTATCAGAAGAGAATGGAAAGAGCATACAATAAGAAGGTGTGCCTCAGAAAATTTGAAGTAGGACATATTGAAACGGATCCTCCCACACCAGATCGAAGCAAAAGGCAAGTTCGCCCCAAATTGGCAAGGGCCTTATGTTGTGACCAGAGTGTTATCCAACGGCGCTTTATGTCTGACAGATTTCGAAGGTAGGTGCGTAGACATGGCTATCAATTTTGATGCAGTCAAAAGATATTATGCGTAATTTCTTTGATTATGATAGTTATTGGTTCATTTGTTTGTACTTGGCACTTATTGGATAATGAAATGACGGAGGCAATTCTTTCTTCTATCCAAACACTTTTAACCTTTGCTTCCCCCTTTGAGCCTTATTTATTCTTTCACCCCTCTTTTGGAGTCACTAATGAAAAAATAATAATAATAATAATAATAATAATAATAATGAAAAAATGAAACAAGAGAAAAATCACAAGAAAAACAAAGGAATCGTGGGAACTACGTTTGACCTGATTCCTCAAAGAAAGATACGTAGGCGCCTCACGGCTCGGTAATAGTGTAACAAAAAAAATAAAAATCCCCAAGCAAAGAAAATTGGGGCAGAAGTTATGTTTCAAAGTTTCGAAAGAGGTTTGATTCCAAGAGTTGTAATGTTTCACCCATCAAAGTTATTTTTTGGATTTTTTGATAGCTTTTCTTTTAACCCCACACAAAACCCATGTCGATGTCCAAAAAAGACCTCCCGATCGGTATCCGAGAAGTGCCAAGTCATGCAAACGAAAGTCGGCAACACCACTCTGATCCCCAGCAAAAGGAGAGGATCATAAACTGGAAATGAATTGATAGCCGAAAAGAATCCGCAGCCGAGAGAGTCATATCGGCAACACTCCAATCCCCAGCTGAAAAATAAAATAAAATGAGAGAGTCTTATCGGTGAAAACCTTCACAGGCACCATAAGACGACGAAAGATTAGAGAAATAAAATGAGAGAGTCTTATCGGTGAAAACCTTCACAGGCACATTAAGGCGACGAGAGCTGAGAGAAAGGAGGGTGTCTTATCAGTAAAAATCCCTTGAAGGGCACTATGAGGCGACAAGAGGAGATCGGCAGAAAGAATCCGCATATGGCAAAAGTTAGGCGTCGGGTTATTCCCGGCAAATGAGGCCATCAGGAAGATTGATTGATACAAATAGACTGGGTCGATTAATCCAAAATGCACGACATGATCGTTGGGACCAGTCATACCGTCCAGATAAGTTCTTTCCTTTTCTTTTCCCCCAGCATTTGTTCAGAAAGATTTTTCTCTTTTTCTATCTTTTCATTTCTTTGTCTAAAAAGACTTTTTCCAGAAATTTGTTTTGAGAAGGATTTTTCAGAGTTTACTACCAGTGGCCAAAATGGTACAAAGCAAAATGCGAAGGGGACAGGCCAAAGACAAGTCAATAAGACAAAAGGCGTTTGTTGCAAGACCAAATGACAAACTGGCCTAGAAAGTTAAGGGGAACATGGAGAAAAACGGAAAACAACGGTTGAGGAACTTATGGACCAAGTTCTAAGAGGATCCCTAGCAGAACTTCGATAGATCACTGACCAAGTTCCAAGATGGTCAGACAACAAGAAAGGGAGAAGGAGAAAGAGAGAATTGATCCGCAGCAAAATAACCCCAACAGTCCTATCCTCAATAACGTTATCCCCAGATGATAATATTTTTACCCCCTTGCAGTACTGAGGGAAAATAAAATTTCGAAGGGAGTAGTTTTGGAGTCGAAGAAGACTCCTCTAGCATGTTTTGAAACAAAAGTAGGGAAGGGATAAATGGAATAACCATCCCCAGCAGAAATATCATCCCCGGCAAGTAACGTTATCCCCAACCAGTTTTGGGAGCGCAGAGCAAGGGAGAGGGAATGAAAAAAAAACCATCCCCAGCGGGAGTGACATGACCACTCACCGTGTTTTAAACTAACAAGATTTTCTTTGATTTCTATAGGAAAATAAAGGTTGATGATGGCAGAAAGACACGCCACAAGGAAGATCACCAAAACGGGGGCAGAAATATTTTGCCATTTGTCAAAATTTTCTCGGAGAAACGAGGAAACAAACTCAAATACTTTTTCATGTCTTAGATAAATAGGCGCCCACCTGTATAACTAGAGGAATACTTTTCCTGTTTTAGATAGATAGGCGCCCACCTGTATAACTAGAGGAATACTTTTCATGTCTTAGATAGATAGGCGCCCACCTGTATAACGAGAGGAATACTTTCAGGTTTTTAGCTAAATAGGCGCCCACCTGTATAACTAGAGGAATACTTTTCATGCTTTTAGATAAATAGGCGTCCACCTGTATAACTAGAGGAATACTTTTCATGTTTTAGATAGATAGGCGTCCACTTATATAAATAGAGGAATACTTTTTCATGTCTTAGATAGATAGGCGCCCACATGTATAACGAGAGGAATACTTTCATATTTTTAGACAAATAGGCGTCCACCTGTATAACGAGACGAATAATTTTCATGTCTTAGATAAATAGGCGCCCACCTGTATAACGAGAGGAATAATTTTCATGTCTTAGATAAATAGGCACACACCTGTATAATGAGAGGAATATTTTCATGTCTTAGATAGATAGGCGCCCACCTGTATAACTAGAGGAATACTTTTCATGCTTTTAGATAAATAGGCGCCCACCTGTATAACTAGAGGAATACTTTTCATGTTTTAGATAGATAGGCACCCACATGTATAACTAGAGGAATACTTTTTCATGTCTTAGATAGATAGGCGCCCACCTGTATAACGAGAGGAATACTTTCATGTTTTTAGCTAAATAAGCGCCCACCTGTATAACTAGAGGAATACTTTTCATGCTTTTAGATAGATAGGCGCCCACATGTATAACGAGAGGAATACTTTCATGTTTTTAGCTAAATAGGCGCCCACCTGTATAACTAGAGGAATACTTTTCATGCTTTTAGATAGATAGGCGCCCACCTGTATAACGAGAGGAATATTTTCATGTCTTAGATAAATAGGCGCCCACCTGTATAACGAGAGAAATACTTTTCATGTCTTAGATAAATAGGCGCCCACCTGTATAACGAGAGGAATACTTTCACGTTTTTAGCTAAATAGGCGCCCACCTGTATAACTAGAGGAATACTTTTCATGCTTTTAGATAGATAGGCTCCCACCTATATAACAAGAGGAATTTTTTCATGTCTTAGATAGATAGGTGCCCACCTGTATAACGAGAGGAATACTTTCATGTTTTTAGATAGATAGGCGCCCACCTGTATAACGAGAGGAATACTTTCATGTTTTTAGATAGATAGGCGCCCACTTGTATAACGAGAGGAATATTTTCATATCTTAGATAAATAGGCGCCCACCTGTATAATGAGAGGAATACTTTTCATGTCTTAGATAAATAGGCGCCCACCTGTATAACGAGAGGAATACTTTTCATGTCTTAGATAAATAGGCGCCCACCTGTAGAACTAGAGGAATATTTTTATGTTTTTAGATAAATAGGTGCCCACTTGTATAACAAGCGGAATATTTTTCAGTCCTTACATTTCAGGTTTTGAAACCAACAACTCACCGGAAAGCAGAAGGTTGCAACAAGAGATCCCAGCGCAAATTCGAGCGCATGAGCCAAAAGTGGATAAGACGAATCGCGAGAAAAGCGGCCTTTGAACATCAAATTATGCCCAACATAACAAATCTGATGAAGAAAGTCGTATCCCCAGAGGAACCGCCGAAAAGCTTAAGGAAGGAAGCCATATCCCCAGCGGACCGAACCCGATAGTGAGAACTGACATTCAGAAAAGCAAAAGGCCAGCGCCATCCCCAAGTTTATGAAAGGGAGAAGCAACGGAAGATGCACAAGCCGACAAATAAGCAAAGCAGTAAAAACAAAGTTGAAGATAGATAAGATCTTATGGTTCATAGTCTATCCTAACTTCTTGATCTTTCTTTTAAGCACGATGTAATAAGGGGATCGGTAAGCAGTAATAACAGCATGCAACAGCAGTAACATTGCAGTCCCATGGTAGTCCCAGCTACCAAAACTTCCCGAACTACATTAACTTGATTCCCTTCTAGCCAGGGATATGTAGGAAACCTTTGAAGCAAGGGTTCGGTTAAACCTTTTTCAAAAAAAAATGCTTCACACGGAGTACTTGGATGGGCAAAAATCGCTCGCTTTATCTTTGCACGAAAACCCTTCATGTCTTCGGACAAAGTGGGGCAGCTGTAAGCACGTGATTTTTGCCCTATGAAAGAGTTACTCCCAAAAAATTCAAAATAAAACGATTTTTCCTTTTGGGTGCAATTTTTGAGAATTTACGTGACATTTTGGTAATTATTTTTGTCCGTAAATGTTTACCTTTGTTATAGTTAATTGAAAATATAAAAATACATGGTGCATGCATATTTAGGATTTAATCATGCATTTAGGAATTAATTAAACCATCATTTCGCCCTAAAAGGGAAAAATCAGAAATACATAAATACATATACCTTTTTATTCTATTTGTTGTCTCTAAGTGATTTTGTTCTTAAGGTTTTAACTTGTGTATTGTAAGTGTTAATTAACATTTGTGTAGTTTTATTTTTAATTTTAGGAATTGTGTTTAAATTAAATTAAAAGAAGAAAAGAGTTGGAAAAAAGGAAAACTCGGATTGGGCCCAAAAAATCAGGCCCAAAACCAAGACACAGACCCAGTCCAAACGCCTGGTGCCCGATCCGTTCCCATAATCACTGGAACGACGTCGTTCTGTGGCAATCGATCCCAGCCGTCAACCTTACATAATCCAACGGTTCAGAATCCGTCCCCCTTACCCATTCTTTGAACCCGACCCGTTGCCCGGTTCGAACCAACCCCCCTACTTAAACCAAACGACACCGTGTTGGTTAAACCCTTAATCCTGGCCACTGATCTTTATTGATCCAACGGCTAGGATTGAACCACCCACCCCATATAAGAACCCCAATCCCTCACCCCATGCACCCAAACCAAACCCCTCCCCTCACCTACTATTCACCCTCGTCCCCAGAAATGACCCTCACAAACCCTAGCCGCTTTAGGATTCCACCACCGTAAACCCGACAACCACGACGCCGATGACCACCAGACTAACACCCCTGAATCATCTTGACCTCCCCATTCCAAATCCATAACCCATATCCTTCGAATCAGGCCCTAACTCTTCGAATCTTAAATCGAAGGTTGGCATGAAAAACCTCATCTTCTCCGATGGCTACCAAGTTAACACCACAGCTTCTACTGACCACCCTCGTCATGAATTTGGTAATAGTTCAGTTCGAATCTTCTTGGAACCTCTCGAATCTTCATTTGAAGGTTCGAGCAAAACCTAAAACTGCCCCAACCTACCCCAAAATTATACCAGTTACTCTCCTGACCTCACTCGTAACCAAACCAAGCTTGGTTTGGTTTGAATCTGTTTAGAAATGATCGAACCCTAAATCTGAGAAAAACGGAACCCT
This sequence comes from Nicotiana tabacum, assembly GCF_000715075.1. Lineage (NCBI taxonomy): Eukaryota > Viridiplantae > Streptophyta > Magnoliopsida > Solanales > Solanaceae > Nicotiana > Nicotiana tabacum. The sequence continues at coordinate 120,876,818 of NC_134101.1, forward strand.
AAATTCCAAATCATGGAATCTGTCAAAAATTAAAGAAGGGTTGGGGTCTAATTCTCAGTTGAGAACACTTCGATTAAAGTCTGTTCTACCTCAAAATGGTTGAGTCTGAGTTCGAGCCTGGGTCAGTTTTTGATTTCGAATCCCTGAGGTAATTTTCCCTTTCTTTTGTTCTCCTATGAATTTTATCTGTTTTCATGTTTAGTTTGGTTTGTTTTTGATTTTTCTGTCAAGTCTGTGAATCCTGAGGTAATGTTTAGTTTGTTTTGTGTTTTTTATTGATTGTTCGCTGCCCATTATAACTTGTATAGTTGTTTAAATAAGTGTCGTCAATTAATTTGTTTGAAAATTAGAGGAAACAGGACAGTAGCTCATTAATATCCTCCATGTATGTTTGCCAGCACCACATCTGTATGCTAACTTGTAATGAACCTGTTGAATATGTTCAGTTTTGTCTTTGAACTAGATTACTCATTCATTCAGTAACCCCATGATCTTTATAGTTTGCCATGGAAGCCTGTTCATTACTTCTTTGATCTTAGCCTGTTGGTTGTTGTCTTTTGCATTTTTGGCTCTGAGTTGGTCAGGATTGGCTCCCAATATGACCAACTCAATAGGTTTGATTGACACCGCTTTGTGATCTGATTTTGAGTTGAACTTAGGCTAGGAATTGGACATGGCTGTAGAAATCTAACAGGCCAACCTGAAATCAGTGTTAGGTTTAAGTTGATACAGTCAGTATTCAGTGATTAGCCAAATTCAGAGGGGTTTATATACTAACTATTAAAGTTAGGGTAATACAGTAATATGCAAGGGTTAAGGGTAATTTTGGCATTTGACAGAGTTTAATCAGGGATTAACTTAAGAACATGTCAAGTGGTATTTAAAATACTATTAATCTAATGACAATGGGGAACAAGACACGAAGGCATGAGTTTATTTGAATACTATAACCCCTCCCATGACTCTTGATTAAAACAAATAGGACAAGCACGGGGAGCAATATAGTAGGCATCAAGAAAAGACATTTAGGCATGGGGAATTAAGGGGTATGGGCAGAATAAAGGCTGAAGGTATCAAGGCAGCTTGGCTGGCCTGGTTTTTGCTTATAAATAGGCTGATTTAGAACACAAAAGGGGCTGGACATTTTTAAGTCTTCACAGAAAAAAAAACAAAAACAAGGCTGTAAGCACGTGATTTTTGCCCTGTATGAGAATTACTCCCAAAAAATTCAAAAATAAAATGATTTTTCTTTGGTGTGCAATTTTGTGAGATTTTGTGATATTTTGGATAATTATTTGTATTTGTCTGTGTTTGTTTATTTGTTAAATTAGTAAAAAATACAAAAATATGTCGCATTTGCATGTAGGATTTAATTCTATAATTGTTACTAATTAAATTTGTTTACAAAAAATTAAAAATTACAAAAATAGGCATCGTTTGCATTTTTAGCATTTAATGTCCAAATATACAATTTTATGCTTAATTATTACTTAATTGTGCGTTAATTGTTATTGGGAGTTAATTTGCGCTTTTATAACTTAATTTAATTCTTAATAATAGTTTAAGTATTTTTATAATTTAGTTTTAGAGAAATAAAAGAAGAAAAAAGAGCGAAAATATAAAGAAAGTCGGAATTGGGCCTCTTCTTCGATTTCAAGCCATAGGCCCAAAAAATGGCCCAATCTTCCCTACGACCCAGTCCATTTCGAACTGGGTCGACCCAATCCATAACCCAAAAGACCCAAACCCCTTTTGTCTTACATTTTACAAAACAAAACAAAAACTAAAAGAAGAAAACCCTAATATCTAAACCATCCGCCCCCCTCTCCTATCTTCTTCTTCTTCCTCCAAAGCTCCAACCAAGCATCCATGGCTGCCCTTTACCTTCTTCTTCGACACACCCTCATCGTCCAAATAGCTGCTGCCCAAGCACTTCATCTTCTTCGTCCACCATTGTTTCTCCAGTTCGTCGTCGTTTGGTCGAGCTTCATCTTCTCCGGCAAAACAGTCTGTCGTCGCCACCAGTTGCTTCTACTTGTGCGTCGACTAGCCCGTTGTTTGTTCCTTCTGTTGTTCGAAGCCCCGTCGCTGCTGCTTCTGTCTCAACCAAACAACCAAACGAACACAGCCATGGACGAGCTTCGACGTCGACCATGTCGTCGTCCATGGCTGTCCGCGCTGTGCTGCTGCCTGTCGCCGCCGCTGCTGCTGTCTCGACGTCGTGCTGCTGCTGCTCGTCGCAGCAGGTGTTGGACGGACTACTGCTGCTTCTCGTCGCGGCAGTAGCTACGGGCTGCTTCATCTTCTCTTCGTCTTCGTCGTCATTTGTTCGAGCTTTGGTCGAGGCTCGGACAGATTTGTTTACAATCAAAGTTTTTCGTTGATTCATCTCCGGTTAGTTGTTTTTGAGTTTTATTTTGTCCATATTTCGTTTTTATATTTCTAAAAGTTAAAATCGTTAAATATTTGATTCTTGTTTTGTTCGTTGTTTATCGTTGAAATCATTTTTTCTAGTTTGTTCATGTTCATGTGCTTTGTTAAAATTAATTTTCAGATTTCAAAATAGAAGTTTAATTAGTTGTTTTCATGTTTATTTCATGTTTGTATTATTGCTTAAATGAATATTTGTTAGTTTAATATTAGTTAGATACAAATTGAAGTTTAATTAATTGTTTCTTCAATTTGTTTCATGTATTTTATGTATTTTCCGGAAATTGTTAATATTGTTAAGTTCAAGCTTAAGTTCATAATTGTTTCTTCTTAGGTTTTGTTTTTTCATTTGCCTAAAAGAATTTAGTTGTAATAAGGGAAGTATGTTGGTTTTAATCATTTGAATCCATCGTTTTTATTTTTAGATTTAATTCATGTTCATATTATGTTTGTTTGATCTTGAATCCGAAATGTATATAGTTTGATTTTTGTTTATCATTTATGATTATCTCTTGAATTTGTCTCATAATCTTGTTTAAGTTTAAGATAGGAATTGTTTGTTGTAATGTTGTTAGAGTAGTTGATTTTAAGTTCAATATTATTGAATTTAGAAATCTAAATATACTTGTTTGTTGTTGTTGTTGAATCCGAAAATAGGATTGTTTGTTGCTAAAATATTGTTCAATCAAATTTTAGTTGTTCTTTGTTGTTCAATTTGTGTTCATGTGATTTGTTGTTGAAATGTTGTAGAAATCATGTTCATGTGCTTTGTTGTTGAAATGTTGAAGAAATCATGTTCATGAAATTTGTTGTTTGAACATTGTTCGAAATTAATCATATTGTCTATATTTTGGTTATGTTTGATTAAATGATGTGTTATAGCTGATGGGTAGTTTGGTAATTTGTAGTACGTTCAGGGGTAGTTTGGTAATTTCAGTAAGGTCGTGAGGGGTAGTTTAGGAATTATACATTTTGTAATTGTTTATTTGAAGCATGGGGGACAAAATAAAATGGGGTGGGTGTGATATGGTTATTTATTATAAAGGGGGACAAGATTTAATTTAAAGGGGGAATCTTGTATTATTTTAAGTGAAGCATGGGGGACAAAATGAAATGGGGTGGTGTGATATGTTTATTTAATGTAATGAGGATGAGTGAGAAGATAATGGGTTGGGTAGAGAAAAAGTATTGATTTAATTGATTAAAAGATTTATGGGATGGGATTATATATATGAAGTCTTGAACACAAGACAAGATAGACAATACAGAGAGAACAGAAATAGAGAGAGATACGAAAAAAAATACACACACAGATAGAGAGAAAAAACGGACAGAGAATAGAAGAGAGAAAAATTCCGAAAAATATTTAAGCTTTCAAAATAAAAATAAAACTAAAAAAAATCTACTGCTTTCTTTCTTTGTTTGAAATTAGTATTAATGGTTGTTGTTTCATTTAAAGCTTAAAGCTTTTGTTTTTGGGATTACTACTCCACCGGTCTGTTACTGGGTTGTTACTGTTGCTGGGCAGTTGTTGCTATTGTACTGTTATTATTGCTGCTGATTCTCATCATCATTTTCTTTTGCTTCCAATATCAGGTACATATATGTAAATTCATGTCATGAAAAGCTTCAACATGGCAAGTAAATGAAGTTTGGAATTATAAGGATGTCTTCTACTCATTTAAATTTTATTAGTTTAAGTTTCAGTTTTGTTTTAATTGGTTAGTATAGTATTATACTTGACATGATAAACTGTTAACTAATTAACCTTCTGGAGTAGTAAATTCCACGATAATCTTATATGTTTTGAGGACTAGTGATGACATTTACTGTTTGAATTGATAGGGAACATTGCAGAAAATTGGCCATTAATTAAATCTTGTGATATTGTTAGCTAAGTAAAGAATAGTACGGAAATACCCAGAAATTACATTACTAGCTTATTTTGTCAAATATCCAATTTTGTTTAAGGCTAGATGATGTCGTCTTATTAAATCAATTGGTAGATTAATTCTCTTTATTAATAACAAATGGCGTAGTTAAATCAACTCATTTCTTTTAATGTATGAAATAATGTCGATGATTTTTTTTTACAAAATATAGAGTTAGTGTTTGCAAATATTCGCATAGGCAGAGAATAAGAATTGGTTTATTTATCTCAAATTCAATCTTCGTAATAAAAAATCAACTAAATAATTATAACTTTGGACTAAAACAAATACATGAGAAGGACATGGGATTTATAAACAAATCGTGGCATTTTATGTAAAAGATATATAGAAGAAGAGTTCGCCTTAAATGAAACAATGAAGATTCTGCAGAAACTATTAATTTGTTTATCATTTTAAGTTCTTTCCCAATTTTATACACCATTCGATTTATGGACATCCAAATGTTGTATCCACAAAAAATGTTAGTTTTAGATACATATTGTCTGTTTTCTTCTTCACGCCATTAATTCTTTAAAATTTGAGATATATGATTCATATGTGTAAAATAAGGCTCGCGGTCAACACGTAATAACAATTTGTAGAGAACCTTATCAAGAATATTTTTGTGATTAGGGATACGTTCGCGTAACCTGATTATATTTCTAAAAGCAATTCGGATTATGCGTTCACGCAACTTCGATCGAATATTTAATAAAAGGGATTCCTCGGAGAATATCATTATTAATTTCATAAAACCCCGAGATGTGAGGTTCACTACTTAATTATACAAAAAGGGCGAATGTTTTTGATTTTATTTAAGCACAATTTCGAAAATAATTGTTTTAATAAATATATTATCTATATTATCGTGTACACGTGCGCGTGACACAACTCCGCATGTTTTTTTAAAAATATAATTTATTTATAACACGAATATACGTACGCGTGATTCGATTCAAAGAAGGGTCTTTAAATATAAATAGAAGCGGTAACAATAAAATCATGCAATAAAAATGTATTTTACAAATCGAGATAATTAAAGCCAAGAATAAAAACAGTTAAGCGACCGTGCTAGAACCGCGGAATTCGGAAATGCCTAACACCTTCTTCCGGATTAACAGAATTCCTTACTCAGGATTTTTGGTTCGCAGAATAATAAACAGAGTCATATTCTCCTCGATTCAGGGATTAAAACCGGTGACTTGGGACGCCTTAAAATTCCCAAGTGGCGACTCTGAAACAAACAAACAAATCCCGTTTCGACTGTCCTTTAATTGGAGAAAACTCCCTTGCACCCTCGCGGGGCAGAAAAAGGAGGTGCGACAAAGGCTAGTCTTTCAACCTTTAGCAGGACAGTTTGTTTCAGAGTGACATAGAGTTAAGAGTGTGCTGGATTTTGAACATAAAAATCAAAGGCTACTGCTTTTTTCATCTGTTTCCTTCTCTGCCTTGCCTGTACCTGTTTTGGTATTGCTGGGTTGCAAACTGGATTCCTTATTTTGGTTTTAAAGATCTGATTGCTGGGTTTTGTTGCTGCTGATTGCTGTTTTTCTGTTGTTGTTGTTTGCTGTAAATGCTACTACTCAACTGATCATTCCCTTTCTTCTTCTGGCTTTCCCAATACTAGGTACACCACTGATAATCTGGTACTCTGTCAATGTAAGCTGAAAGTTGAAACATGAATATAGAAGTGAAGAGCTGAAGTTGCCTCTTTTCAAATTTGCTTCAGTTGTGTATTGAACCTTGAGTTGTATATACAGTAGTTCATATCTTCTCTTATGATAATGAAAGTAGGCATCATGCATAACTAGACACCCACATATGGCAACTTAATGGCTCATTATCTATGTATGTCAGTAGCTAGAAAAGAAGCGATGGTGTAGTAAGCAATATCCTGATTTTTTTAGCTGTGTTTGTGGTTAGTATATCTTTTAACGCATGTTAAGTGTTAAACTGTCCATTGTTAGTTAATCTCACTTCATTTAGCAGGCTGCCCTGTTATAACTTGCAACAATACCGTTAAAGTATATAGCCCCAGTTTACATTTCTGCCTTATAAATGTTGGGCCTGAATCGAATGAACTGACGGGGCCCTTATCGGAAAAGAAGTGGCCCAGGTCCAGTCAATACAGTGTGTGCTGGGCCTGGGCCCATAATATCCAAACGACTGCCCGTATACGCGTTCATTTTTCGGATTTTGCAAATCATATTCGGAACCCAACTATAACTAACTTGTAAGCATGTAAATAAAGTTGGACCATTTTTCTTTTTGCATTATTAGAGACAAACTTAATAGAAAACATAGCCACTATAGGACGACCTTTTAAAATAAAATGAGGTGCGCCTCGCCAAATAAATCACACATCGCTGGGGCCCTCAATAAATATATAACCATTGACTAGACTTTGGATTTGGCCTTTTAGTGAATATTTCACGGCCTTTTTTTAAAATAACAATACGTAGTTTCTTTAGGACGCGTCTTAATTAATCTTACCTTCTTAAATACGGGTGTGCATTTATGTGAACCAAATCCAAATATCAACGGAGTCGAAAATGTGTGTCTAATCACGGGTACATTGATTGTGACGTGGCTCGAGATGCGTTTCCACAACGTTGCCAATTCCCCAAAAAATAATAATAACAATAATAACAATAATAACAATAAATAACGAATGAGACGAGCCTCGGCAAACAAGAATACCCAAAGTGTGGGGCCCTCAACAGATAGTTATTTCGAGTACTTAGATTCCGGAACGGACCGTTTAGCAAATTTCACGGCCCTACCCAAAATAATGATATGCTCGTCGCTTTAGGCGCGTATTTAATAATGTTATCTTCTTAATCTTAGGTGCACATTTATGTGACCCAAATCCAAATCTCAACAGAGTTGAAATATGCCAACAACCACGGGTGCATTGATGTGACGTGGTTCGAGATGTGTTTCCACGATGTTGCAATTCTTGATAAAAATAATAGTAATGATAAAAGCGGTTAAAAGTTAAAATTCGCACATAGGTTCAACATGTATTAAATAAGATAATCAAGCCAAATATGACAGTTGAGCGACCGTGCTAGAACCACAGAACTCGGGAATGCCTAACACCTTCTCCCGGGTTAACAGAATTCCTTATCCGGATTTCTGGTTCACGGACTGTTAAACAGAGTCATTCTTTTCCTCTATTCGGGATTAAACCAGTGACTTGGGACATCCTAAATCTCCCAAGTGGCGACTCTGAAATAAATAAACAAATCCTGTTTCGATTGTCCTTTAATTGGAAAAACTCTTTCACCCCTTGCGGGGACGGAAAAAGGAGGTGTGACAAGGAATACTAGCAATATTTATTTATTCTAATAAAAGGAATATGTCCCCATCCTTAATGCTATAAGACTTCCTCTTTGATGCCATAAAACATAAATTAATTTTACAATGAGAGTTATCAGATTAAATAGATAGTAGGGCAGCAAAACTAATGAGCACCATTTGGAACCAACAAGCTTAAACTGAGTTGAAGACATTAAAAGTCTATAGTAAAGGGGAATTTGCTCACTTCCAGTGTCTTTTTTTTTTTATGAAAAAGGGGCTTATAGAGTACATAAAAGTGAGGTGAATTGAATCGAATCATATAGTTGGATAGCTAGTCGAGAAAATGAGATAAGATCATATTAAAAAATATGAAGAAATGACACATGATGCAAGGTAAATGACAAGAAAGTGAGAGAGCCTATGGAAGTATCCTTTACATTGTAACCACTAGGAAGGGTGGTAATATGAGGGATTACGAGAAGCTAAATTTTTGAAAGAAGATCTCTGTATGTAGTCATGTGATGTATAGCTCCAGAATTCAAAAGTCCAATTATGTTTAGCAACTCTACTTCACAATGAAGCACTACAACACACTTCTACACAACCAGCTATTACCATCCACATTGGGAGATGCTATAAGACTTGACTGAGAGAAAGTCTTTGACATATGAATGTGTTACTAGGTTTATTGCTCCTTGGTCAACCCAAAACCAAAAGGCGAGAGTTAGACTGATAAGCAGATCGTTGGACTAGCATATGTGTAGATAATCCATTACCGAAAGGATATCATTCAATCTCAGCAATTGTGGCATGCTATCAACCCTTGATGAACTTGAAGTGAGGTGGGAACCCAATGAGATAGTATAAAATAATCATGAAAGGTTTACAGGTGTTCATAATGAGTTCTCCATGTATTTTGACTTGAGAAATACCCAGATGCTAATGAAAGATAGAAAAACATGAGAAACAGGCGTTGTGCTATGATAACCCCCAAAGGTGCGCTTGGTCTTGACGGAGAGCCTAGTAAGGGTCCTTATGAGAAAGGAAGTGTTACAATTATACATAGAAGGATATGTTCTCTCATGGTTATCGAACAAGTATTGGGAAACTAGCACAATGAATTCACTAACTAAGGAACACAATTAACACATGTTGTGGAGGAGTAAAGAGAAAATAAACATTTGTTATGAGCTGGACATGCTTCTGCTATATTAACTCCCAACTGCAATACACGACCACGCCATGGGCAACCACAATACTAGGAACAAAGTGAGCTACTTACTGCGGGATGTCCCAAGTTGACACGAAAGTTATACTAAGATGGCGACACAAGATCTTCCTATGACGGGAATGTGAGGATCTCAATTTTCAGAGAGACTTTATGCACACGGCGACCATTTCGATTGACATGCACTCATGTGATAGGTGTTAAGGTATGCTCTTATGTTACTAGACAGTGAGAAGTTCTCATGATGATACTCGAAAAAGAGTAGGGTGACTGTTTAGACCATAGAAGCCATATACACCAGTGAGTAAAAGAGTGACTCGAGAAGGATCGCAACACTGGAATGCTTTACATGGAACTTGACACCACATAGGTAAACTTTACGACGGAGCATGCATAGGCACAAATGAGTAGATATTGTCCATTTAAATAAAAAGATCCTGTAAGAAATTTATCAGGTATAGTCCCTTGTTGAGAATTTAGGAAAGTAAGTGGAAAGTGTTAATCCTAGAGTTATAACTCAATTCAAAGGACATAATTATAGAACTTAATTCCACAAGAGTATGTAAATAAGAGAATTTGTGATAGAGTGGATTCACGAATAATACGTCTTGTTCACGGAGTAGGTACATGCAATGTTTTGTGACTCAACATCTTATTATGACCATATTCATGAGAACTCTTCAATAAGGGTGCACATATACAAAAAGGAAATCGTGCGGTATTCATAATGATATAGCAAGGAGTGACTTACTTGGTAACTTTATATTGGTGGGGCAGTGCCTTAACTAATGCACCCTGACTCCACATATGTAATATACATTGGTAACATACTGATATACTACATGATCCGGTGGTGCAGTGACATTAATAGGAACAAGGGTACTCCCTTTAGCAACAAGTTCTACCAATCCCTCCATGGCTCGATACATTCTCCTAACAAACTCTTGGGCAATCTCCCTCAGATTCAATAGTGGGGTCATTCCCTCCTTACTGCTTCAAACTCGTGGATTATGGTTTCAAGATTACTCATCTTGAGAGTAAGACATAGTAAGGAAATTAGCTCCCTATCTTGGGTTCTACTGCACGATCTGGAGTATCAAAGAAGGGTGAAATTCCTAAATGTCCAAATAGCCTCCAACTTATAGATGTGGTGGACAACACACCGATAAGAAGGACTCTACTAGACACTACTATGAGACATCCTAGGGCACTTTAAAACCTTAGGCTCTGATACCAAGTTTGTCACGCCCCAAAAACCGAGGAGCGCGACCGTCGCTCAACCGAGTAAACCTGATTGAGCAAGCCTGTTAGGTTTCATTCTACCCAAACTAATTCATGAATAAATATGAGATGGACTCCATTAATCATACTTTGTAAGTATTTCATTAACAACTTCCATTTTATTTCCATTAGTATCTTAATTCATAATTATCAAAATATACAAGTTTTATAAATATTTGCCAAATATCAAGATTTCAAACTCAATTCCCCATTATCAAACACCACCCACAACCTGTCTACGGAACCTCTAAATACAACTGAAGAGTAATATGAAAATGTCGGCATCAAGGCTCCGGTTATACCTCAAAATACAAAGTACGTGATAAATAATTGATACATGACCCCGAAATAAAGTGGCGCTCACCATGTCAGCTGAAAGGAAGATGCGTCACTAGCTGTGACCACACTGCCTGCCATGGAACCACCTACATCTATTTAAAGACGTAGCACCCCCAGCAAAATGGGCGTTAGTGCCATCGAATAGCACTAGTATGTATAACTAAACATCATCTCATTAGAAAGAACAACCATACAAGAACAAAGAAATCATAAGGATTCAACATAAGCTTTAAACAATCACCACATCATCAAATAAAAGGAATCACATAGCTTTCACATAATTTCCATGGTTTTAGTTTGGGATATTTAATATTGTTCATCATCATTCACAATACCACCGCTTTCTTGAGCAGAGTCCGATCACGACCGGATCGGCTATGTTGCATCATTTGAGACATGTACCTCAATCACAATCTCATTCTCATTTTTCAGAATTCAATATCAGCACAATACCACCATGTGTACGGCATGACATCCTATCACGGGCCGATCGGCTAGGTTGCCTTACCAAGGCGTTGTTCCTTTCTCATTAATCATCTCATTTCAATCTTTATTTCACATATATCAATTCATAGGCACTTAGGGCCACAATTATCACATCATACTTGGCATTAGACCACATTTCATAACTCACATTCCACATCACTTTTACTTTCAACATCAAACTTGCAATTTAAGATAATGGGCACATATAAGAGCAATTCAAGTTGTAAGCATAGAGAGGAATTCTCATGATTCGTCATAATAATCACAATTTAAACTTGACTTGAAATCTAGGCAATTTAGCATATTGTCCACATTCTTCACATATCCTCAATTTACCAAGAATAACACATTGAACACATTGAGACACACCTTTCACACATATTCTTGCAACACCAATTTCTTTGAAATAACAAATACTACATAAATCAAATTCCCGACTTACAACATATGCGAGGACACCATGGGAGCTCTATTTCTAAGAAGAGGGGTCTTTAGCCATACATACCTTGTTTAAGCTTTCCTTAAGTTTCTATAATCCACCAACACCTCTAGCAATAACAATCTATAAGGAGAAAGGGAAATCAATTAATAATTTAGAAGAATTTCCCATGGTATAACTCTCTTAGGAATTTCATCAAACACTTAATCATGTGAAATAGACTACAAGGTTCTACAATGGAAATTCCTTCTTCCATCATCCAATTTCATCAAGAACTACCCAAAATAGTTCATTAATTCCACATACTATAGCTTAATATCACATGCATGGACTATTTCTAACCCCACAATATATTTTTGAACTCATAATCTCATATATGAAATATTAGAAGTAGGACTTACCCGGAAGATAGTGAGCTAGAGATTAGCATGCTTTGAGGGTTTGTGCAAGATTGATGATTAGGAGGCTAGGTTCCCTCTTTCTCTCTCTAAAATGCTCTCACCTCTCTCTAGATTTAGTGTAAAATGGTCCCAAACGAAGCCCCAAAGCTTATTTATCAAAGTGAGTTCGAATATGAAAATTTTCAAAAATGACCCTCGATGTCAAATATGTGGTGCAATTATGCTATAGCATAATCGAAATGTGGGCAGCATTCTTGCAGCATAATCATTATGTGATAGCATAATTGACAGCATAATAAACATGCGATAGTGTTGGGCCAAGAACAGCTGATGTTTTGAAGACTGACAAAAGAACTCAGACATGGACCATGTCCATCTTGTGAAGCACAGTCATGATCATAGTCGTTTTGCGATCGCAAAATTGGTCTCAAATCCAACCTTTTCTAATTTGATCATAACTTTGTGTAGAAATGTCCAAATGACGAACGGTTTGAAGAATTAGAAACTAGACTCGAAGACCTTTCATTTGATAGGTTTTTCATCACATAAAACCTTTTATATATTTAGATATGCTCGTCCAAAGTGTAGACTTATGCGAACTCATTTGTAATTTTAGCCTAGTATGAAAATTTTCAATTTGACTTAGACTTAGGCCTCCCATTAGACACCACATTACACATTATAAGACTTATACACTTATTTACCAAATCAAATTGATGCCCATCATGTTAATAACACATAAAATATTATAATTAGCCTACCTAGCACCACGAAATCCTAAATTACTTGGCAAAATTTCCAGGGCCTTACATAAATACCCTCTGCTAATACAACATGACCCAAGAATGCAACTGAACTCAACCAAAACTCGCATTTCGAAAACTTAGCATATAACTGGCTGTCCCCCAGATTCTGGAGAACGACTCAAAGATGTTGCTCATGCTCCTCCCAGCTTCGGGAATAGATCAAAGTATCATTAATGAAGACAATCACGAAGGAATCCAAATAAGGCTTGAACATTTGGTTCATCAAATCCATGAAAGTTGTTGGGGCATTTGTCAACCCAAATGACATCACTAAGAACTCATAATGCCCGTACCGAGTGTGATAAGGTTGTCTTAGGGACATTAGATGCCCTAATCCTCAACTGATGGTAGCCAGATCTCAAATCAATTATCGAAAACACCTTAGCACCCTGAAGATGATCAAACAAATCATCAATCCTCAACATTGGATACTTGTTCTTGATTGTAACTTTGTTCAACTGTCGATAATCTATGCAAATCCTCATCAATCCATCCTTCTTCTTAACAAACAACACTGGTGCACCCCAACACGAGACACTAGGCCTAATAAAGCCTTTATCAAGTAAGTCCTGCAACTGTTCTTTCAAATTTTTCAACTCTGGCGGGGCCATATGATATGGTGGAATAGAAATGGGCTGAGTGTCTCGAGCCAAATCAATGCAAAAGTCAATATCCCTGTCGGGTGGCATCCCCGGCAAGTCTGAAGGAAATACCTCTGGAAACTCACGAACAACGGGCATAGAATCCGTAGAAGGAACCTCAGCACTAGAATTGCGAACATATGCCAAATAGGCTAAACATCCCTTATCAACCATACGCCGAGCCTTCATATATGAGATAACCCTGCTAGTAGAATGACCAGGAGTCCCTCTCCACTCCAAATGAGACAACCCCGGCAATGATAAGGTCACAGTCTTGGCATGATAGTCCAATACAGCAGGATAAGGGGATAACCAGTCCATCCCCAAAATGACATCGAAGCCGACCATATCGAGAAGTAGGAGATCTACACGAGTCTCAAGACCCCCAATAATAACCACACACGAGCTATAAACTCGATCTACAACAACAGAATCACCTACCGGTGTAAACACATATACAGGTGCACTCAAAGAATCACGAGGCACAACCAGATAAGGGGCAAAATAAGATGACACATAGGAATGTGTAGACCCCAGATCAAATAGAACTGAAGCATCTCTACTACAAACTGAAACCGTACCTGTGATAACTCCATCGGAGGCCTTAGCCTCAGGTCTGGCTAGAATAGCATAACATCAGGGATGGGCCCTACCACTCTAAACTATATCCCGAGGATGACCTCTTCCTAGTGGGCCTCCACCTCTATCTGCCTGACCTCCACCTCTAACGGCCTGACCTCCACCTCTAACACATCGAGTCCTACCTCTATCTGGATGAGAGGGCGGTGGAACACTCGGTGCCTGAACCATGGCACAGGAACCCTGATGCTGAAAACTGCTCGGTGCTCGAGGGCAAAATCTAGCAATATGCCTTGTATCGCCACAAGTATAACAAGCCCTCGACTGCTGGTACTGTTGACCCTGACGGCCTGATTAACTACCCTAATAACTCTAGAGCGGAGGTACACTAATAGGAGCTGGTGATGCACTATACGGTAGCTGATCTGAATACTGCATATGAGAACCACGGCCACTTGGAGCACCATGACAAGCCTGAAGTGCTGAATGAAATGACTTGGGACAATGACCTCTACCAAAAGATTCCCTGCTTCCAAATGAGGTACCACTGAACCTGCCAGAATGACGGGGCCTCTTGTAAGACCCCTGACCACTCCCCTATAATAGAACCATCTCGACTCTCCTGACCACATTGGCCGCATCTTGAAAAGAAATCTCGCTCCCTGTCTCCTTAGCCATCTGTAGTCGAATAGGTTGAGCGAGTCCCTTATTGAACCTCCTCACCCTCTCTCTCTCTCTCGGTGGGAAGTATAATAAAAGCATGATGGGCCAAGGCAATAAATCTGGTCTCATACTGAGTGACGGTCATAGAACCCTACTGGAGGCGCTCAAACTGCCTCCGACAGTCCTCCCTCTGAGTGATAGGTAGAAACTTCTCCAGAAATAGCTGAGAAAACTGATCCCAAGTCAAAGCTAGTGACCCAGCTGGTCTAGCCAAACAATAATCTCTCCACCAAGTCTCGACGGAACCTAACAGATGAAAAGCAGCAAAGTCAACCCCATTGGTCTCCATTATCCCCATGTTCCGTAGAACCTCATGACAGCTGTCCAAATAATCCTGGGGATCCTCTGAAGATGTACCGCCATATGTAGTAGTGAAGAGCTTGATGAACCTGTCCAACCTCCACAAAGCATCAACAAACATAGTTGCTCCATCACCGGTCTAAGCCACAACACCCGGCTGAACTACCCCAATTGGTTGAGCAGCTGGAGTCTGAAATTGAAGAGCCATCAATTCTGGAGTGCGAGTGGCAGGAGTCTGTGCTCCTCCCCCAACATGAGAGACGGTTGGTGCTACAAGAAGTAAGCCTATCTGGGCAACACTCTCCATAAGGCCCACTAGACAGACTAGAGCATCCTGGAGTACCGAGGTGGCGATGAACCCCTCTAGGACCTGAGCTGGCCCTGCTGGAACGGTTTGGGCTGGAACCTCCTCCTTAAACTCTACCTGAGGCTCCACCGCTGGTGTTGCTGCTCTGGGTTGAGCCCTGCCCCTACCTCGGCCTCTAGCACGACTTAGGCCTCATTCTCTTCCTCTCATAGGAGCTGCTACTGGGGGCTCGGGCTGCTGATCCGCGGATGAAGAAGCATGTGTTCTCACCACCTGCGAAAGAATAGAGTAGAAATTCAATTAACATTGAGACGTCAAATCGCACGACGGAGAAAAATAGATGTGAAGTTATTCCTAAACTCTGTAGCCTCTGGGGATAAGCACAGACGTCTCCCTACCGATCCCTCAGACTCTACCTAGCTTGTTCATGAATTGTGAGACCTAAGCAACCTAGAGCTCTAATACCAACTTGTCATGACCCGGATTTCTCACTCTCGGGAGTCGTGATGCTACCTACTCGTGAAAGCTAGGCAAGCCAACTATTAAGGTTTCTACCTATTAGCAATCAACCCAACAGATATAAACAATAACTATAGCTAAACAAATTAAAAGCGCAGAAGAGTTATAACAAAACCACATAATCTAATACATGTCTACCCCACAATTTCACGAACATCTACTAATTACTACAAATACTAGTTTGAAAAGAAAAGTACAATTGTTCTCGGAATGAAAAGAGACAACAGAAAACTAAAACAGGAAATGGGGACTTTAGGCTCTACGGACGCTAGCCGATCTACCTTGGTCTCCATGGATTGAAGGCAGCTGCCTCAGCTACTCACCGGGTCCGGTACCGAAATCTGCACAAAAGAGTACAGAGTGTAGTATCAGTACAAGAGACCCTATGTACTGAGTAAGTGTCCAGCCTAACCTCGGCGAATTAGTGACGAGGCTAGGACACGAAAATCATATATATACATGTGCAGTTAAATCATGTACAAAACAGAATCATAGTAACAGGAATCAACAGAATAAGGTGGGAAGGGGACATGCTGCGGGGAATATCATATTCTAACAATAATCCAATAAAGAAGCATCAATAAAGGAGCATAATGAACATCATATCTAAATCAACCAAAATAATGAAATGGTAACATGTGCATAACATCACCCTTCATACTTTTACTCTCATCCTCACACTATGAAACAACAGAAACGGCACGGCATCACCCTTCGTGCATTATCTTTCATAATCATGGCACGACATCACCCTTCATGTATTATTCCTCACAATATCGGCACGCATCACCCTTCATGTATTAACTCTCAAATCATGGCATGACATCACCCTTTGTGCATTAACGCTCACAATATCGGCACGACATCACCCTTCATACATTAACACTCACTCATAATATCGTGCACGGCATCACCCTTCGTGTATTAACACTCACTCACAATATCGTGCACAGTATTACCCTTTGTGCATTAACATTCAGTCACAATATCCTGCACGACATCAGCCTTCGTGCTTTACACACTTTCTCACCCAAACAATAGAAAATAATATGTCCCCGCAAGGGAATCAACAATATCAACAATTACATCCCGACAAGGGATTCCCTATAACCAATCTCGTTTTTAACAATTACTTTACAAAATGAAACTCAACTTGAGTCAATACTTAACAATAGTCAATTACCAAGAAACTTTTATAAGCTTTGTTCAACATTGTTAATCATCAATTTGAGCATGAACGATACATAGTAGAGTCACAACAATCATGGTATAAGACTCACGGGCATGCTTGACACCAACGTGTAGATACTCGTCACCACACATATACGTCGTACTTAATACTAACACATAGTAAATAAGACCACAACTCATATTCCCTCAAGCTAAGGTTAGGCCAAACACTTACCTCGATTCCACAGACAAGATTAAGCCTCAATTACCGCTTTACCTCTCGGTTCCACTTCCAATTCGCGTGTATCTAGTCATAATTTACTTAATAACATCAATAAATGCTAAATAAACTAATTCTAACGCATAAAAATAGATTTTCCATTATTTTCCCAAAAAAGTCAAAAATCGACCCCGGACCCGCTTGGTCAAAACTCGAAGTTCGAACCAAAACCCGATCACCCATTCACCCACGAACTCAAATATACAATTAGTTTTGAAATCGGACTCAATTTGAGGTTCAAATTCCCAAAATTTGAAAATCCTAATCTCTACCCAATAACACCCAATTTCCCAAGAAAAGCCCTAGATTTTGAAGTGAAATTATTTAAAAAGATGGATTAGATTGAAGAAGATGAGTTAGAAATCACTTATGATTTGGAGAAGTTTGAGCTTCTGAAAAATCTCCTAAGGGTGTTTAGGTTTTGAGAAAGTTGAAAAATGAAGAAGAATCCCGTCAAAATCCCACTTAACAGGTCACAGATGTTGCAATTACAACAGGAGCTTCGCAATTGCAAAGCTCGCAAATGCGAAACAGGCTTCGCATTTTGCGAACCTGTTGCATTGTCTGCTCCCTCGCAATTATGATCAATTAGTCGCAATTGCGATAATTGGCCTTCCATGATGACTTCGCAATTGGAGGGGGGGGGATCGCAAATGCGATCAAGTATTGGCTAGACTTCCTCGCAATTGCGATGAAGTCCTCACAGTTCCCGGGCCTGTTAGGCTCATAATTGCGATACTTGACCTTGTAATTACGAGATCAGAGCCTGCAATAAAAAACCCAACTGCAATAGAAATCTTCTAAAGTCCAAATTCACTCCGTAGCCTATCCAAAACTCACCCGAACCATTGGGGGTCCAAATCAAACATGCACGCAAGTCTAAAAACATCATGCGGACTTGCTTGTGCGATCAAATCATCAAAATAACATCAACAACTATGAATTTAACTTCAAATTCATGAAATTCCTTAAGAACATTTTTTCAACTAAAGGTCTGATTTATATCAAATCAACTCCGATTCTTACCAAATTTTACAGATTCGACATAATTATTATTTTAAACCTGTATCGGGCTCCGGAACCAATATACGAGCTCGATACTATCAAGAACACGCATCATTTCATTTCAAAAAGTCTTTATATTTTTCAACAAATAATTTTCTTTAAAAATTCTTTTCTCGGATTAGGGACCTCAGAATTCGATTCCGGGCATACGTCCAAGTCCCATATTTTACTACGGACCCTACGGGACCGTCGAATCATGGGTCCGAGTCCGTTTACTAAGAATGTTGACCAAAGTCAACTTTAATCAATTTTAAAGGCCAAATTCATTATTTTTCTTAAATTTCAAATAGAAGTTTTCCGGAAACGCGTTTGGACTGCGCACGTAAATCGAAGTAAAACAAAAGGAAGTTTTTATGTCCTCGAAACATAATTTTAATTTCTAAAACAAGAGATGACCTTTTGGGTCATCACAAATTAACGGTAAAACTACACTAAATATTAAACTAATTAACCTAAGGAATTTATTACTGTACTTCATTGACGAATATTTTTTTGTTTATTCTACTTGCTAAATGCATTTGATCAATCGATAGTGATGAAAGTCTGACTTGTATATTAAAGAATAGTCCAGCCTCAATTGAAATGAAAAAAGATCTTTCTTCGAAAAGCAATAATAATAGTAATAAGTCAACATCCTTTAAGGGACTTTCTTTTGAGAATGAAAGGGTCAAAATACTTGGTCCAATGTGCCGTTCCAAAGGAGAAAGCAATTAATTATTGTACTCCATTACTATAATCGAGTATCACTTTGCAGCTCAAAAACGTTGAATACATGTCATGTTAATATTTAATTAATTGTGCCCTCCACCAACCCAACCAACCAACCAATTGTAAGAGGTTTATTATTATTTTTGTTAATTGCTACCAACAAATTTACCATAGAAATTACTACTAGTAAATTATAGCTGATATGACTGATACTATACTATCAACACACATAGATGATAGAACATAAATTCGGATAGAAAAAGTTTAATTTAGCGGAGTCCGGATAAAATTCACAGATAGTCATTTTTATTCCCTGTAATTAAAAATAGTTATTATTTTAAAGTTTCAAATTTCATACGTGCAAAAAATTAAAACTGCAGATTAATGACTCTTTTTTAAAGACAAGGCCAAAAAATGATTAGGGAGCGCTATTTCTAGGTTGAGCTCTTACAATTACCAAAAATGTCAAAAACGTGTAAAAGGAAAGCTCATGGAAATTAGTCAAACCAAAAGACATCTATTATATAGGGGCAGTAAGGCTCACTCCTTTCCTCACAAAATCAAAATCCTTTTCCAATATATGGGCATCGACGTTTGGGACAATATCTAGCAAAATTTCTTCATTTAATTTCCTCTCCAAGAAAATTTATACAGTACTAGTAAATAGAAAAAAAATTGAGAGAAATGGGGAAGTACGTAGAGCTATTGGATGCAGGAATTAGAATGGCTGCTAGATTTAACTCTCACTGCCCTCAAACTTCACGGCTGTATTATCATCCTCCTAGCAATCATGAGGATCAACAACAATACTCCGGTGACCACCGTCTCCACCACCACAGTTACGGTGTTTGTCGTGGCGGCGCAGCTGGGGATCAGTCGTTGGCTGTAATGGGGTTATTATTTCCCAAGGCTGACGCTAGGATTGACACTACTGATTTCATTCTTTACACTGTAGGCTAGTCACGATTTGTCTAATTAAAATGGAAATACATTCACTTTGTTCTTTATTCATGGTTTACAATTGGATTGAAAAGAAACAAACTTTTTTGATGAGTCATTGTTCAATGCGGGACTATTGCGGGGGATTTGCATATATACTCAATTTTGGGATTACCATTAAAGTTATATTCGTATTGTACATTCGCTTTAGAATCAACTTTAAACTTAAAAATTTCGCATCTAAAGTTGCAAATTTAAGATGCATTAAAGATTATTTATTTTGAAGTGCAGGTAATTAGTTTTTGTATTCATTTAATATTTTTTTAGTCAGAAGTGCAAAAATTGCACGTAAGATGCACTTAGAATTAATTGGTTTGAAGTGCAACTAATTTTTGCATGCACTTAAGACTTTTTAGTCTGAAGTGCGAAATAGAAACTTGTTCTTCGAATTTTAATAATCTAATTCAACACCCAAATCTACTTCAAATGAACTTAAATTTGACACATAAATTTCAGATATCAAAAAGAACAAACCTCGATCATCAATTTCCTAACAACAATAAATCTTACAAGCAAATTTTGCAACTAAGAGGAGGAAGAAGAAGAAACCATAAGCAGTAATAAAGAGAGGAGCGCCACAACAACTCATTACTGTGAAATACTATAAACCACCTTAAAACGCTCAGACGCCATGTAAATCCGCCATCACCTTTATTTTCAGAGCAACTAAGAAGAAGAAGAAAGGGTGAGGAGAAAAATGTCTTAAGATATTTATATTTTGAGTACTAGTTAAACTTTTTTTTAAAAGTAGGTACAAGTGAAAGAAGAATTAACCTAAATATCCGATCACTGATCATGCTTAACTATGCCTTGTAAGAAGGACTTAGCGGTCGTTGCAAATATATTCCGGTTAGTAAGTCCGGAATCAAATCTCACATGGAATTAACCTATTAAACACAACTACTAGACTCGCACAAATTCACGCAATCAAACTTCAGAAATATTAAGTAACAAATTTGATGTTTACTAAATAAATATCACGTAAAGAAAATGCAATAATTAATAAATAACTACGAACGAGTTGTAGACAAGAATTGGAATGATCTAAGGTTGTGATTTTCCCTATTGTCGGAATCCTTTTCGCTACGTCTTCTATAAATTTGCCTAAGTTTTCTCTACCGATCATGAGCACTCTGAGTGTCGTAATTCTCTCCTGAGTAACTACCACAATTTACTAGACATATTCTCTTGAATTGCGCTAGCTGACATTAAGTACGACTCACTTAGATCGCACCAAGGTTTTGTTATCCCTAATCCCACCTTTAAACACTCCGTAGTAATCCCCCATATACGTTAGAAGTGATGTTGTTCAAGAACTACCTAAATATGCACTCTCTCCCGAGTAATGCACACTAAATAGGCATAGTCGAGTGAGGCCCTTCAATCAACAACAATAATAATATTGTTGAACAAATAGAGAAAATACTATGACAAATTTATATTAACGTAACAAGAAACTCATCCTCCAATAGGTTCCATCAAAACCTTAGATTAGGAGTTTAGCTACTCATACTCATAGTAATAATATCCCAAGTATTTGCATAATTAAATTACAAAGTAAAAATGAAAGGATGTAGAAATCAATGATTCTAACTTCCAATGGACATTCCACGAGCTATATCTTGCCTCCGGTTGCAAAAGTCCTTCAAAAGTGATGTTTTAGGTTTATTTATATGTGTAGGAAAAGACCTAAATGCGTAGGCCAAGTCCTAGTCTAACCAGGAGACGAAATAAAACTTCAAAGCTCGGAATGTGCGTGCCTTAGGCCTGGCCTCGTGAGTTATAATGCCAGCTTGAGCTCGCCCCACGCCTGGCGTCGCCAGCTTCCATGCGAGGAGGACCTCGCCTTCTACCTCACCTCGCCAACCCACGCAATCTAAAGGCATGGCTTCACCAGCTTCAACGCCTGCTCTAGGCCGGGCTTCGCCAGCTTTCTCATTTGTAGTCTACTCACTTCTTTCTTTCTTCTTTTTAATTTTTTTCGAGCACGCTTTACACTTTAAGTATTAATTTTTCTCTACTTTCATCTCCAATTCACCTACATACAAAATAGACTTCATTACGCGCAAATAAAGTGTCATTTATCATTAAAGCATATAAAATGCAAGGCAAATAATGTACTAAACTATGGAATTATAGTCACACATCAATACTCCACACTTAAACATTACTCGTCCTCGAGCAATAAAACTACACTTATAGATACAACCATTTTAGTCAATTATCTTAACTCATCACACTAAGAATTTTTAAAATAGTCTAAGCACAAGGGTGTTACACCATCACCTCAAGATTTGACTCACAAATACCATGTCTTATTTACAATTTACTTACTTACTCTAACATAGAGGTCAACGACATTACCTTTCCTTTATGAATCATGTACTCTCACTCAATCAAAGAGCTTAGTTCCACACACAATGAATTTTAAGAACGTAGGAACTCAAGATAGGAAAAATTCACCTGCTCTCAGAAATAACATTCATATTCCACAGATGATGCACTATAGGCTTGCCCGTAGTATAATATTCTACTAATCGAGCTCATTCAGTCTAAGATCAAGTAGGACTTTAATTGGTTGGAATGTACGCTGCGGGTCGGGTAGGATACATTTGGATATAAGTGACTACACCTCACTCAAGCACTTTAATACATATACTTTAACATTCAAGCCCATACTTATGTTAAACCCAAAATTCCACCTTCTCTTCAATTTATATTACCCCATACTTCTTTAAGCACAAGTATATCACTAGTCACCACCATCAAGAATTATTTTTCATACAATACAACTATTATCATTTTTCTCTCTTTTTTTTTCAAATGGCTTTTATTGACATCTTTTTTTTTCAAAACAATGCACCTTTCTCCTTATTTCAATTGTTCCACTCAAAAGCCAACTCACCACCCCACACTTTGACTTTTTCATAATTCATCACAATTCAAGTGCTCATGAGAGGTGACAAGGTTCCATTACAAGGTCGATTCAAACAAAGGGATACGACTTGTAATGTAGTTATCAAAGGAACAAGATTATAGGCTCAAAGGGGTTAACTACTATACATAACATTTGGATGGGTACACTATATATATCTGGCTTAACAAAGAAACGCGTATATCACTTTCCAGACTGAACAAGACTACTATTTTGCTTTGCACACACGGGGCAAGTTCTAGACATCAAATGCAATACATACAAACCTCACACAGACATGGCACATAACTCACTTAGGATTGGTTTTTATCACGACACTCCAGTCAAAGTAGTTAAGCAAATTTAAGAATCTACGATTTAAGGTACTTATTCTAGAGTAAAAAAACTGAGCCTAAGCGTCACAACCAGAATACTAACTATTCTCAAGGCATAATAAAGCTAAGAGCTATTGTTGCAATTGAATGCACAGCCAGTGGTTCCTACACCTAAAAATTAAAACTAACTACACCCGGTTCAACTAAAAACCCCTGAAAAATAACCGCGGTCCAAAGAAAAACCAAGGAGAAATTACTACACTACCTACAAGAAAATCTTTTTGGTATTTTTTCTTTAGACTTACTTCCCTCAAGAAAACTATCTAGGAGATCCATCATCGGGAAGAGTCCAGTTTTTCTATTTTTTTTTTAAAAAAAAAGAACTAAGATAACACTAAAAAAACTAAGACGACACTAACTAAAAACAAATATCTAAAAACAAATAACTAAAAACAATTAACTAAACTAAGACGACGCATACCAAAAACTAATACCTAAAAAAAGACTAATTTTTATAAGTCCCCACCCCACACTTATTACATGCAATGTCCTCAGTGCATACACAAATTGACAAAACAAAAAAAATGAGTAGGGTGTAAGGAAACTCCCTGGTCAAGCTGCATCATCGCCCTCATCCTCTAAGGCTGCCCACTCTTTATCCTATGCTTCATCCTCATCATCATCATCGTCCTCATCATCTGACTGCTCCGGCTCGGCCTTGGACTGCTCAGGTGTGTTAACATCCTCGTCCTCAAGGAGTCTGTATCCATCACCTATCCCAACCAACTGCTAGGCATGGACATTGAGAGGGTACCACTCATCCAATAAGGTCCTCCCCTCAGTCGTGGCCGGCCAACCCCCTATCCTTAGTTGCAAATCCATCATCCCATAAAAATGGGCCATAAAACTATCACCACGAGCATTGCGCTCGGCACCTGTCAATGATGGCATGGCAGTCTCTTCTTTCATTCAGATACTAGTGATGTCCGTTTGTCGTAGGGGCTGATCAATGGTGTGGTAAGATTCTGTCTTCTCCTCAACCTCCTCGTGTCTTAAGAATTGAGTCAAAAAATTGGTAAATGGCATTCGATCGACTTCTTACTTGTTCTGACTAAAGACATCTAGTAGCGCTCAGATGACCCACATTCACCTTTTGACCCGTCATAAGGAAGTAGAGCACACAAGTCCTCTCACGGCTAATGAATGTGTCATGATTGCACGGTAGGAGCCATGCATTTATCAATTTAAGCCACACTTGAGCCTCTACCCTCATCTTCTTCTTGGGGAATTTCCTGTGTTTTCTTATCCCCAACCTACGTTGCTGTAGAATTGACACTATAAAGCATGTGTTTTAGCTCTGTATATATAGGCCACAAATGAAGTAGTCCAATGGCTCCACAGGAACATTCGGAGCACCTAAAAATTTACATATGGCCATAGCTGAAAAGTTTATCAATCGTCCACAAATCGGCCCTAACTGTTCAGTATCCTGTGGATCAAACCCTACGTAGAATTCCCAAACTAGATTGAGATTAATATCCCCTTTGCTCTTGAATACATAGCTCAATCCCAAATCATAGATGCCCCTCCAAATTGCCTGGTACTTTGCTTGCAGGCCGTGTTCATGGATAGCAGCTTCCAGATGTACATATTTTGGCCTACAATGCCTGTACCAATCCTTAGTATGCAGGGGTATGCTTTTGATGCCAAACTCTCGTTGGCCTTGAGGTTGTAGACGCATGACTGCTATAGGTGCCACAACTTGTGCTCCTTCACCTTGACTGGACGTAGCTTCTCCCCCTTTTCTCTTCTTTAGGGGAGGTGCAGAAGTGGCCTTCGCCTTAGGTGGAGTAGTGGAAGTAGCCTTTCCTTTGCCGGTGTTTTTTCTCGGAGGTATTGATACCCAATTTTTCCCTTGTATTTTTTAAACATGTATTTATACTTTCAAAATAGCATATTTGCATCATCATTTAGTTTACAAACCTATACAAGCATTTTTCATAATTTTTAGAAGCTTTAAATTAATTTCTTTCTGCATTTTATTATATAAATATCCAATAATTATCCTTCAAATTATTTTTTATGATGATTTAATCATCCAAACTTATTATTTACACCTACATGTATTCTTTTAAATATTTTGCTTCATTTTTCATAATTATATTTGCATTTTTAGGCTAGTTGCATATTTTTGCAATAATAGCCTATATTCATTATAATTAAATTATTTATGCTAAAATAATTTTTTATATTTTTATAATGTTAAGTTATTATTTTAAATCATTTTAATGCATAAATAATATTTTTTATTTATTAATTACTTTTATAAATTATTTTTGGTGAATATTGGGTATTTAAATAACAGCCCCACTTTTAAACCAATTTCTAACCAAATAAATGGCCCTAAACACTCAAAATCCTAGCCCAAATACCCCATCCCAAATCAAAATAACACAACCCTCTAAACACGGCCAGTAACCCGTTTAAACGACCCGACCCAAGCCCTTTTAAATCCTGGTCGTTGATTTCTAAAATCAATGGCTCACATCTAATTCGCCTCTTTAATTAACCCATCACCCCCAAACCCTAATCATTCCCCTCTAATCTTCCGCCTTCACACACTCTCAACCCCCCTTCTTCTTCAACTAAACCCTAATCGCCGCCTTCTTAAAACCTTCTCTTAATCCCACTGAATATGGGATTCACTTGCCATTTCTTGCCATATCTGACCCCCTTTTGGTAATGGTTGTTCTATTATGGTATTACTTAGGTGCTTGCCTAAAAATGGCAAGAAAATCTCTTCTGAAATCGAACCAAAATGGGTCAAATCTCTGATTTTGAACGCTATTCTGTCTATATACATTCTACGCTACTGTGTGAGTTTGATTTTTGTTTAGATTCTGTTGATTTATATTTTCCCTAAAAACTAGGGTTTATAGATCTCTTAAATTGATTTTCAGATCGATTTGCATGTTTATTTACCTTATTTGTTGCTTAAATTATTTTGTTTCCCTTGTTTACTGTTCGATTTTTACCACTAAATAAACCCATCGCCCATTCCCTCTTAGGGAGACCGGGAATCGCTAAAAACTTCCCACTATTCTTTTATTCTATTTTTGCTCTTGGCCGGCTAAAAGACAAGATCACCGGATTTCCTACTTTCCGACCTTCCTTGGGTGTGAGCACTGCCCTGGGTTCTTTGAAGCCCTTGGAAACTTGACGCATTTAAGATTCTGGGTCATATTGTTGTTCTTTTCTTGTTTGTCTACCTGTTGAGCAATAACTGGTTAGTTCTCAACCTTCGCAATGTTCATTCCCTTATGTTCTAATTAGCATATCTATATTTCTGAAATTGCATGACTTGATTTTATTTCTCGACTCTTTTTATGTGTGATTCTGTTATAATATAAACCTCTCTAGCATTGACTCACGCCTAAACTGTTAGTCCTAAAAATGTATTTGTATTTAACTTCGGCAATTTGGACATTTTGAAGCATGTTTAACTTAATGTATTGGTAATTTGAGGGTTTGCATTGGCTATATATGGCCTCATCCTGTTTCCTGCATTATTCTGAATTTCTATAGTGATTAATTTATATCATTAGTATGCCCTAATCTGTTAAAACTTTCACTCTAGTTGTAATCTGCTCCTATGACTATGTTTGTTACTTAGTATGTTCTTACCCTGCCAATTCTGTACCCCTAACAGCTAATTATCTTAGACTAGTCTTCCTGACTTGTTTCCCATATAATATGTGATTCTATTTGCCTTGCTGATATAAGTTGTACTATTTAATCTCTGTGTTTAGCATAATTTGATCCTTTAGGTTTGAACATGTTGATTTAGTGATAACTGTTTGTCTTAATAGCTTGTTGCTCCTTTGCTTATTAACTTTGTAATTCCAGAAGTTTAAGACTCCTTGCTTCTTACCAATATACTCTGCCTCAATGCGTTAAGTGAAAACTTGCAACATTAGCTTGTTTCTTGAGTTCATGCACCCTCTGTATTGATATGTTCATCATGTGATCATTTTGTAATGTTGCTTTCTAAAAAATGCAAATGCACTCTTCCAAACCTTGTTACTCTGCTACTATTTTCATTGGTTACTTCCCTAATTCTGAGCTTATAATTCTTGGACGGCTGTAAGCCAAGGCCCCTAAAAAACTTCTCTATTAACATCTCTAGTGTGAGCACTGCTCAGGGTCCACTTTGAGACCCTTGTGAACTCTGATGCACTATGGCTTAAGGCTCTTTGGCCATTTTTCCTGATTACTCAATCCTGCCCGTCTTTCTACCCACTGATGTGCAAATTGATTGTTTTTCCTGGATCCTATGATCAAACTATGGCTATTGGGTTTTGTCCAAGTTCTCTTATGGTTCCTGGGCTATGTTGAAATCTGTGTGGAGACAAAGGTGAAGGTCTGGCTGAGCTGGGTACATTTTGGGTCTGTCTTAGGCCTACTATAGTTATTTGTACCACTTTGTAATTTATTTCATTATTGGGCCTATAACAATTTTGTAATAACAATTGGGGTATTAGTGAAAATTGAGAAAACAAGTCTATTCTAATGTTTCCATGAAAGGGTAGAAATACTGCCTATAGGATCTGAGTGTTTAATTTTGCTCAACATGCCCTATTTCTATGTGTTTGATAGATAACATTCCTATAGGGCATAAATATTTCACTTGTTCACATGTTCCAATCCCACACGTTGTTATCTGCCTATTATGTTGCAACATGGTGATTATTTGTTCAAATTGCTTTATGTTAGATATCATGCCTATAGGATCACATTGAGTAATACATACTGTCTCTTCATAGTATTTACGTAGATATCATGCCTATAGGAATATAATTGAATTGGCTACTATTAATGTTATTCTCATCATATTGTTGAAGCATGCCTATAAGGATAAACGGATAAAGAATTAGTCTCAATGGCCAATTCCTAGAAATCCTACCTATAGGATCTTGTTGGTCGCCTAGAAAGTATGTTGATAAAGTCAATGTTGGCAATTTTGAATTATCAACTATTTCTCTGTCTTATTGCACAAACAATTTAGAAATACCTATGATCTGCAAATTCGTTGTCCTAAGAAAGAAACACTGCTTGTATGCTTAAAATTCATAATCACATAGAAGCCATGGCTATAGGATTTAAGGATTCCACTTCGTCTTAATTCTAAAATTTGTCTATTGCCTCACCTGTTTGCGTGTATTTGTTGCTTACGCGTGGAGGCCACATTGAGCCATTTATTGTCTTTATGTGCAGTCCTACATGTTTTGAATGTCACTTAGATTTATCATTTTGAGCAACCTGAGTAAAATCTAGAACCATCCAAATAGTAAGTCCAAAGCCTCATGGGCTATAAGCATGGGACGGGTAGTGCACGCATAAGGCACGGTTTAGAATCAACTAGTGCGCTTTAGGTAAAAAAAATTAAAGATAGTAATCGGATAGCAGGAGATGATAGTCTATGTCCGCTGAATAATACGAGTAACACCCCATCTCGAGGGAGTTACGAAGTATTATGTTGCACGGGGTGATCCTTTAGGCTAAAAAACGTAGGACCCTTCATTTTATCTCTGAATCAAGTGTTTGTATTTATTCAAAGTATTTTAATAATAAACTGCCTAAACTTCTTGTTTTCTCTCTATTTATCTGACTAATTCATATAATTTAAGTTTGGCCGGGACCCACCATTGTAGACCTCGAAGAGTGCCTAACACCTTCTCTTCGAGGTAATTTGAGCCCTTACCCGATCTTTGGTGACGCAAACTAGTTAAATTCGAGTCATATGCAAATAGGTGCCCTAATACACCTTAAACCCATTAGGTGGCGACTCTCCTCTTTTAACAGCTCCTTAAAAGAGTTGTCAAATGTCAAAACCTGATTTCGTGAGAAAAAGGGGTGCGACAGCATGTCGACTTTGCTGGGGATATTTTTAGGCTCTTGCCATAGCAAATTTAATTTATATGAATTAGTCTTCTCTAACAAACGCGTCTTTTATTGTTTTTGTTGGTACATGAATATCCCGCTCCCGTTTCCCTTTTATTGCTGCATGCACACCCTTTCCCCCGTTCTCCCTTTTATTTGAATTCGTATTAATATGCAAATCTCTACTCAACTTGGTTATAACATGCATTTTCCTTTATTTCTAGTTATGTTTGCTTGCTCCAAGTTTTTTTTAAGAATTGCTACATCATGTCTCTCCCCACCCTTACTCCCTCGCTTACTTTATTACAACTTCCACATTGTGCGAACTAATTTCTTCTTGTTTTCCTTTCTTTTTATGTCTTTACGTTTTATTTAATACTGCATTTACTATTTTTATCATGCAAAAATATTTGAAAACGTGTTATTTTATCTTTACATAAAACATGCTCCGCATCATATTCCATTCATGCCCAATTAATACTATAGCGGCACTTGATGAGTGTCCGCGCTCTTCTTAAATCACCCTTTAAATTTGAAAAGGCTTATTTACGGTAAAACTAGTCGATCAGCGGTGCAGTCGACAGTTCCGTGCCTTTCCTTCTCAAGTTATCCGCTTGAGGGTACCGGTTTAGACCCTTCTAGAAACCCTCACTCTAATATTAACTGTGCATGCATCATGTCCAAACCTAGTCTAGGTTAGAACGTTGTCCGAGTGATAACCCACTAAGCAAGCCTTGTCCAAAGTCCGCCAAAATTTCCGTAATCCCAATGGATACAATCACGATCTGTGCATTATTTGAAGAAAACATGCCAATATGTTGATCATTGATATGTAAATAGCCAAATCTGGAGGGGGAAAGGACTAACTTTATTTGTTTTGCAGAAATGAGGCACGAAGTCCCCAGGTTCGGCATGGTTCAAAATTTCCCACCTTTGCTGCTGGATTGGTGAAAAAATCTCTCACCAAGTGACAAAAACCATGTGAAAAGAGACCTCGGGAATTTACCATCTTTATTAGAAATTCACCCAAATAATGCATTAATTAGGCCGCCACCTGTTCTGGGATGAGAAGAGAGTCGTCTTCCGTTTTGGTGACATAGAAATGACTCCCCTTTTAGAAGAAATAGGAGGCTTCGTTGGACTCCCATAGGATAGCCCTAGTTTGTTGGTAACGGAAAACCACACTTCTCGAGGTTTCCTGAAAATGATGGGTTTCAAGAAAAATGATGTGTTAGTCTGTCTGAAGAAATTTTATATACCATTTGAGTTCTTTTATGAGCGTTATAGGCACAGTAAGTCATATCACCTTTACCATGATGAGCTTGCCATTACTTATCTGGGTTGGACACACCGCCGGGTTTTTATATTCATTGTCTGTTTTCTGGGGATGCTGATATTTCCAATGAAGGGAGAAAGGATCCACACCCGCCGAGCTATGGTCGCTAGGACTTTAATGGAGGGAATTGAGGGGAAAACCTACACTATTGTCCCTATGATTTTGGCTGAGATGTACTGGGCCTTAGACCGTTGCAAAAAGGGGTATGGGCACTTCGGCTTGCAATTTGTTGCTGCAAGTATAGTTGTTAGAACACTTTAAGAGAGGCGAATATAGTCAAAAACTTTCGCGATGACCATGAAATGACCACATAGCCTATTACCATCTGAAGAGAATGACTTTTATCCAAAAATAAATTTGCGCAACCAGAAAATGCTATGAGCTGGGTACATTTCTTCAACAACCTGACTGATGAAAAGGTGAATTGGATGTTCGAGTGGTTCCCTAGCAGTGAGTTCATCATCAGGTCCGAGAAAGGCTCCTCATCTAGTGCTAATCGGATTGAGGGGGATCTATCCTTATGCTCCTATAAGGGTTATAAGGCAAGCTGGGAGAAAGCAGGTTATACCTCGAGTTTCCAACATGATTCAGTACAAAGCAGACTTCAAAGGGAACACCATTCCATTCAAGTTCAAGACACAACATATGTGGCATCAGAAGATCATTGTGGAGATAGATATCATCAAGCCAGATCAGTATCATGCCGGTCATGTATACTTCTACCCATCATGGTTGGTAGATGATATAGCTAGGATGTCAAGCCAGGGATTAATTTGAGGAATAGAGTCATACACGATGCTGCTGAACCACAAGTCAAATACAGGATATTGTGCAAAAGGGTTTTCAAGAATAAAGCCAGGTATTTGGAGCAGCATAAAGTGGACATGGAAACAATCAACGAGTGGAAAGGAATCACTAATAAATCAATAGAGAGGTTAAAATATTAGAGCAGGGTTTGATGAAGCTTGAGGGAAAGATGAGAAAAAAGATCACGGACTGTCAGAATGCATAGGGCGATGGAGGAGGGCATCTAGCAAGGGCATATCTGCTGCTGGACATGCGCGACCTGGGGAATCTGATCGATGGAGGAAAGAAGGCCAAGCATGGAGAAGGTCCCTCTAGGACTAAATAGATTAATAATGATGTTTTACTTGCTTTCTAGACTCATTTTAGACTTTGGTTGTAATAAGGCAAATGCCATTAGTGACTTTTAATAATTATAGTCATTTTAGTAGAGATTTGGTCCATTTACCATATTAATGAAATGACGCAGTTATTGGCATCATTTTCTCCAAATCTATATGTCGCTTAGGCCTACTTCGGGCACAATAAGGTCCCCAAATTAGGACGCAAATTTATAATTCTGAAATATGTGTTTAAATACCACAAATATCCCTTTAATACTCCTTACTGATTTGTTTACCTTTTTGTTTTCTTCTTTTGTTTGTTTATTCCCATCCCCTAAGGTTGGTTCGTGCATACTAGCATCATCAGCATATCATACCAGGTCTAGAGGTCCTCCACCACCTCCTCCTCCAAGTGATCCTAAAAGAAAGGGAAAAGCTAAAATGGACTATATGAGTGGTATCAGAAAAGACAACACAACGCATGTAGAGAATGTCGAGACTTCGGATGGTCGGAGTACTCCGGCATAGAATGACTTGGTCTTGTGGTTAGAACAAAAGATAATGGAGTTACAAGGGAAACTTGAGTAGGTCCGTAACTTGGCAAACCTTTCCCTTACCTTGAATTTTCCGACCTCAATTAACAAAACGCCCAAAACCCAACACCTCCTCAGAACACATAAAATCAGCGCCCGCAAAATCCTCCCGCGCCTCATCAATATGCCACGCCTCCTAAAATTCCTAATCCTCCACCAGTGCCAACTCCTCCATAACATTACCATCATCCGACCTAGTACTCACAAACCACCACCTACCATACTCCTCAAAATGCACCACAACTCCTGATCCCAAAACTCAACCAACGACCACCACTACGCCCAAATTCCTGGAGTCCATCAAAGCAACCCTATATACGTAAAAACCTTATCCCACACTCCACAATAGACCCTATACACAACGGAGTCTGCCGAGAAGGACTTGCTCATCAAGAACATGACAGATGAACTCAAGAAACTTACTAGTTGATTCCAAGGTATCGAAGGTGGTAAAGGTGTCGAGGGTTTGAATTATGAGGATTGGTGTATTCAGTCGGACGTAGAACTGTCAGAGGGTTACAACCCTCCTAAGTTCGAAATGTTCGACGAGACAGGTGATCCGAAGGTACACTTGAGAGCATATTAAGACAAGCTTGTAGGGGTTGGTAAAGATGAAAGAATCCGCATGAAGATGTTCATAAGGAGCCTCACTTGAGACACCTTGTCCTAGTACATCAGTCAAAACCCGAAGAAATGGGATAACTGGGTAAGCATGGCGCTAGATTTTATGGATCGGTTCAGGTTCAATACAGAAAATGCGCCAGATGTCTTCTGCATTCAAAATCTTAAAAGAATCCGACAGAAACTTTCTGCGAGTATGCTACTCGGTGGAGGTCAGAAGCTGCAAAAATGAGGCCAGCATTAGAAGAAGAACAAACGAACAAGTTCTTTGTCCGAGCTCAGGATTCGCAGTATTATGAGAGACTGATGGTTATTGAGAACCATAAATTTTCTGACATCATCAAGTTAGGAGAAAGAATAGAAGAGGGGATTAAGAGTGGAATGGTGACAAATTTTGAGGTACTCCAGACTACAAACATGGCCTTGCAGTTTGGCGGTATCTCTAAATAGAAGGAAGTATGGGCAGTGATGGTGGCCCAAGGTCCAAAGTCTCATCTCGCGTACCAAACACTCCCACCCACATATTAGCCTTCACCTCCCAGATACCAACAACATGCCGCCACTTACCACACTTACAACACCCAGCCAGCATACTACCACTCACCACCAGCTCGCCAAACTTACAAAAAAACTAGACCAAATTTTGACTGCAGACCGCCCAGACAATACACCCCAATTGCTGAACCCATCGACCAATTATATGAGAGACTAAAGGCTACCGGTTATGTCACTCCCATTCCCGCCATTGCCATGGAAAATTCCTCCTAGTGGGTCAACCCAAACAACATATGTGCCTACCACTCGGGCATGAAGGGTCATACTATCTTAAAGGATAAGATCTAAATGTTGATTGACACCAAGGTTATACTAACCAAAAGAGGTTGCACCTAATGTCTACAACAATCCTCTCCCGGATAATAGGGGTGAGGGGTTAAATGTGATAGAAACCAATGAAGAACGGGATCCGGAAGGGTTAATTGGGCTCATTCGTGAAAGAGATGGTCCTAAAATACCTCCATTCACTCTCACACCTATCATGGTACAGATTCAGTCCCCGATTAAGGTTGAGGTAGCCGCACCGACTATGTTTGAGGTTGAGGTAACAACGCCCTCAATCGCGCCAACTCCATTCGAGGTGGAAGTGACCACATCCTTCACCGTGACGGTAGCACATATATTGTCCTTTAAGACCAATGTTATACCACAGGACTATGTTGTAGAGGCAAGAAGGAAAGGAAAGGAGGAAATGGAGGAAACAGGTGCAACATAGGGTATGACCAGAACTGGTAGGGTTTACACGCCCGGGCATTTGGGAGGAACAAGTAAAGAAGCCGCTTCCAAGCCGCCTATCATTGAAACTGGCCCGGATGATCTTTGGAGAAAAGTGCAAGCAAGAGAATATTCTGTGGTTGATCATCTGAACAAAACCCCTGCGCATATATCCATTCTATCGCTACTACAGAATTCTGAGGCGCATAGGAATGCGTTGATGAAAGTGTTGAACGAAGCTTATGTACTCAATAACATTACCAGTGGAGAGATGGCCAATATGATAGGGCAAGTATTGGAAAGTCATAAGATCACTTTCCATGAAGATGAATTGCCGCCAGAAGGGTTGAGTCACAACAAGGCACTACATATCATAGTGTAGTGCGAAGATAAATTCATTGCTAAGGTCCTGATAGATGGGGGTTCAAGCCTCAACATATGTTCATTGATGACACTGAAGAGGTTGGGTAAAGGTTTACATGAGATAAGTGCAGGAACTATGAACGTGAAAGCATTCGATGGGTCTCAAAGGGCCACGATTGGGGAGATCAACCTTTGTTTACAGATGGGCCCGACTTGGTTTAATATTGAATTTCAAGTATTGGACATATCCTCCACACACAATCTGCTGTTGGGATGACCTTGGATACACGCTACCAGGGTACTCTGCATCAGACTGTGAAGTTTGAATAGAACCATCAGGAAGTGATTGTCGCGCCCCCTTTTTCCTTGCAGAGTCCGGGTTTCGACATTTTGGGACAACTCCTTTCCTTTTGGGAATTAGGTATGAGATTTGAAGAATCACCACCTAATAGATTAAGGTACGTTAGGGCACCTAGAGAAAATAACTCATGAACTAGATTACATTACTAGAGATTGGGTAAGGGCTCGAAATTACCTTGAGGGGAAGGTGTTAGGCACCCCTCAAGGTCCACAACGGTGGGTCCCAACCAAACTCAATTTAAACAAATTAGTCTTATAAGGGAATAAAGCAATTTAAACAAATAGATATTACTTTTAAAAACAAGGAGTAAGAGGGGGTCCTAGGTTTTTTAGCCTATAGAATCACTTCTATGCAATACTTGGTAATCGTCCCCAAGTTGGGGTGCTACATATAGCATTAGCGCACAGGTCATCATTTCCTTTTACTACCCAATTACCCTCCCCTTTTCAATTATTACCTAAGCGTTCTAATAACATCCAGTACATATCTCATGCATGCACTACCTATCCCTTACCTATGGCCCTGGAGGTGTTTAGGGCCTCTATTCAAGGCGGTTCTAGACTCACCTATGTTGTTTAAAAGGAGAAAACTAAGCGACAAACAAAAGTCAAATAGGACTATCACATAAGGAAGCAATTAAGTGGACTCATCTTAACCTCTACAAATAGACAAACAAATGCATGCTATTCAAACAAACAACTTTAAATAATTTTAGGATCCTATAGGCAGGATATATAAATGAGCACAAACAGAATATGCAACAGTTTATTAAAGCAAGCAGATGAGTACCTATCAGTTGCCTACTAATTTTCGTTAATACTCTGAATCCGGGCACACGTCAAACAAGCAGTCATAGTTTTTAGACCCAGAATTTTAATTATCCTACAAGTTTGCCTAAGTGGTAGTCGGGTAGAACCCTATAGACATGGCATCTAAGTTGTAAATCAACTACTAATTTTTAATAGGAAGATTTTATCTTTAAATCTTATAGGCATGCTTTCTAAGTGTTGAAACTGATTACAAGCATTAGGCATGATACCTAAACACAGGAACTAATTTTTTTACACTTAATTCATATAGGCATGATGTCTAAGTGTCAATACCTGATTTTATGTATTTCCTATAAGCATGATATCTAAGTGTTGAAACTGTTTTTATGCTTATTTCCTATATGCATGATATCTAAGCGCAAAACTGATATTTCCCCATATGCATGATAACTATCTATAGAATTGATTATCTTACTTCCTATAGGCATGGTATCTAGGTGACTTTAGTTCCTATAGGCAAGATCTCTATTACTCATGTGTAGGCAGAATTCTTTAAGCACATTGCTAGGAAATCAGACAAGATTCTATAGACATGGTTAATAATGCATATTGAATTGAAATATGTGCAGATCCTATAAATAGGATTTCTAATGTGTAGAATTAAACGTAAAGTCCTATAGTAGGATTTCGAACATACAGATATCAAAAAAATCATAAAATCATATAGGCAGGATCATAGAACAGTATCCACATAGTGCAATCAAATAGTTAAGTCCTATAGACATGATTTCTACCCAATTCCAATAAGAGATATGAGAATAGACCCCTCCAGCTTTTACTAATAACCCCATATATGTTTATTACAGAGATTATTACAGGCCAATATGAATAAATTATACAATAAGAATTATTATACTATAGGGAGCCTTAGCAGGCCTAGTATAACCCTGAGAGCCAAGCCTTTAGCACAACAGTCTTGAAACAGTAGCAGGGATCCAAACTTCCAGTGTGTCAAGGTTCCCAAGGAGCCTCAAGGACCCCAGGCAGTGCTCACACTAGAGCCATGTATTCAACACAGAATTTATACAAGGTTGGAAAACCAGCCTCAATATGTCAGAGTTCAAAGGAGTCTCAGGGACCTTAGGCAGTGCTCACACTGGGGGTGGTAGGAACCTAAAAGACAAAGAGTAGCAATTTGAAAACCAATACATAGAAGGTAAGGGGGACAGTTTTAGAAAATAGTTTAATTTTAGAAGCAAATAGATTCAGGCTACAGGGATTGCAAAAACAGGATCCATACTCAGCAGATGATTCAAGAAGATTGATATTTGTTTAAACTGGATACTTATATTAGTGATCACAAAAGCAAGGGCACTTGAATTAACAGATAGAGTTAGCCACATTACATGCTTGCAGTATCCAGCCATGTTCGAATAGGGAATATACAACTGATTTAGACAGGGTTTCATATAACTTAGTTTGTTGACTAGGTGGACTCATATAGACATATATTGAACAAAAGCATGCTGGAGTTTGAAACAACTAACCAAACAAATATATAGCACATGATAGCAAGAACCAAAAGCTCTTTATTCTAGAAAGAAGTACCTAGAAATCATGGATCAAATAGAAACATGTTAAGGTAAACTATCCATACTAGCATACAGAACATGACAGGTTAACAAGAATTGAGGCATGCTAGTTAAGAGAGAAAAAAAACATGAAACAGAGACATGTTGATGTCTATTGTGAACTGATTACATAGCATATAGAATAGAGCATGGTAACAGAAATTGAGCATACTAGTTAAGAGAGTAATAAACAGGAAGACATAGGGCAAACAGAATTATGTTAAAGTCTAACTACATTATATATAGAAGTGAGCATGATAATCAAAATGGAGGCATACCAGTTAAAGAGATAGCAAACAGGAAGGTGAAGACGAATGAAATCCAAGGGTCTAGCCTTGGCTTTCAGCCAGCTAGATAGTGCAACAAATCAAATAACTGTAAGTGTATAAATATGTATTAGTGTGTGCTTGTAAGTATAGATACTTGAGTCTGAGCGTGTGTGTTTGTGTGTTTTAAAAAAAATCAGAATGGTGAGGTTATATAGCATTCAGCAGAGTAGAATAAATAAGGTAAAGGAAATTAAGAATTCACAAATAAGGTATGCAAATAATTCAATTAGTTAATTAAGGCTAAACTCAATCAATTAACATGATAGGATCCGGAAAGACCCCTTAAATTAGGGAAAATCTCATACAAAATCAATAAACGGCCAGAATTGAGGTTTAATAAGGTAAGAAATAAGACAGAGACCACTTATAGGTTGGTCAGAACAAATCAAACCCAGAAATCTGGCCAGTACATAATTAAGGAAGGCAGTATCAATTATAAGTCACATATAGGAAATAATACACACACACACACACACATGATTTTTCTATGGACGCAGGAATAAGAAATACCCGAAAATACACACACACACACATCAAAAATCATAGCGACAAGTTGCCAAACACAAACACATCCCCAACTAAGAAATACTCTGCTATCACTCATTGTCTTTTCTTGCACGAGGCTAAGCAATGCCTCCCTAATTGCATAAGGCTAAGCATTACCTTCCATTGCACGAGACTAAGCCCTGTCTTCTTTTCTTGCATGAGGCTAAGTGTTGCCTCCCTAATTGCATAAGGCTAAGCATTGTCTTCCATTGCATGAGACTAAGCCCTTGTCTTCTTTTCTTTCATAAGGCTAAGCATTGCCTCCCCAATGCATAAGGCTAATCATTGCCAAAAAAGGAAAGGTACCAACCATATATTGAAGATAGAAGAAACGCCCCAAGGCAAAACATAACCTGAAACAACCAAAGGACATACCAAGGTCAGAATCCTCGGGGACTCGTAAGAAGAGTCGAATTTAATAGACACACAGGACCGATGGAGGCACCCCGCCTGCCGGAATACAACTTCAACGTTAACGTTTCAGACATCCGCCATCAATAAAATCAGAGACACCAGGTGGCCAAGACCTGTACTATCAAATCCATCACAGAGGGACCCCAACTTAGTGTGCGAACACGGTCATAGGACTGAAGATTGCAGACAACTCCGAGAAGAAGTAGCACGACTACTCAGCAAAAGGCACCTCAGAGATTTCCTTAGAGACCGAGCCAAAAATCAGTTCTAGGAAAGAGAGGCAAACAGGAAAAACGAAACAAATGAACCATAACATGTAATCCACATGATTGTTAGGGGAATCGACGTCCCACAGGCACCCACTATTAGAAGAACAAAAATATCCATCACCAGGGAAAAGCGAACTCGAGGTTACATACCCGAGGATGCTCTCACATTTAGCGACGAAGACATAGAGAGCCTGTCTCA
Source organism: Nicotiana tabacum (assembly GCF_000715075.1). Taxonomy (NCBI): domain Eukaryota; kingdom Viridiplantae; phylum Streptophyta; class Magnoliopsida; order Solanales; family Solanaceae; genus Nicotiana; species Nicotiana tabacum. Next base: position 120,915,770 of record NC_134101.1, read on the forward strand.
GCCTCATAACGACGCACCAGTAATCTCTTTTCTTATGAATACTTTTCAAATTAAACGTGTACTTATGGATCCAAGTAGCTCGGCCAACGTTATCAGGTCGAGGGCCGTGGAGAAGCTCAGGCTTCTTGACCAAATCATGCCTGCCTCTCGAGTCCTCAACGGATTCAACATGGCAAGAAAAACAACAAAAGGGTAAATCACCCTCCCGGTCAACGTGGCCGGCACAACCCAAAATGCCAAATTCCATGTCATCGAAGGAGACATGAGGTACAACGCCTTGCTCGGAAGGCCGTGGATACATGCATGAGAGCAGTACCATCAACCCTTCATCAAATGATGAAGTTTCCAACGAAGGACAGAATAAAAATCATGTGTGGGGAACAACATGCAGCAAGAGAGATGTTCACAATGCACGACGTGGCACCGACATCGATGCCTTCGACATCAAAAGAGCCAGAGGATAAGCAAACAGCGAAATAGCAATCATGAGACACATTCTCGGCTATAACCGAATAAAATAAGCAAAGGACCATACCGCGTCCTCAGAGCAAACTTTAAAGGCATATCGAAGCTCGAAGCACCATCGCCACTAAGGTATAACCATCTCCTTTTTTATTTACATCTTACACTGACCTTTGTGCAAGTACTCAATCAGAACAGTCGAAACGATGTCCATCTTAAAGACCTTAATGTTTCAAAGCATATGTTGCACTCTTTTCCTTTGATTGGGTTTTATCCCAAGAAGGGTTTTACCTACAAGGTTTTTAATGAGGCAACATCTATATGCTACCTAAGGAGAAATTCACGAGTGTTCAAGTCTTCTCTTCAATTAACCTCGAACACTAGGGGGCATCCCCCCCCCGGAAGATCACCATCTCGATGAAGCCAAGATGAGCCAAAAAGGGTCTCAATAGGAAAATGATGTATCGGGCCAAATGGTCGAATGAACTATGTCCGCATAGAATAATTGATCCATTGATGGCAAAAACATGTATACTTGTACCAAGTAATCAAAAAATATCTTCTCCTCCATCAAAACTCTTTACGCATCAAAGAAGTACGCTACTTTAACAAGAAACGGCTTCAGAGCCATAAAATTTCCCGAACACTCGGGGAGTGACGCCAAAACATCGAGGCCACATGACCTCCGGGTCGGAAAATTCGAGCTTGTAAGCCCTCAATGAGGCAATACCAAGTTTACAAGGAACGACTCCAGAAGTCAAGAAACTGTCGATGACTCGGGGACTGTCGCCGACTATCACCCCCATTGATTTGCCTATAAGACCCCATGCGGGCAACCTCGGACTCATAAGACCTTTATAAGGCAACACCAAATCTGTAAGACCTCAAGCAAGGCATGAGTTATACTCTTACCAAGTAACCAAATCTGAAAGACCTCAAGCAAGGCATGAGTTATACTTGTACCAAGTAACCAAATCTGTAAGACCTCAAGCAAGGCATGAGTTACACTTATACCAAGTGACCAAATTTGTAAGACCTTGCAAACGGCATAATCCCAATCTTAAAGCTAAGGCTATATAATTGAACTTGTAAGACCCCTAAAAAGGCATACCCTCGATATAGACGCCGAAGTTACTTCACTCGGGGACTAAAAGGCTACGGCCAAATATAATGACTACGGTTACAAGGCTGTACCAACCAAACTAATGCGACTCGGGGATGCCCGACCGTCGCTATAAAATTATAGGCCTTCAATTACTTTGAAAAAACTTCGAAAAGAACTGGTTAATCAGGCTACCCTCGGCATAAGCAAAAGAGCTTCGATCATATTAGCTCCAAACAATAGGCTTCGAAACAATTCAATCGTCGAGTGATACCTCCCGAGGTGCTCATTTATCGCTACATAATGACTCATAATTGAGGTTCTTATCGAACCGTCGAAGAGCCGGGCGAGCACAAAAACTTCAAAAAGTTTTTAGCAAGGAAAAAATAAAGCCTATATTAGAGGTCGTACCGACCCAATGCATAAGAGCCACTGTTGTCAGCCCACATTAGAGGTCGTACCGACCCAATGTGTAAGAACCACTATCGCAAGCCCACATTAGAGGTCGTACTGACCCAACGCGTAAGAGCCACTATCGCCAGCCTATATTTTGAGGTTGTACCGACCCTACGTATAAGATCCCAAGGGCCAGCATAAAATCCAAAAACTTAAATGTCAATAAGCTCGAGTCGAAATCTGACTCGGAAACTGAGCCCGAAAGAGTTAACTAAAAATGCCTAAGGGCAAATGTGTAAGAGCCTACGAGCCAGCCTAGCAAGACCCAGGGCCGAATTATAAACCTAAGGGTTTTTACACAAAGGCCAATTCGTTTGGCTAACCATTGACAAAACATCAAAACTCAAGACAGAGAAAGGCATACAAAATTAAATAGAGATCGGGGAAGGAGAAAATCGAAAGGTTCCTTTATATATGCACATATGGAACAATGCAAGACTACATTTTCTAATGCTCTCTAAGAGCCCTATACAAAGAATCAAAAATAAAAAGCCTAGTCTGCGTCCCTCTTGGGGAGTATGGCCCATCGGCCTCTTCCTCATTATCTTCGGCATCGAACAAAAGGAACTTGGCGTTGTATTCATCCATATTGGCATGTACTATCTCTTCCAAAAAATCGAAGCCCTTAGCATGAATCTCTTCGAGGGTTTCCCTCCGAGATTTGCACCGGGCATATTTTTCTCTTCTGCTCTCTCGATCAGAAGCACCTCTCAACTTAGCTCGAGCATCAGCAACATCTTTTAATAAACGACTATTTTCTTGTCGGCCTTCGCCCAAATATATTTAGCCTCAGCCCAGGCATCCACGACCTTGGACTTCATCTCCAAAAACTCGGACTCGAGCCTTACAATCCTGCTCGTCTGAACCAAGTTGTTCTCACGGGCATTCTGGAGTTGCACCTCGAGCACAAAAACCTTGGCCAGAGCATTCTTCTTGGCCGCAACGTGGGCATCTATCTGAGCCCTTAGCTCGGTACACTCATGCTTGGCCTGGACAACCTCGCTCCAAAGGCGTTCCAAATCCTCTGCCTTGCTCTGCAACTAAGGTATCAAGATATTAATCCCTGAGGATAGAAGAAGAAGCATGCATTCCCTTGGAGCAAAGGTTACCTGTTTTTCAAGGTGGCTTTCGTAGTTCAGGCTTCGATTCCCTTCGTACCTCAGTTATACCAACTCATCTCCCCTTTATCACAAAGAAGCCTAAGGGATTTCTCCCCATCCAAGGTTTTCCTCAACCTGGCTTCACGGTGGAGCAGCTCAAACTTGAGCTTGTCAAAGGCCTATGAAAAAGGAGCTCAATAAGAAAGTAGGAGTGCAAAACTGAAAAACTCATACAATGGGCCAAAACTCACCATGGAGCAGAGCCGTTGAGCATCCTCAAAGGTAGAACGCACACCTACTGGCCTAGTTTAGTCGGCCCCAGTAGAACCGCTCCCAATAGGAACACGATCGTTCGAGACCTCGCTTGAGCCAGGCGGCCCCTGGCCTTGAAAACCCCTCGAAGTACCTTCGACGGGAAGAGAAGATGGCGTCAATGAATCCTTGTCCCTCGAAGTACCTTCGACGGGAAGAAAAGACGTCGGCAAAGGATCCTTGTCCCTCAAAGTACCTTTGATGGGAGAAGAAGATGATGGAAAAGGAGGAACCATTTTTCCAAGGCTGGAAGTCTCGGGTGTTGCAGGCTCAGTAAAGACATCTTCTCTGGGCTTCCGGGCAGGACATGTCTCGCTATGGGTGTCTTCGCCCTGAAGCCGACGACCCTTCTTCCTCTCTGAGGGAGAACGATCTCACCTCAGGAAGCTCTCCAATACCTGCGGTGACAAGGTTAGTATACACAGAGCGCCCTCCAAGGAAAACAAATCACACAGTACGTATCATGGTGTTTTGCCTCCCATATACCCTTGGATAAATCTCGCCACTTACGTTCGTCATAGGTCGAACAGGATGCCAGGTTCCCAGCCCAATCCGCCAGGTCGGGAACTTCGTATGCCAGCCCAATCCCAGTACCACTTGCATGTGATATTCCATTTCTCAGGAAACGGTAGGAACTCCACGGGGATAACATCGACAGACCTTACTCGGATGAATCGATTCATCCATCCTCGGTCCCTGTTTTCTTTATCATTAGCAACGAAGGGTCTAGTGAATCGGCATCGCAAAGCTATTAGGCCTCGGCAATGAAAGGGTCAGTACAATCTGATGAGATGGCTAAGGGTGAACTCGAGCCCGGATTCTTCCGTAAAGAACCTCACCATCAGCACTTTCCTCTAGAATGACGGGTGAACCTGCGCTAGGGTAGCCCGATATCTTCGATAGAAGTCGAGCACAACTCTGTCGATAGGACCCAATGTGAAGGGGTACATGTATACGTATAAAAACCCCTCTGTATGAGCCATAATATTCTCTTCCGGGGACGGTACCTGCAGTACCACTTTTTCTCCCCATCTGTAGTCTCTCCTCACTACCTCTAGGTGTTCCTCTCCTATTTATGAAGTAAACCTTGATGCATGATCCCAAGGCCCTCGACACTGGGAGGCCTCTCTAGCGAAAGGTCCCTCCTCGAGACAAAGCGTCTTGAGATTGGCTCGCCAAACGCCGGCGGTGTACCACCGATTGAGCGGGAAGAAGAAGCGGAACCCTCCTCTTCTTGGTGAATGGATTTCGGCGTGGCGACCATGGCTATAGTAAAGCAAGAGAAGGAAAATAACAACTTAGGCAAAAACATCGAATTAAAATGATTGGAAAAGCTGACGCAAGGAAGAAAAACTCTATGAAAAGGGTTAACGGCTCAAAATAGCGAAATCCTCAGAAAAGAAGGAAATAAACTCATATATAGAGCAAGCGGCGACTGTCTGCCTACCCTACAAGGCCAATTAATTCCGACTAGGCTGTTATCACTTTTGGGGAGATGTGCTCGCAGGATCACCTCGACCATTTTATGATCATGTCGTACGATTAACATTGACGTACAACGTTCGACGGATCAGAAACCCCTGCATCAACCTAGCCTTGAGATGGTACCCGATCTCAAGGATCTCTGTCAAAATAAAAATAGGCTCTAAGGAGCCATCAATATCACTCTAAGCCTCGAGATGGTGCCCGATCTCGAGGATCTCTGTCAAAACAAAAAATAAGGTCTAAAGAGCTATTCGTATAAACCTAACCTCTAGTTGGTACCCTATCTCGAGGGTTTCTGCTATTACAAGTGCGGGTCATCCACCCGATTCTTTGGCCCTCGAGCTACCTGAGCCCGAGCCAGTTCTCACTCGAGAATTATTAATAAAGCCTTAGAGCTATTTTTGCCTTCAGATCAAGTTAAACGCTCTCTCGATTACTTTAGTCCAGGGGCCATCCGAGTCCGGTCGTATCCTCATCTGGGGTCTATCAATAACGCCTTAGGGTTATCTTCACTCTATGTTCAAATCAAGTTTTTTAACCGAGCTCGAGCTAACTCTCACTCGGGGACTGCCTGTGAAAGTTTTAGGGTTATCTTTATTCTCAAGTGTTTGAGCAAATTCTCCCTCGAGGACTATCAACAGGGCCTAAAAGGCTAAGTTTCATTTTAAAATTCGAAGCCCTATTCTCGCTCAATCCAAAGTCGGGGGTCCCGACGTCCTAAGTTTGTATCAATTCAATCCGGGCTCAGTCTGAGGAACGGTAAAAGGTTCCAGGGGAATATCATTTTAACCAATCAGGAATCGAGGGAATACCTACGCTCGGGCTCGATGTTCGGACTGATTGGTAGAGTCATGTGCTCAGATTCTTCACAAACGTAAATAAAGGGAAATCCAACCCAAATCAAAGACAAATTGAAGAAGCATTTTTGTATTAATAAATTATGATTACAAAAGACCACGAAGGGTCCTTAGAAAAGCCCACAGAGGGTCCTTACACAGAAACAAAGAAGCAAAAAAATAATAGCTAAAAGTCTAATCTACTCGCAGGGGTACACCCTTGGGGGCAATATCTTCGAGAACCATTTCCTCGGGGGCCTCATCTCGGTCTTCCAAACAACGTCTTCAAGTATCTAGAAGAAGAAGAAAACGATGAAGAAGAAGCAGAAAAAGATGAAGAAGAAGCAGAAAACGATGAAGAAGAAGCAGAAAAAGATGAAGAAGCAGAAAAGATAAGAAGTGGCAGGGTAAAAAATTTGGCGAGTATGGGTCTCGCCAGCACTACTATTTGGAAGCCACTTCTTGAGACATTGCACCGGTGTGGGATGCAAAAGTTAGTAGATGACACCACCTCACTCCATGGAAAGCAAAAGGAGTGAAGCGCCACACCAGGTGGAAATTAAGAGATGTGAGCAGTAGTCTACGGTCCACATATCCTCTGATATGAAGATAATTTGAGATTCCTCTCTAATTATTTCGGGCCAACAACAACAACAACAACAACAATAGTACGATCCCACTCAGTAGGGGAAAGCTCTGAGAAAGAGCCACAACATAACTAGCGAGAACACTGTCGTGTGACCTTACGACCACGGGCTTTAAACATGGGAAATAGAGTTGGATGAGGATGAAGAGAGGAGAGGAGCTAAAGGCTGTTGAAGAATGAATGAATGAAGTTTTGATTCACGAAAGATTCCATTTATAGAAATATGAAAATGTAATCGACGGTGCAATCAATGCCTATGGGAAATGTATTGACAGGCGCAATTAATGCTTTTTGGAAGACGGATCGGTGGCGATATTATCGCTTTGAGAAAATAAACTGGCGCTACACTGAATGCTTTTTAAAAGATGTACCGATGGGACATATAGATTATCATAAAAGCTTATGTCATAAGCATGATGTCATCACAAGAGGCTCGAAGAGATCGGTGTCAAAATCATTTCTTATCATTTTAATCTAAGAAACGCGGGGACTATCTGTATACAGAAAAAATTAGAGGGTCCGATTTTGTGACCGTTGAAGCACCTCGTAAAGACCACCCACGGAAGGCTTGAAGTTTAGCTAGGGGCTCGACCCCGAGGGTTCTCAATGTCCTGCCTCGATGCAGTACAAATCAGCGGCGATGATGGACTAACGGGAAGTTCCCAAGGCACGTGACTAAAGCTGACCAAGTCTATTAGGCTAGTTCAAGCTCGTACCGAGGTATTAAATGCTTTATAATAAATGCATTTGTACTATGTTGGGATTCCTCCTAGTATATAAAGGGGACCCTTGTCATTTTGTAAGGATATCACGTACAACATTCAATACAAGAATATTTTCTTTGCTCTCTAACTTAAACATATTCTCTTGATTTCACTCTTACATTTATTGCTTACATTTATTGCTTACATTTATTGTGTTTTATTAATTGTTCTTCATTTATTGCTCATTATTAGTCATAAAGAGCCATCATAAAAGCTCTCAATATTGTTAGCCCTTCATCGGCTGTCCATAGCTCAGTATCGAGCCCGACAGGCCCCGTATAATCAGGCTCGAGACCTCAATTCTCAGCCGCTCGGTTTGCTTAAACACATTATTTTCTAGTTCTTACCTTATTTTCTAGTCTCACACTTAGCATATACTGGCTAACAACTAGCATAAAAATATATCACATATTTTTAGAACCATAAAATCAAATTTAATTGTAATTATAATTTTCAAGGTAAACACTGGTCTACGGTACTGAAGTTGTAATTCCCGCCGAAGTCGAAATTCCTTCTTTAAGAATCACAAGAAACTGAACTCAGTGATGTAGAATGGATAAGAAGTTGCTATGAATAATTAGCTCTCATTGATAGGAAAAGAATGAATGTGGTATGTCATGGTCAACTTTATCAAAATAGAATGTCCAGAGCTTTCAACAAAAGGGTCAGACCTAGATAGTTCACACTAGGGCAGTTGGTGCTGAAGCGGATCTTCCCGCACCAAGATGAAGCCAAAGGAAATTTTCACCGAATTGGCAAGGGCCCTACATGGTTCACAGAGTACTAACAGGAGGAGCACTCATACTTACAGAAATGGATGGAGAAATTTGGTCAAAGCCTATCAATTCAGACGTAGTCAAGAGATACTATGTTTAGATTGTTTGTATTTCTTCATCTGATGTAACTGAACTACGCTTGACATGATTCCCATTTAAGAGGGGATACGTAGGCAGCCATGTGGGTTCGGTCACAACTCAATAAAATCTTCATTTTCACCATGGTCAGAAACTGGGGCAGAATTTTGAGGAGGGACCTCAAAATTCTAATGCAAAGAAGTTGCAATGTCTCTAAAGTGTCATAGTCATTGGTTCATCTAATTCACTTGATATTGCATACTACTACATTTTTAAATAACTACATTCATCAAATGCATGCATATTTTTTCAAAAACTTTGCTTTTTATAAACAACCAGATGCTATCCGGGGTAACTTGAGCAGGATCTCTATACAGGGCAAAAGCAAAGCAAAGCAAACAAGCGAAGGCACGAACCAACCTTCCCCGCAAAACTAACGTTTTTTCTTTGGATGCAGAAATAAGGAATACCCACAAATACATACACACACACATCAAAAATCATAACGGCAAGTTGCCAAATACAAACACATCCCCAGCTAAGAAATACTCTACTATCACTCATTGTCTTTTCTTGCATGAGGCTAAGCAATACCTCCCTAATTGCATAAAGCTAAGCATTACCTTCCATTGCATGAGACTAAGCCCTGTCTCCTTTTCTTGCATGAGGCTAAGTATTGCCTCCGTAATTGCATAAGTCTAAGCATTTCCTTCCATTGCATGAGACTAAGACCTGTCTCCTTTTCTTGAATAAGGCTAAGCATTGCCTCCCCAATGCACAAGGCTAAGCATTGCTTCCATTGCATGAGACTAGGCTATGTCTCCTTTTCTTGCATAAGGCTAAGCATTGCCTCTCTAACTGTATAAGGATAAGTATTGTCTTCCATTGCATGAGACTAAGCCCTGTATCCTTTTCTTGCAGAAGGCTAAGCATTGCCTCCCTAATTGCATAAGGCTAAGCATTGTCTTCTATTGCATAAGACTAAGACCTGTCTCCTTTTCTTGCATAAGGCTAAGCATTGCCTCCCCAATTGCATAAGGCTAAGCAATGCCTTCCATTTCATGAGACTAAGCCCTGTCTCCTTTTCTTGCACGAAGCTAAGCATTGCCTCCCTAATTGCATAAGGCTAAGCATTGCCTTCCATTGCATGAGACTAAGCCCCACTTCCTTTTCTTGCATGAGGCTAAGCATTGCCTCCCTAATTGCATAAGGCTAAGTTCTGTCTTTCCTCGCATGAGACTAAGCCTTGTCTCCTTTTCTTGCATGAGGCTAAGCATTGCCTCCCTAATTACATAAGGCTAAGCTCTTCCTTTCCTTGCATGATACCAAATGCTACGCTACTTGAAATCTAGCACTAGTTTCTACTTTTCCGGGGCTAAGCTCTGCCCCCAATCTTACAAGACTAAGCTCTATCTTGTTTCGCTTCCCATATGACCAAGCATCATATCTCTGCATCTCATGGGCTGAAACATCGCCATCTTGTCCAAAGGCGTCATAGTCCGAAGGCATTATCCTTATAGCCTGAAGACACCATGTCATGGCCTGAGGATCTCTCAATATTGCACATCATGATTCAAAGGCGTCATAGTTCAGAGGCACCATTTTCATGGCCCAAGAACATCATTTCATGGCCTGTGAACCCCTTATCATGCGATTTATGGCCCAGGACATCACGGTCTAAGGACACCATCCTTATCGTCCAAAGACAACTTTCATGGTCCAAAGGGAATTTGCATCATGTTTAAATTCTCGCAATAATCCATATATATTTGCATGCATCGTGTTTTAAGCTTTGCAAGTAATCCAGGAAGTAAACATTTTTCAAACGGAAGCAATCTTCACTTCGGTTTCCGTTCGTAACGTTCACATCCTGCAATTGTTTCAAGCATAACCGACCGCCATCAATTACCCGCATTTTACTCTATAACCGTTCAGATATTTGCTCTATAACACATCCGTAACATTTCAGATTCAAATTGATGACTCCGCATAAATTCATTCGATACTTTCCTACCCTAAAGAACCCTTTTCCGAAGCATACGACCATTCCTACAACAACTCCATCAGCTCAGTTCACTACTGGATCCAGAACTACACACAGCCTGATTCCCGTAATGCCAGGGATATGTAGGCAACTTAGAAATCGGAGTTTGGCCTCTATTTTTTAAATCATCCCATTCGTTCAAAATCGGTCATCATTTCTTTACCCGACAATTCTTTCATCATTCCCGGATAAAGAGGGGCAATTGTTAATACCCAATATTTCTCTCATATTTTTTAAAAATGTATATATACTTTCAAAACAGCATATTTGCATCATCATTTAGTTTACAAACCTATACAAGCATTTTCCATAATTTTTAGAAGCTCTAAATTAATTTCTTTCTACATTTTATTATATAAATATCCAATAATTGTCCTTCAATTATTTTTTATGATGATTTAATCATCAAAACTTATTATTTACACCAACATGTAGTCCTTCAAAAATATTTTACTTCATTTTTATAATTACATTTATATTTTTGGGCTAGTTGCATATTTTTGCAATAATAGCCTATATTCATGTAGAATTACATTATTTGTGCCTAAATAACTTTTTATATTTCTATAATGTTAAGTTGTTATTTTCAATCTTTTTAACGCACAAATAATATTTTAGTTATTTATTAATTACTTTTATAATTTATTTTTGATGAATATTAGGTATTTAAATAACAACCGCATTTTTAAACCAATTTTGGACCAAATAAATGGCCCAAAACCCTCAAAATCCTATACCCCAGCCCAAATCAAAATAACCCAACCCTCTAAACCCGGCCAGTAACCCATTTAAACGACCCGACCCATCCCCTTTTAAATCTTGGCCGTTGATCTCTAAGATCAACGACCCACATCTAATTCGCCTCTTTAATTAGCCCATCACCCCCAAACACTAATCATTCCCCTCTAATACGCCGCCCTCACACACTCTCAACCCCCCGCCCCTCCCTTCTTCTTCAACTAAACCCTAATCACCGCCTCCCTAAAAGCTTCTCCTAATCGCACTGAATATGGGGGTCGATTGCCATTTCTTGCCATATATGACTCCCTTTAGGTACTGGTTGTTCTCTTATGGTATTACTTAGGTGCTTGCCTAAAAATGGCAAGCAAATCTCTTCCGAAATCGAACCAAAATGGTTCAAATCTCTGATTTTGAACGCTATTCGGTCTATATACGTTCTACGCTACAATGTGAGTTCCATTTTTGTTTAGATTCTGTTGATTTACATTTTCCCTAAAACCTAGGGTTTATAGATCTCTTAAATTGATTTTTAGACCGATTTGCATGTTTATTTACCTTATTTGTTGCTTAAATTACTCTGTTTTCCTTGTTTACTGTTCGATTTTTACCACTATATAAACTCATCCCCCATTCCCTCGTAGGGAGACGGGGAATCACTAAAAGCATCCCACTAAAAGCTAAGGCTTTTACTCTGTGTTCGTTTATTCTCTTGTTCTATTTTTGCTCTTGGCCGGCTGAAAGCCAAGGCTACCGGATTTCCTACTTTCCGACCTTCCTTGGGTGTGAGCACTGCCCTGGGTTATTTGAAGCCCTTGGGAACTTGACGCATCTGAGATTCTGGGTCATATTGGTGTTCTTTTCTTGTTTGTCTACCTGTTGAGCAATAACTAGTTAGTTCTCAACCTTCGCAATGTTCATTGCCACAGGGCTGCTTGTCGTGATTGGTTGGACATTCTATTGAATGGAATGAGGTGCCGCCACAGCTTGGATTATCATAGAATAAGAGGAGCCGTCTTAGAAAATAACTTAAAAGACAGATGTCGCCGCTGCAAGGCGAGGGAGCAACTTGTCTGGTCTTGCGGTGCACTCATCCATGTTTGTGAAATTGAATGACTTGATGTAATTTCTCCACTCTTTTTATGTGTGATTCTGATATGATATAAACCTCCCTAGCATTGACTCACGCCTAAACTATTAGTCCTAAAAATGTATTTGTATTTAACTTAGGCAATTTGGACAGTTTGAAGCATGTTTAGCCTAATGTATTGGTAATTTGAGTGTTTGCATTCGCTATATGGCCTCATCCTATTTCCTGCCTTATTCTGAATTTCTATAGTGATTAATTTATATCATTAGTATGCCCTAATCTTTTAAAACCTTCACTTTAGCTGTAATCTGCTCCGATAACTATGTTTATCACTTAGTATGTTCTTACCTTGCCAATTCTGTACCCCTAACAACTAATTATCTTAGACTAGTCTTTCCTGACTTATTTTCCCTATAATATGTGATTCTATTTGCCTTGCTGATATAAATTGTACTATTTAATCTCTGTGTTTAGCATAATTTGATCCTTTAGGTTTGAACTTGTTGATTTAGTGATAACTGTTTGTCTTACTAGCCTAATGCTCCTTTGCCTATTAACTTTGCAATCCCAGAAGTTTAAGACTCCTTGCTTTTTACAAATATACCCTGCACCAATGTATTAAGTGAAAACATGCAACATTAACTTGTTTCTTGAGTTCATGCACCCTCTGTGTTGATATGTTCATCATGTGATCACTTTGTAATGTTTGTTTCTAAAAAATGTAAATGCACTCTTCCAAACCCTCTTACTCTACTACTATTTTCATTGGTTGCTTCCCTAATTCTGAGCTTATAATTCTTAGTCAGCTGAAAGCCAAGGCCCCTAAAAAGCTTCTCTATTAACCTCCCTACTGTAAGCACTGCTCGGGGTCCACTTTGAGACCCTTGTGAACTTTGACACACTAGGGCCTGAGGCTCTTTGGCTATTTTTCCCGATTACTCAATCCTGCCCCTCTTTCTACCTACTGAATGTGAAAATTGATTGTTTTTACTCGATCCTATGATCAAACTATGGATATTGGGTTTGGTCCAAGTTCTGTTATGGTTCCTGAGCTATGTTGAAATTTATGTAGAGACAAAGGTGATGGTCTAGCTGAGCTGGGTACATTTTGGGGCCTGTCTTAGGCCTACTATAGTTATTTGTACTACTTTATAATTTATTTCATTATTGGGCCTATAATAATTCTGTAATAACAATTGGGGTATTAGTGAAAATTAGGAAAATGGGCCTATTCTAATGTTTGCATGAAAGGGTAAAAATCTTGTCTATAGGATCTGAGTGTTTAATTTTGCTCAACATGCCCTATTTCTATGTGTTTGATAGATAACATGCCTATAGGACATAAATATTTTACATGTTTACATGTTCTATTCCCACACGTTGTTATCTGCCTATTATGTTGCAACATGGTAATTATTTGTTCAAATTGCTTTATGTTAGATAGCATGCCTATAAGATCACATTGAGTAATAAATACCTGCTCTTTATAGTATTCACATAGATATCATGCCTATAGAAATATAATTGAATTGGCTACTATTACTAGTATTCCCATCATATTGCTCGCCTAGAAAGTATGCCTATGAGGATAAAAGGATAAAGAATCGGTCTCAATGGCCAATTCCTAGAAATCCTACCTATAGGATCCTGTTGCTCGCCTAAAAAGTATGCTGATAAAGTCAATGTTGGCAATTTTGAATTATCAACTACTTCACCATCTATTGCGCAAACAATTCAGAAATACCTACGATCTGTGAATTCGTTGTCCTAAGAAAGCAACACTGCCTGTACGCTTAAAATTCATAGTCACATAGAAGCCATGGCTATAGGATTTAAGGATTCCACTTCGTCTTAATTCTGAAATTTGTCTATTGCCTCACCTGTTTGTGTGTATTTGTTGCTTACATATGGAGGCCAACTTGACCCATTTATTGTCTTTATGTGTAGTCCTACATATTTTGAATGTCACTTATCATTTTGAGCAACCTGAGTAAAGTCTAGAACCATCCAAATAGTAGGTCCAAAGCCTCCTAGGCCATAGGCATGGGACGGGTAGTGCATGCATAAGGCACGATTTAGAATCTACTAGTGCGCTTTAGGTAAAAAAACCTAAAGATAATAATCAGGTAGCAGGAGATGATAGTATGTGCCCGCTGAATAATACGAGTAACACCCTATCTTGAGGGAGTTACGAAGTATTATTTATGTTGCACGAAGTGATCCTTTAGGCTAAAAAACTTAGGACCCCACATTTTATCTCTGAATCAAGTGTTTATATTTATTCAAAGTCTTTCAATAATAAACTGCCTAAATTTCTTGTTTTCTCTCTATTTATCTGACTAATTCATATAATTCGAGTTCGGACGGGACTCGCCGTTGTGGACCTCGAAGAGTGCCTAACACCTTCTCTTCGAGGTAATTTGAGCCCTTACCCGATCTTTGGTGACGCAAACTAGTTAAATCCGAGTCAAAACCCGATTAAAAGAGTTGTCAGATGTCGAAACCCGATTTCGCAAGAAAAAGAGGTGCGACAGGAAGCATATTCGTTCCTACACAAATAATCATTAATCAATTAAAACTGCATTACAACATTAAACACATGGTCTTGCCAAATTTCCAATGTTACTCAGACTTCACCTCGAACTTTCTTAACATGAGAATCAAGCAATGACACATAGGTGCTTCCTCCAATTTTTGAAGCATCGGCCTACCGGTGAGTCACCCCACACATAAGATTTGAAAGTGGTTCACAACTACATAGCACTAGTCTTATAATCCCGGAGACTCGGGCTCCAATGGGGACAAAGAATTCCTTTGAGGCATTATAACAAACACTTAGCATACACTAGTGCCGTGGAAGTGCTTGTAGAGCTGAGGGATTGCCTCACCCTCCCAAATCAGCTTGGGAGTTTCTTACTACCACTTGTTCACACAATAGCAACCCCATTCCTATGGGGTTCATGAGGTTGGGACACACATACACACACAATATTACAATGAAGAACAACCCTCAAATTTCGTGTCTAATTGCATACCTTTACCCAACTCGAAATTGATGAAGAAAAGAGATAAAAACATACCTTAGCTGTTTGAAGGGGAGGTATTTGCCTTTGAACTGCTATTGCAAGTGAAGGAACTAGGAGAAGATTGCTTGACTTCAATGGAGTTGGGAGGAGGAGTGATGGGCAGTGTTGCGTGAGTGTGTGAGGGGCAGGTATTTACCTTTTGAGCAGTGATGTGCATGAGGGATTTTCTTTTGTGAAGTGATTTGCCTTAGATGTGTATTGATGTGTGTTTGATTTAGGTTAGGGTTTTATTTTGTTCAGTTTTTTGGGCATGTAAGTGAGGGGGTTAGAGTAAAATAAGGGAACCAAAAATTAAAAACAAGCCCAAAATTCCTTACCTGGCGACGTCTGCTGGTTACCTCACCCAAGCCCTCGCAACGTGAGCTAGAGGGATTGCATCATGAGGCTTGTCGCTTGGTCCATCCGGCCTTTTCCCATGCGATGCTAGATATAATGCGAGCTTCAGCTCGCCCCAACCCTCGCAAGGCGAGCCCTATCGCTTGTTACACCTCGCCTCAACTCATGCGAGGCGAGCTCTCACGCCAGTTTCCTTCAGGCAATGCACAGTGCTCTGTACGGCATGCCAAAATCACCTGCAAATTTGTTAGTACCTAAAAACGAAGAGAAAAATTCCCACTACACTAAAAAAATCAACTGTGAAGTGGGTTACCTCCGAACGAGCGCCATAGTTAATGTTGCAGCACGACGAATACAACATTACAATGGGTTGCCTCCCATGAAGCGCCTAATTTAACATTTCGGAATGACGCAGGTAACCACACTTAAGGCTCACTCAACATCGGTGGCTCGAGTAAATGAGTCACCGACACTACTTTCACGTCTTCCATGCTCAAATAATGTTTTAACCTGTTCCCATTGACTCTAAACATGTGAGAGTCATTTTCCGAAGCAATCTTTATTGCACCAGTGGGGTGAATCTCTACCACACGAAATGGTCCTAACCATCTTGACTTTAATTTGACCGAAAATAACCTCAATCTTGAATTGTATAGCAAATACCATATCTTCGAGTTTAAAACTCCGCTCAAGAATATTTTTGCCATGCATCATCTTCATTCTCTCCTTGTATAGTCTTGTGCTCTCAAAAGCATGATAGCGAAACTCATCAAGCTTGTGCAACTCTGTGACTCTACTTGTACCCACAGCTTTTATATCGAGATTCAACTGCCTCAATGCCCACAAAGCTCTATGCTCCAACTCCACTGGTAAGTGACACACATTCCCAAACACCAATTTATATGGTTACATGCCAATCGTAGTTTTGAAAGTGGTACGATAGGCCTAGAGTGCATCATCTAACTTTCTTGCCCAATCCTTTATTGCAGCATTCATAGTCTTTGTCAAAACGCTCTTTATCTCTCCATTCGAAACTTTCACTTGCCCACTCGTTTGTGGATGATATGGGGTGGCAACCTTGTGGCATACTTCATACTTTTCTAACAACTTTGAGAAGGCTCGATTACAGAAGTGAAAGCCTCCGTCACTGATTATTGCCCTTGGAGTGCCAAATCGGGTGAATATATTCTTTCTCAAAAAACAAATTACTCCATTTGTATCACTTGTATGGAGATCTACAGCCTCCACCCATTTTGACACATAGTCCACAGCTACGAGTATGTACTTGTTGCCATATGAGCTGACGAAAGGCCCCATAATCGATTCCCCGTACATCAAACACTTCTACCTCCTAAATTAGGTTCATAGGCATCTCATGTCGACAGGAAATATTCCGGTTCATTGACATTCATCACAACCTTTCATCCAATGGTGTGCATATTTGAACAATGTCGGCCAGTAGAAGCCCGACTCCAACACTTTTGTAGTTGTCCTTACTCCCACAAAATGGCAACTATATGGTGACATGTGACAAGCCTGCAAAATAGAAGATTGGTCTATCTTGAGATACATATTTAGATCATGTTATCAACACAAATCCTGAATAGATAAGGCTCATCCCAATAATACATGCGACAGTCATGAAAGAAATTTTTCTTTTGGACAAAAGAAAGGTCATAAGGAACAATACCGCTTGCCAGATAGTTTGCAATGTATGCATACCATGGCGCTACCTCAAGACTCGTGGCTAATAGTTGTTCATCCGGGAAAGTCTCCATAATATCTTCAACCTCAACCTTCTTCTCGACTCCTTCCAGCCTAGACAAGTGATCAACCACTTGGTTCTCTGTTCCTTTTCCGTCACGGATTTCCAAGTCAAATTCTTGCAGCAGTAGCACCCATTGAATCATGCGCGGGTTTGACTCTTTCTTCTCAATTAGGTACCTGAGAGCAGCATGCTCAGTATAAATAATTACCTTCGAGCCTATCAGGTATGACCTGAATTTGTCAAATGCGAACACCACTGCTAGCATCTCCTTCTCGGTCACTGTGTAATTTAGTTGGGCACTACTCAATGTTCTACTTGTGTAGTATATTGGATACATGACTTTGACTTTTCGCTGCCCTAGAACTGCTCCCATAGCATAGTTGCTCACATCACACATCAGCTCAAATGGTTGCTCCCAGTCGGGTGCAACTATGATAGGTGTTGTCACCAGCCTCTTCTTCAATTCCTCAAAAGCTACTCTACAGTCATCAGAAAACACAAAAGGGTGATCTTTTTCAAGCAATTTACACAAGGGGTTAGCAATATTGGAGAAATCTTTTATAATAAACTATCTATAGAAATCGACGTGGCCAAGGAAACTTCTTATTGCTTTGACGGAAATGGGTGGTGGAAGCTTTTCTATCACATCAACCTTTGCACGATCTACCTCAATTCCCTTACTCGACACTAGGTGCCCTAATACTATACCTTCATGTACCATAAAATGACATTTTTCCCAGTTCAGCACTAGATTAGCCTCCACACATCTTTCAATACTCTTTTCAAATTTTTTAGGCAATCTTCGAATGAGTATCCCACCACTGAGAAATCATCCATAAATACATCCATTATATCCTCTACCATATCTATAAAGATGGCCATCATGCACCTTTGAAATGTGGCGGGTGTATTGCATAGGCCGAACGGCATCCTTCGGAAGGCGTAGCCACCATATGGACAGGTGAATGATGTTTTCTATCTATCTTCCGGGGCAATGAAGATTTGATTATACCCCGAGTATCCATCCAGAAAGCAAAAGTGGGACTTCCCCGCCAATCTATCCAGCATTTGATCAATGAATGGCAAAGGAAAGTGGTTTTTTTGAGTGGACTTGTTCAATATTCTGTAGTCCATACAAATTCAATATCCCGTGACTGTTCTTGTTGATATCAACTCATTGTTCTCATTTTGCACTATAATCATCCTACCTTTCTTAGGTATACATTGGACTGGGCTGATCCAGTTACTGTCGGAGATTGGGAAAATAATCCCCGCATCTAACCACTTTATCACCTCCTTTTTCACACATTCCTTCATGTTGGGGTTTACCCTTCTTTGATGTTCTCTGGAAGGTTTGTGGCCATCTTCTAGTAGAATCTTATACATACAGAAGGTCGGGTTGATACCCTTACTGTCTGCAATGGTCCAACCAATTACAGTTTTGCACTAATTCAATACCTGCAAAAGTTGTTCTCTCCGCAGATCTAACAAACCAGATGAGATAATAATAGGTAAAGTTGAGATAGATCCCAAGAAAGGATACCTGAGATGAGGTGGTAGTGGCTTCAATTCCAACTTTGGTGGCTCTTCTATCGATGGCTTAGCTGGAGGAGTTTTCCTTTCTTCCAAGTGCAAAGGCTCAAATTCGAGCTCTCTTTTCCAAAACCCTTGGCCTTCAAGAGCCAATACCCATTCCGCCAAGTCCTCTCCATTTGCTTCATCTATCTTCATGAGACAGACTGCTAGAGGGTCTTTAGCGTTCAAGGTCTCATCTTCCTCCTCCAAAATTACATCCACGACTTTTATTAGAGAGTAGTTAGCAAATTCACTTGGTCGCTGCATAGCTTTCTGCACATTGAATGTTATCTCCTCATCATTTAGTCTCATTTTCCAGCTTCACAGTCAATTAAAGCCCTCCCAGTGGCCAAGAATGGTCTTACCAAAATTATGGGAATCTCCTCGTCAACCCAGCAGTCCAGAATGACAAAATCTGCTGGGAACACAAACTTCCCAGTCTGTACTAATAGACAAGGGCATCAAGTTTATGCTTGCCCCCAAATCACACAATGCTTTAGCAAAATCATAGCTGCCTATCATGCATGGATTGTGAAACTCCCTGGGTCTGATAACTTCTCAGCTATGGGTCTTGTCACGACTGCACTACAGGTCGGTGTCAATGTGACAGTGGACAGGTCTTGGAAGTCGAATTTGGGAGACATTATATCTTTCATCATTTTGGCATACCCAGGCATCTCCCCCAAAGCGTCAATCAGTGGAATGTTCACCTGGATTTGTTTCAACATCTCCATGAATTTCTTGTACTGCTCGTCTTTCTTATATCTGGCCAATCTCTGTGGGAATGGTGCTGGAGGTTGCTTCTTTCTTGTGATTTGAGTTTTATCTTGCTCAGGCATTGCTTCTAATGTCGTTTCTTGTGCTACATCAGTCTCCTTCGCAACCTCTTTTTCCTTGCTTGTGCTATCTTATGCATGTGTTACCGTCACCTCAGTTAACCCTGTTGAATCATCTATCTCACTAGGTACTGGCACAAGTGTTTCAGTAGGTCGACTTTCACGAGCAATTTCTTGCTCTAGATCTAGGTCTCTACCGTTTCGTAGACTCACTGCCATAAGTTGTTTTGGGGCCTGCTCTTTTGGATTGATTTGGGTGTCTGCAGGTAACGTCCATTGGGGACAATTATTTAGATCCATCGAAATCTGTCCTAATTAAATCTCAATACACTTTATCGCTGATTCATGTGAGTCCACTCTCTCTTGCATTTTTCCAGTGGATCCAATCACTTACTGCAGCATTCTGTTGTTGTTGTTGTTGTTGTTATTGTTGTTCAGCATTCCCTTAAGTTCAACAAACCTATCATCTTGTCTCACAATCTATTATTGTTGAGGTTGTTGTAAGCCAGTTGTTGATTTTGCTGGTTGTAACCCTGTTGTATTTGGTAAGGCACCACTTGACCCTGTGGTCGCATAGCTCCAGGATTGTTGCTATTTTTATATTGCTGTTGTGCTGGTCTATATTGTTGATTCTATTATCCCCAATTCTGACCACCTTGCCTCTATCCCACATAGTTGGCCACATAGTTCATATCTTCCTAATATTGCTGGTTGTTATCTTCCGCACTCCACGAGCAAACATATGGTTGGTTAATGTATGGTGTACATAAGCCCCCATTAGTTGCATCTACTATGTGTACCTGCTGCTTCTGGCCTGATTCATCGATCTTTTTTGGTGAGGATACTCATTTGCGTCATTAGAGTGGCCATATTTTCAGCTATGGATTTGTTTAGGTCCAAAGCCACTAAGTGAACTATAGGAGTGATCGTAGAGTCTCTTATCATCCATCCTGAGTTTTGGGCCATTTTATCAAGTAGGATCTTGCATTCTCTAAATGTTTTGCTCAAAAATGCTCCACCTGCTGAAGCATCAACATTGGACTTCAAGACATCTGTTAGTCCCATATAGAACCTCTACCCCAACATCTGATCTGGAATGCCATGATGTGGACATTTAACCAGCATATCCTTGAACCTCTCCCACATTTCTTGTAGTGATTCTGTCAGTCTCTGCCTGAAGCTCAATGTATCATCAATTTGTTTGGCAATTTCATTGGGTTGGTAGAACTTGTTTAAAAATTGCTTGACTAATTCCTCCCAAGTAGTGATAGAATTTATGGGGAGTGAATTAAGCCAAGTCTGAGCTTCTTGTGTCACCGAGAATGGAAACAACAATAGCTTTATTACTTTCGGTGTCAAATTAGGTTGCCTTTGCGTGACACATATAGACAGGAAATTCTTCAGATGCTGCTGAGGATCTTCAATGTATAATCCTGAGAATAGTCCCTTGTTCTGCAACAAATGTAGCATGTTGTTTGTATTTGAAATGATTCTGCTTGTATCTAAGGTACTGCAATTGCGGTTGCCAGGTTGTCAGTGGTGAGTTGTGCCCAATCATACAATGTTGCTTCTGGTACAAGGGGCACCACACCCTGATTGTTTGGGTCATTCTCATTGTTTCTATTATTTGGATTTTCTACTCTGTCATCCATGTCTGGTTCGATTTGTTTTGTCGAGTTTTGTTGTTGTTTGCCTTTCTTATTTACATGATTCAGTGCCTTGATTTTTTTTTCAGGATCTGATAATGCTTTGAGCAATTCACCAGTTCTTGAGGAGTTCCTAGGCATGAACCTGTAACACCCAAGACTATAAATGTTAGAATTTCAATGTATTTGGTTTAAATGAAGAAAATTGACTACATTAAGAATTCTAGAACTTATTTTAGCTGTAATTAATAACACCGTTAACTCCCTGGCAATGACGCAAAAATTTGATCACATCCAACTATGCCTTGTAAAAAGGACTTAGCGGTCGTTGCAAATATATTCCGGTTAATAAGTCCGGAGTCGAATCCCACAGGGAATTAACTTATTAAATACAGCTACTAGACTCGTACAAATTCACGCAATCAATCTTTAGAAATATTTAAGTAACAAATTTGATGTTTACTAACAAAATATCATATAATGAAAATGCAATAATTAATAACTAACTACGAACGGGTTATAGACAAGAATTGGAATGATGTAAGGTTGTGATTTTTTCTATTGTCGGAATCATTTCTACTACGTCTTCTATAAATTTGCCTAAGTTTTCTTTATCGATCATGAGCACCCTGAGTGTCGTAATTCTCTCCCGAGTAACTACCATAATTTACTAGACATATTCTCCCGAATTACGCTAGCTGGCATTAAGTATGACTCACTCTCTCCCGATTAATACACACTAAATTGGCATAGTCGATTGAGGGCCCTTCAATCAACAACAATAATAATATAGTTGAACAAATAGAGAAAATACTATGGCGAATTTATATTATCGTAACAAGAAACTCATCCTCCAATAGGTTCCATCAAAATCCTAAATTAGGAGTTTAGCTACTCATACTCATAGTAATAATATCCCGAGTATTTTGCATAATTAAATTACAAAGTAAAGATGAAAGGATGTAGAAATCAATGATTCTAACTCCCAATGGACATTCCACGAGCTATATCTTGCCTCTGGTTGCAAAAGTCCTTCAAAAGTGATGTTTTAGGTTTATTTATATGTGTGTGAAAAGACCTAAACGCGTAGGCCAAGTCCTAGTCAAACCAAGAGACGCAATAAGACTTCAAAGCTCGGAATATCTGCGTCTCAGACCTGGCCTCGCGAGGTATAACGCCAACTTGAGCTCGCCCCAAGCCTGGCGTCGCCAGCTTCCACGCAAGGAGGACCTCACCTTCTACCTCGCCTCGCCATCTCCCACGCGAGATAAAGGCCTGGCATCATCAGCTTCAACGCCTGCTCTAGGCCTGGCTTCTCCAGTTTTCTCATTTGTAGGTTGCTCACTTATTTCTTTCTTCTTTTCAGCTGTTTTCGAGCACAATTAGACTTTAAGTATTCTTTTTGCTCTACTTTCATCTCCAATTCACATACACATAAAATAAACTCCATTACGCGTAAATAAAGTGTAATTTATCATTAAAGCATATAAAATGCAAGGCAAATAATGTATTAAACTATGGAATTATAGCCACACATCAACCACTCAACCGCTTAAATTACGATGGAAGTATAATATATGTATTATATGTGTATAGTTATATATAATCTATATATATGGCTAGAAAAAGTAAATAATGAGTATGACCGACTATTTGTGTGAAAACCCCAAGTCAAATGGGGGATCAAATGGAGCACCCCCTAAAAAATTTACGATTATTGCAGCACAAATGCACAATTGATCTTAAATAAAAAAATTGTTTTTGTTTGAAAAAGAATGATTCAAGTGATATTTTAATCTTTGAATTAATTCAACGTGGTAGTTTTTTTTTTATGTGAACCACAATTGATTAGTCCTTTTGGGTGATGATGCCACATTTTGAATTCATATTCGTGACCTAATATAATTTTTGAGCAATTTAGAAATTATATTAAAATCCTTTTTAAAAGAATTCAACAATTTATATATGTACAAAGAAAATATTATTTTATTAATTTACATTTTTTTTTAAATAAGGGGATGGAAAGTCTAGTTTCTCTTTAGGTATAGTGAGTGGTTTTTTCTTTTTGGTGCAGGGATAGTGAGTGTTACCTAGGGGTGTTCACGGTTTGACGGAAAACCGATTCAAACCGAAAATCGAACCAAATCCGATTAAGTAAACCGATATTTTTTTTGATTTGGATTGGTAAATTTTAAAAACCAATAATATTTCGTTTGATTTTGGTTCTATTTTAAAAAACCAAAAATAAACCGAACCAAACCGACTAATTATATACAAAATTTAATAATTATTTATATACAATATAATATCTTTTTGTAAATAATTTTAAATATTTTATGCATTTTAATTGTTATTTTGAATTTTGGTTTATCCTTTTATATCTTAAAAGATTGCCTAAGCCCAAAACAATAGGACTCGACCAATTTTCTTTTCATTAAGAGACTCTAATTCTCTAACCCTCCGCACATACTTTTGCCTAACAGAATAGTGAAGAAAAAAATCACCACAAGAGTAAAGAAAGCAAATTCAAATTGCAAGACAACAATGGCTAAAGCTTGAGAAAACAAACTTTTAGTTTGTTTTTTGTTCATTCTTTTCATATAAACAGGTAAATAAACTTTCAGTTCTGAAAGAAATATATAAAAAAGCATAAATTTAGCAAATTATTTTCGGATTGTTGTCTAGCGTTGTTTTACTATTATCGACTTATTATTAGCTTACTAAGAATCGAAAAATCGAATCAAACCGAATCAAACCAACAACAATCAAACGGGTGATTTGTATTTAATTTGGTTTGATTTTGGTTTTAAAATTTTAAAAACCGATTAAATTGATTTTGTTTTGATTTTAATCAAAAACCGACCAAATCGAACCCTGAACACCCCTCCCAATTAGTAGTGTGGTGCAATTATGATGAGCGCGGAGGTCGTTAGCTTAGAAGCCCTTACATTCTTGTCTATTGACAAAGTAAACCACAATAATATTCTTTCCCGTTTTTTCGGTTTTCACTACGTTAAACCCCTAATTTGGACTCTTCTTGGCCTTGTCTTTTTCTTAATTACAAAAGTTGATGCAAGAACTAAGAAGAGGACCAACGGTGTGGAGTTCCTACTCTTCGTCAAGTCCTTTTCAACATTGAATAATAACTTAAAAATAAGAAAATATATGGTACAAAGATTATTATGATATTATCTGCAGCTTTATCTATAGGCTATTAGCGCATGCCTTTTGTCAAAAGATCAAACATAAAAGGTACATTGAAGGTGTTTGACTCAAAAGATATCGAAACCTTTTTGAACAAATCAATCAAAGAAAGTGAAGGAATAAATCTTAATCAGACATAATAAATTCCAGATCAAAGAGCTAATAGTATGAGTTGTGTATAGGACGAAAAAGATATAAACGATCTTATTGAAATTCAACATTGTGACTCTCATCGATCGATGGGGGACAACTTTACATGTTCTTCTGTAGATTACTTCTTTCCTATCAAGATTGTAGGAAGAGAGCTTGGGAGAGAGAGAAAGGGGGGGGAGGGGAGGAGCCTCCTTCAATTGAAGGTTTTCCCTTACTATATATAGTCAAGGCACCCTTGCCCTTTACTTGGTCCGACACTCTCTCGCCTCTAGTGTGTCTTGGTCGTCCTTTTAGGCACTACTCTTTCCGACTCGACAGATGTCGGAAAAGGGATGTAAAGTGGGCTATGTTATCTTTCACTGCCCAGTCACTTAGGTGGGACGTTGATCAGTTCGGCCGTGACGATCAGATTTTGACCAATATAGTTAGTCCCTCCGTCTGTCGGGGTCGGGCTCGGCAGACGGATCATGATTGCTACGAATTTGAGCGAAATCTGACTTCTGACTTCTCATTCCGTAGGTACATTACTTGGGTTTTAGGCGGGGTGGCGACGTTTTTCCGATACCCATGAACCGTTGCGGCAGTTTTGGAACTGAAACATCGTTTGATATCAAAGCACTATTTCGTGGTTACCGCCATTATGACACACATTCCTGGGGAACTGAAACGTTTCATGCCCTATTAGATTCGATTAGCGACTCTTGGATTTCGTACTTGGGGGATTTATGTCTCTTATAAATAGATGGAGCTTATCATTTGATTGACACACTTCTTTACCTTTTACTCGAGAGAATTCTGCAGATATACTTTCTTTCTGACACTCCGAGTTTTCGTTTGCCCTTAATTAACTGAAAATCTCCATCCTTTCTTTCCGTCGTCTTTTTGCTGCATCATCTGGACAAAATGGATGGTGATTCCTCTCGCACCGATCTCCCTGCCACAGTTCTGGCACCAGAAAGTGTTGCTCAGTCCACCAAAGAGGTAGATACGGTGGAAGACGAGGAGGTCCCGTCGATAGTTGAGATTTTGCCTCGCCCTGGGAGAGAATTGACCGACTTCAATAGTCGCGTCAGGGCGGAGCCGGAGCATGTCCCTTCTGTTCTGAGAGAAGCAGACATTGCAGAGTTGAAAACCAGGTGGGGGATACTCGGCTATGTCGATATGCGACCGGCGGTAGGGACCGACATTGTTTAGTTTGACCGTCCTGGGTACTGTGTATTTTATGCCTACCCCTTCCTTATTGGATACACGCTTCCTCTCCCTCTCCTGGTGGTAGACTTCTGCCGTTTTTATGAGGTTTGCCCCGCCCAACTTTCGTCGTACCTGTACAAGCTGTTCCTTATATTGCTCAAGTTTGCGGAACTCGCCGGTCGTGAGATCACTTTGGACCATCTGCTTAGTATCTTCGCCCCTCAACTCACCCGCGGCACGATGCTTCACATGCGTCCTCGGGGGTCGAAGAGTTTGTTGGTGAAAATGGATGACAGTACCAACCACCGTTTTTATGAGAATTATTTCTATGTGCGGACTGAGCACATTGTGGCGGATCTGATGGGGTTCCCTGAGAAATGGAACTTTACACGTCAGTCTCATGCTTCTAGTCGGAGATATATCTGACCACTTTTGTTATGGTACTAAACCCTGTTATGTCTTTGCAGCTGAGAAATTGCCACCTCCACCTGTCAAAAATATCCATGAGTGGGTGAGCGCTATTTTCCCTCATACGGAGGGTGTCCGCACGTGGGCGGCCTTTTATGACAAGTATGCATGCAAGCCTCTTTCTGGTAAGATGTCGTTTCTGTTCGCCATTTTTCTCTTTTCCCTCTTTGTATTTAATTCCTCACGTGTTGTTCCTTGGTGTCGGGGGGTGAGGAGAGTGAGGGCTCCTCCGTTGGCTTTCCGGCAGCCGGCCTCATCTACTCGCCCTATCGCGGTACCCACCGCCTGACCTTCATCGAGGGCTGCTTCAGTTGAGTCTGCGGTCGTGGTTACTCCTACGAAGGCCGCTTCTCAGGCCGAAATTTTGACCCGTGTCACTCACCCGACGGGTGAATCTCCGTCTACTGGGGATGAAGAGGGGCCATCGAAAAGACGTCGAGTGGAGTTTGAGACCGCGCCCCCAATAGTGATTCATCTAGACGACTCTCCTACGATGGGATCTGGAGAGAGGGTTATCGTGGCTCCCCCTGTAAGGATGGAACCAGTTGTTGCCTCAGCTCAATCAGAGATTCCCACCATTATCGGTGGTCAGCAACCTATCATGGCAGAAGGTCAGGCTTCTGGGGCCACCGTTGTAGTTTCGGACGTACCCTCATCCTTTGCAGTTGGTCGTGCTTCCTCTTCAGCTGCTGAATGAGGAAAAAGTGTGGTGGTCGACGATTATGAATATGAATTGGACCTCGACCTTGATGATGTCAGGATGTTTGAGGAGGGCCTTACTCACTCGGTGGTTTGTGCAAGAGGCTCGGCCCGTATCCTTGAGATCCCTTCGGATACCAACCTCTTGCGGAACACGGAGGATCTGATGCCGCAGTTCAGCATGTTATGCTCCACAGCCGAGAACGCGGCCCTTCGTTCCGTTCCGGATGTTGATTTGATGGATGAGGTGGCCGCTATGGGCTTAAAGGTATGTTACGCTTACTTTCGCTTTTCCCTCGCCTTTCTTGATGATATGATACTAACCCGTCTTTACATTTTTCAGATGTATATGGTGGAAGTGGAAAGCATTCGTAGGGCCAACATTTGGGCCAAGATTTTCTTGAAGATGTTGGAGAAATATCGTTGCTACTGCAACAATTGTCGCGAGATGCATGAGGGGCTGAAGGCAAACCTCGGTAATCGGGCTCTTGGTGAGGAGTTGGATAAAAGGGACCAGGAATTGATGCAGGCTATCCGCAGCAGGAGTGTGGTTGAGGAGCAACTTTGAATAAAGGATGAGGAACTCGAGTCGGCCAAGGGGGTCGCCGCAGAGTACAAACATCTGCAGGAGAAATTAAGGTCAATGCAGTAGGAGATGGATCAGAACTTGATCAAGGTCGAGGCGCTGAACGCAGAATGGATGGGGAAATTGACTGAGCTAGAGAACAAGGTTGCAGGGTTGGAGAGCATCGAGAGTGCTTGGTCCGCGGTTTCGACGAGGGAAGCGGCCTTGGAGAACACCATCCGCGTCCTCTAATCCGAGCAAGAGTCGGAGAGAAGGATGGCTACCCTTATGGAGGCAACGCTTGAGAAGCGCATTAGCAAGATTGACCAAGAGGCATCGGTTCTGGGAGATCGGATCGCAGCACTAGAGGCAGAAAATGGGTGATTGTTGGGTCAGATTGAATCTTCCTCCACCGCCGTTCCCTGCCACATGCATGAGCTTTGGGTTTACGCCGAAGCCTAGCGGATATATACAAGAGTTTGTGGGAGGTGGGTACTATGACTGAGGCTGCATATGAAGAGGCGTGAGTGAAAGTGCGGGAGGCTTGCGTCAATTGCAGGTATGATGTGGCGACGCCAGAAGCCAATGCGAACGCGGACGCCGAAGGAGAACTTCCCGAAGATGGCAGTGGAGAGGGTAGGATGATGATGCAGAGTAGAGGGAAAGTTATATTGATTTGTTTTCCATTTGTTGTTTTCTTTCAAATTTTTCATTCGTAGTCGATTATCGTTGTTCATTTCTTTCTTTTTTCCCTTTGTTGTTGTTTTTTTTAGATTGTTGACTTGGGTCTTATGTAATTCGTGACCATTTGCGCAGAAACTTTGTATAAAGGAGAATTTTTTGTTGTTATTTGTCTTGTATTCTATTCTTGTTTTTGTTTCGCGTGACTTCGATGCGAGATAGACTCCCACACGGCGAGTCCCGGTCTTTTGCGCTTTCTGATGATCCTTGGCCTTAGGAATATTTTGCACTTTCTCATTGGCGATGGCTTGTAGCCTTAAAGGATGTTTGCTGAGATAGTAATCCGTCTTCGTTCGATCGAGGTCGAACTCTCCTCTTGGGCAAAGGCCCTTGGCCTTAAAGGGTGTTATTTCAAATTTATCGACATAGTAACCTGTTGTTGTTCGATCGAGGTCGAACTCTTCTTTTTGGCGAAGACCCTTGGCCTTGAAAGGTGTTATTTCAAACATATCAAAATAGTAACCCGTCATCGTTCTACTTTATTGGCCTTAAAGGGTATTATTTTGAACTTATCGAAATAGTAACCCGTCGTCGTTCGATCGAGGTCGAACTCTTTTTATTGGCAAAGGCCCTTGGCCTTAAAGGGTGTTATTTCGAACTTATCGAAATAGTAACCCGTAGTCGTTCGATTGAGGTCGAACCACTTCTTTTTGGCGAAGGCCCTTGGCCTTAAAGGGTGTTATTTCGAACTTATCGAAATAGTAACCCATCGTCGTTCAATCGAGGTCGAACTCTTCTTTTTGGCAAAGGCCCTTGGCCTTAAAGGGTGTTATTTCGAACTTATCGAAATAGTAACCCGTCGTCGTTCTTCTTTATTGGCAAAGGCCCTTGGCCTTAAAGGGTATTATTTCGAACTTATCGAAATAGTAACCCATCGTCGTTCTTCTTTATTGGCGAAGGCCCTTGGCCTTAAAGGGTGTTATTTCGAACTTATCGAATTAGTAACCCGTCGTCATTCTTCTTTATTGGCAAAGGCCCTTGGCCTTAAAGGGTGTTATTTCGAACTTATCGAAATAGTAACCCGTCGTCGTTCTTCTTTATTAGCAAAGGCCCTTGGCCTTAAAGGGTGTTATTTCGAACTTATCGAAATAGTAACCCGTCGTCATTCGATCGAGGTCGAACTCTTCTTATTGGCGAAGGTCCTTGGCTTTAAAGGGTGTTATTTCGAACTTATCAAAATAGTAACCCGTCGTCTTTCTTCTTTATTGGCGAAGCCCCTTGGCCTTAAAGGGTGTTATTTCGAACTTATCGAAATAGTAACCCATCGTCGTTATTCTTTATTGGCGAAGTCCCTTAGCCTTAAAGAGTGTTATTTCAAACATATCGAAATAGTAACCCGCCGTCTCTTCTTTATTGGCGAAGGCCCTTGGCCTTAAAGGGTGTTATTTCGAACTTATCAAAATAGTAACCCATCGTCGTTCGATCGAGGTCGAACTCTTCTTATTGGCGAAGGTCCTTGGCCTTAAAGGGTGTTATTTCGAACTTATCGAACTAGTACCCCGTCGTCATTCGATCGACGTCGAACTTTTTCTTTTTAGCGAAGGTCCTTGGCCTTAAAGGGTGTTATTTCGACCCATCATCGTGCTTCTTTATTGGCGAAGGCCCTTGGCCTTAAAAGGTGTTATTTCGAACTTATCAAAATAGTAACCTGTCGTCGTTCTTCTTTATTGGCGAAGGCCCTTGGCCTTAAAGGATGTTATTTCGAACTGATCAAAATAGTAACCTGTCGTCGTTATTCTTTTTTGGCGAAGGCCCTTGGCCTTAAAGGATGTTATTTCAAACTTATCGAAATAGTAACCCGTCGTCGTTCGATCGAGGTCGAACTCTTCTTATTGGCGAAGGCCCTTGGCCTTAAAGGATGTTATTTCGAGCTTATCGAAATAGTAACCCGTCGTCATTCTTATTTATTGGTGAAGGCCCTTGGCCTTAAAGGGTGTTATTTCGAACTTATCGAAATAGTAACCCGTCATCGTTCTTCTTTATTGGCGAAGGCCCTTGGCCTTAAAGTGTGTTATTTCGAACTTATCAACATAGTAACCCGTCGTGTAATGACCTGACCGGTTGTTTTGAGCTTTTGCACTTTGCTCACTAGTTCTCAGGCATGACTAGCCCCGTGTTATGTATTATGACTTATGTAAATCGTTGGTTTTGGTTTTCAGGATAATCGGAATGAATTTGGAAGAATAGTTCTCAGTTTGAAGCTTGAAATTTGATAGGTTTGACCAAGATTTGACTTGTTAGTATATGATCTCGGATAAGAATTTTTATGATTTGGTTAGCTTCGTTAGGTGATTTGGGACTTAGGAGCGTGATCGGAATGCATTTTGGAGGTTCGTGGAATGTTTAGGCTTGAATTGGCGAAATTGAACTTTTGGTGTTTTCCGGTTGATAGGTGAGATTTGATATAGGAGTCGGAATGGAATTTTGGAAGTTGCAGTAGCCTCGTTGCGTCATTTGTGACGTGTATGCAAAATTTCAGGTCATTCGGATGTAGTTTGGTTGGGTTTTTTATCAAAAGCGTAATTTGGAAGATTTTTGAAAACTTAGGCTTGAATCCAATGAGTTTTGGTTGATTCGATGTTGTTTGAGGTGTTTTGAAGATTGTTATAAGTTTGAATAAGGTTATGGGATATGTTTGTGTTTTTGGTTGAGGTCCTGGGGGCCTCGGGGTGATTTCAGATAGTTGACGAAGAGTTTGGGAGTTTGGAGGAGCTGCAGATTTTTGCTGCTTCTGTTGGTTTCACACATGCAGATTGGGGACCGCAGGTGCGACGCTGCAAATGCGGAAGATTGGTCGCAGAAGCAGTAGATGGTGAAGTTGGCAGGAACCGCAGAAGCGGTTGGGTAACCGCACCTGCGATTGCGCAGGTGCAGAGTTAGCATCGCAGATGCGGAAATGGGCAATTTAATGAAAACCGCAGATGCAGTGGATTTGGTCGCAGAAGCGATACTGCAGAAGCGGGAAATGGACCGCAGGTGCGAAAATGCCTGGGTCAAAAAAGTATAAAAGGTTCCCTTCGCGATTTTGAGTGGATTTTCACCATATTTCATTCGGGAGGAAGCTTTGGAGAGCTAATTGAAGAGGGAATTCAAAAGGGTTTCATGAAGGTAAGATTTTTGGACCCTAAACTTGTTTCTACGATGAATTTTAACATTTGTAATTTTGAAATCCATGGAAAATCAGTAGCAAAAATGGGTAATTAGGGCTTGAGATATAGAGACCTTTGAGTGGGGGTTTGAGGGGCCATTTGAGGTCCGATTTTGATGTTCTTGATATGTATAGACTCGTAGAAGGATGAAGATTATATTGATATAATTTTTTTCGGATTCCGAGATGTGGGCCTAGTCTTGTGTTTTGAGCAATTTCAGGATTTTTTATGTAAATTGGATATTTTCGAGTGGGCTTCATTCCCTTAACATATTTTAATGGTTATATACTGATTGTGGCTAGATTTGGAGCATCCGGAGATCGATTCGTGAGGGCAAAGTCATTACGGGCTAGAGTTTGGATCGGATCGAGGTGAGTAATGATTGTAAATGTTATCCCGAGGGTATGAAACCCCGGATTTGCACATCGTTGTGCTATATTGAGGTGACGCAGACGCTTGATGACGAGCATGGGGTCGTGCACTGTAGGAGATTGTGACTTAGTCCATCCCAAATGACTATTTTACTGCGTATTTGACTAAAATCTATTTGTTATCATTATGTTTTGGGCAAAATTCCATATTTGGGACTCATGCTAACTATTTGAACCCTTAGGATATTTTCATTGATATTTTCTCACTATTTTGACTTTATACTTGAACTCAATCATGCTATATTCTACTGTTTTTTTCATAACTCAGCCATGTTTACTTTGCTTTAATACTTAAATGACATTTTAAATGATATTTTGGGCTGAGTACTATGTTTTACTATTGCCCGAGTGGCTAATATGATTTTGACTGAGTAAGGCTGAGGGCCTGTGTTGTGAGAATACTTTTGGGTAGGGATGCATGCCGCAACGGTGATACACTGATTATGATTATGAGGCTGATAGCCTGAGATATTTACGCCACGAGGTGGCTTTTTGATATGAGCCCGAGGGCCTAGTGATGATGCCACGAGATGGCTTGATATTGCGCTTGGGCCGTAATGGGCCCCTCCAGGAGTCTGCACACCCCCAGTGAGCGCGGGTACCCATTGTGATGTAAGATATAGCCCGAGGAGCTGGTGTTGTCCCATGTTGTTAACCGAGGGGCTGTTTTTATTGGTATTTATGCCCGAGGGGCGGATTTTCTATGCTTATCTGTTCTAGTTGCTTTGCATTTAATTGCTTAACTGTTAAAAAGTCATTTTTAAAGAAGTTTAAACTGAGCTAAGATGCTTTAAGAGATTTCACAGCTTTATTGTCTTCTTACTGGTTTTGTACTGCTTCTATACAGCATGTTGATGTACTTTTCGTGATTTCTTATCACTCAGTCTTTATTTATGATTATTACTCACTGAGTCTACTCCATGCACCTTCTTTGCAGATTCAGGTATTTCTGCACCCGATAGCGGGTATTAGTTGATCAGAAGCAGAGTCATTGGAGTTTAGCAAGGTAGCTGCCCGACGTCCGCAGCACTACTTTTCTCTCTCTTGATGTCATTAGACTGTATTTAGTATATTTTCGGAATTTCCATTGCATTTTAGACCTTAGTAGATGCTCGTGACTAGTGAGACTACGGTATCGGGCTATGTTGGGTTATTGTCCGCAAACTATATTATTAACTGCCCACTTTTGGATTATCTATCATGTTTTAGACTTAATTCTTATTGTTTAATTGCTTAAATTGAAATGGGTAAGTGTCGGTTGGCCTTGTCTTCACAAGAGGCGCCATCACGATCGGGTCCGGGTTTAGGGTCATGACAAGTTGGTATCAGAGCCTAGGTTACATAGGTCTCATGAGTCATGAGCAGGTTTAGTAGAGTCTCGCGGATCGGTACGGAGATGTTTGTACTTATCCTCAGGAGGCTGCAAAACATTTAGGAAAAACTTCATATTCTTGAATTCTTATCGTGTGTCCTTGATTCAGCTTGAAAAGTAACTCTTTGAATTCCTTCCACTCATTCATATGCGCGCATGAGCGCTCGGTATCAGATGTGCATCGATGGTTTTTGATTCCCTGATCGAGGGGCGAGATGTGATCTTTGTGTGTTGATGTTGGGCCAGTCTGGAAGACCTGAGGCCAGATTTTTACCTATAGTTTGAGCCCTAAGTTGTTGATTGCGTGAGCGCGTGTTTCTGGATCCATATGTTTTGTTGTGTCCCTATTAAGGGAGGTGATGACTGGATAGTTACGGGATGAGTGTGATGTGATTGCGCAATGTATTCATATGATTTGGAAGTGACGAGAAGGGTTTGCTGGAGGATAGAAGACTATTAGGTGCTTGATTTCCATCTTGATTTGAGGTATAGTCCCGAGTTATGGGTGTGTGAAGAATCTTTTCATGCTTTTTAGTACAGAATGAAGTAAATTTCATGTTGCGGTATGAGTTCAGACTTAGGAAGATTAAGTGACTGCGTAATGTTTATGAAGGTAGAAATGTATAAAGAGATGTTAGTTTGAGGTGAAGTAGGTGGGTTATCTCCTGCGGAGTGTTCTAAAGTTTGCGTGATCCTTTATGTCATTTATTGGAAGATCTATGTTACTAGTGAAATATATGTGTTGCAATTTGAATTTGGGTTGCCTAAGAGAGTGGGCTTGACTGTTACAAGGGTGAATGCGAGATTTGCAGAAGATTTAAAGTACTAGATGGTCTGTATTTCACGAGCTTATAAAGGATTGAGTTTAATCTCACTATGGTATTATGGCAGTAATAGAGTATATGCATTATGAGTTATTATGTGTGTTTTGATCTATGGATTTGAGCCAAGTGGGGGAGTCTGCTATTGATTAGTTGATTGCACGGTTATGTGCTATGTTGGTTCCAGTTTGAGGCATACGGGTGAATCAGTTATGGTTTACGGAGGTTGAGACCGAGGATGGCTCAAGTGAAAGAAATTTCAATAAAGGTTATGCCATACTTTATGGGTGTATGAGAATCACGGAACGACTTGAGTTGTTATTGGTAAAGGAGGTACGGTGCATAGAATAGGAAGTTTCTTGGTTGTATTAAGGTGAGGCTACATTCTGCGGTGTCGGAGTGCTAAGGAGGCACAGGTTGTTCGGTTTATTTGATTAATCTAATTGAGGTTTGAGTAGAGTGGATGACTCTCGAGAATGGTCCTAACGGGTTCAAGATTTTACATGTAATAATTGGAGATTTTTAGTTTGTATATTTGGCTAGAAACTGAGGTTTGCATTGAAGGGTATCAAGACTCATGGCATTTCTATATCATTATGGATTCTACACATCAGTATCAGGAAGGTGAAGGTAACGGATTTAGATTTGTAGGAAGTCTTTCAGAGTAAGTAGTTCGAATGTGGTGCTTTTGGGGTTACTTGAGAGAGTAGCCAGCGCTTATGAGCTTTAGGACGGTGTGGTGTTATGCTTGAGTCTCCTGTGGTGAGTTTGGGTTGAGGATAGTGGTGTTATAGCAAGAAGAAGTGTCAAGTTGAAGGTAAATCAGAAGAACTTTGATAGATGGGATAGCTTGGTAGTAAGCCGGAT
This sequence comes from Nicotiana tabacum, assembly GCF_000715075.1. Lineage (NCBI taxonomy): Eukaryota > Viridiplantae > Streptophyta > Magnoliopsida > Solanales > Solanaceae > Nicotiana > Nicotiana tabacum. Next base: position 120,950,567 of record NC_134101.1, read on the forward strand.
CGGTATGATAAGGATATGATTAGTTCCTTGGGTGCTTACGAGGTAATGAGTTTCTGTAAGTGTTTCACGTCAATGCTCTTGGGTTTTAGTGACATGCATAGTTTGGTTGAGTTAGAAGGATTCAGTCATGATAGATTTGGTTTTGTGCAAAAGGGGAGTCGGAGAGTTCTTGATGATTTCTACCGCGGTTTAGAGGTGTATATTTTTCTACTGATATGAGAGGCATGGGATGTGTAGTGATTTTCTTCCAGATGGGCTCGATAGAAAGTTCTTGGTTAGTTGAGTACATAGTTGTTTGTCGCTCGGAAGGTATATGAAGTTCTCACGTTATCCTAGGATGCTATGGTATATGCGGTATGTTGTGGAGGATTGAGATTTGCATGTGTAAGGTTACAATTCAGTTCTGAAAGGAAGGTCATAAAATTCTTAGGCAGCTCGGGCAATTTCAGATAATTAAGGAAATGGTATTACTAATTGGTATGACTTGACCAGGGTATACGTTTCAGAAAAAGGGCAATGTGATTGAGATTGATGATACTTCATTAGTATTGCAGATCTCTCTTGTTGGATCGACTGCTGATATTCGAGTTTGTTTGGTGGTACAGAAGAATTATAAGAGTACCTCTCGTGGAATGATTGGGTATCAGAGGTGTGTTGTATATTCGGACGGCGGAATTAGGATCGGATATGGTGATTCGTGTGCTATATGGAGTTGGAGACTGGGAGTTCTTATAAATAGGTTATGTTGTGGTTGTGGGTCACGTGTATCGGCACTGTGTAGTGACTATCGGGGTTTGGAGACCCGAGTGGATTTTTTGTTGCTTGGTAAGTTAGAATTTGATATGATATTGGGTATAGACTGGTTGTCTTAGTGTTGTGTTATTCTGCGATGTTACGCTAAGGCAACAACGTTGGCTATGCCGGGGATGCCACGGATTGAGTGGTGAGGTTCAACGGATTATGTTCTTAATAGGGTGGTTCCATTTTTGAAGACCCAGCAGATGGCTGGAAAGGATTGTCTTTCTTATTTGGGCCTTCGTGATGGATGTCAGTGTAGAGACTCCTACCATTGATTCAGTTTCGGTGGTGAGGGACTTTTCAGATGTGTTGCTTATAGTCGAGCATGTCGCCGGAAAAGGTTGTTGATTTCGGTATTGATTTGGTATCGGGCACCGTATCGCATGGCACCAGCAGACTAAATGAGTTGAAGGAGCAGCTTTAGGGTTTCCTTGATAAGGGGTTCGTTGGCAGGCCAATGTGGATGTGTGTTCTAACTTGAGTCGGCTTGGTTGGCTCCGAGTTGTATTGTTGAGGGATGTGTTGATTCGATTGTTATTGAGCTTATTAGTAATCTGGGGAAATCTATGAGTTACCTTTCCGTGTTGCGAGGCATTGGGATTTGTTAGTTATAGGCACATGTGGTGCGGTGTTATTGGGGTATCTTAGTGGAATTCGAGCAAGATGAGTATTGGGTATTGCTCGGTGGATGGCGCATCGGTTGCGTCCTTTCAGGTTTGTATAATGTAATGTCAATTGCTTCGTCGTGGTTATGATGACTTGCTTTGGTTCTAGACATCAAATTGCACGTGGTTATCGAATTTGAGCATAGTGACTTCAGGTGTTTCATGTGGACCAGTGTTGGGATAGGGCGCGCATTGCAGCGAAGTTATGTGGAGGTATGACCCTTCGGGTTAGATTCGTGTGTTCTGTTTCTATGATGTGTGATAGGTTCCCAGCATTTTGTTGTGGTGGTACTGGTGAGCTTGTGGTACAACTCTTTCATTTGAGTCATTTTCATGACTTGAGTATGTTCAGATTGTTGCTTATTGGTGCACAGATTGCACGAGTTGTGGCTTTAGTTTGTATTGATGTGTCATGTCACTAGAGTAGTAGTGTTGGATTGGGAGAGATCATTGGGATCTATAATGGATACAAACGAATTCATTTTCAGCGTGTTAGAAGGATAATATCGATGTTCGGCTCAGAAATTTGTTGTGGTCCTTGCCAAAGGAGAAGTGTCTTCACGAATGGTTGATCTGAGGAATGGTTATGACTTTCTACGTGTCTCATTTATCATTGGCAGTTTATGAAAGTGTTGGAATGAGACTTTAGTTGATAAGAGGTTTACTATCGGTATTCGGTTGTTGTGTACAGATGCTGTGATTAGAGGTTATCACTACAAGTGTTTGAGTTATGTGGTATATCATGTAATTGCACCTAAGGTTACAGGTATGGGTTGTTACAGCTTGTTCGGGCTTATTCAGAGTATAGATGTGAGATTCTGATCTTGTGGATGATTTCAGGATTGGAAATGTGGTTCTAAGGTTTATGTGCTAGGTTGGATTGTGAAATTTTAGTTACACTATGTTATCGGACCTATATGAGATAGGGTGACATCGGATCACCCCCGGGTATATGTATGGTAAGGTTATTCAGTGATTGATTGGCTTTTGGAACAACTATGGGCACGTTTAAGGATGAACGTATGTTTAAGTGGGGGAGGATGTAACGACCCGACCAGTCATTTTGAGCTTTTGCACTTTGCTCGCCAGTTCACGGGCATGACTTGTCCCGTGTGATGTATTATGACTTATGTAAATCATTGGTTTTGGTTTTCAGGATAATCGGAATAAATTTGTACGAACATTTCTCAGTTTGAAGCTTGAAATTTGAAAGGTTTGACGAAGATTTGACTTGTTAGTATATGATCTCGGATTGGAATTTTTATGATTTGATTAGCTCCGTTAGGTGATTTGGGACTTAGGAGCATGATCGGAATGCATTTTGGAGGTTCGTGGAAGGTTTAGGCTTGAATTGGCGAAATTGAGATTTTGGCGTTTTCCGGTTGATAGGTGAGATTTTGATATAGGAGCTGGAATGGAATTCCGGAAGTTGCAGTAGCTCCGTTGTGTCATTTGTGATGTGTGTGCAAAATTTCAGGTCATTCGGAGGTGGTTTGGTTGGGTTTTTGATCAAAAGCGTAATTCAGAAGATTTTGGAAACTTAGGCTTGAATCCGATGAGTTTTGGTTGATTCGATATTGTTTGAGGTATTTTGAAGATTGGTATAAGTTTGAATAAGGTTATGGGATATGTTTGTGTTTTTGGTTGAGGTCCCAGGGACCTCAGGGTGATTTTGGATGGTTGACGAAGAGTTTGGGAGTTTGGAGGAGCTATAAATTTTTGCTGCTTCTATTGTTTCCGCACCTGCGGATTGGGGACCGCAGGTGCGACGCCGCAAATGTGGAAGATTGGTCGCAGAAGCGAAAGATGGTGAAGTTGGTAGGAACCGCAGAAGCGATTGGGTAACCGCACCTATGATGGCGCAGGTGCGGAGTTAGCATCACAGATGCGGAAATGGGCAATTTAATGGAAACCGCAGATGCAGTGGATTTGGTCGCAAAAGCGATACCGCAGAAGCGGAAAATGGACCGCAAGTGCGAAAATGCCTGGGTCACCATATTTCATTAGGGAGGAAGCTTTGAAGAGCTAATTGAAGAGGGAATTCAAGAGGGTTTCATGGAGGTAAGATTTTTACACCCTAAACTTGTTTTGATGATGAATTTTAACATTTGTAAGCATGAAATCCATGGAAAATCAGTAGCAAAAATGGGTAATTAGGGCTTGAGATTTAGAGACTTTTGAGTGGGGGTTTGAGGGGCCATTTTAGGTCCGATTTTGATGTTCTTGATATGTATAGACTCGTGGGAGGATGAGGATTATATTGATATGATTTTTGTCAGATTCAAAGACGTGGGCCTGGGGGTCAGGTTTGAGAAATTTCAGGATTTTTGATGTAAATTGAATATTTTCAAGTGGGCTTCGTTCCCTTAGCATATTTTAATGGTTATGTACTGATTGTGGCTAGATTTGGAGCATCTGGAGGTCGATTCGTGAGGGCAAAGGCATCGCGGGCTAGAGTTGGGACCGGATCGAGGTGAGTAATGATTTTAAATGATGTCCTGAGGGTATGAAACCCCGGATATGCACATCGTTGTGCTATATTGAGTTGACGCACATGTTTGATGACGAGCGTGGGGTCGTGCACTGTTGAGGATTGTGACTTAGTCCGTCCTAAATGACTATTTTACCGCGTATTTGACTGAAATCTATTTGTTATCATCATGTTTTGGGCGGAATGCCATATTTGGGCCTCGTGCCAATTATCTGAACCCTTAATTTTCATTGATATTTCCCCGCTATTTTGACTTTATACTTGAACTCAGTCATGTTATATTCTACTATTTTTTTCATAACTCAGCCATGTTTACTTTGCTTTAACACTTAAATGACATTTTAAATGATATTTTGGGCTGAGTACTATGTTTTACTATTGCCCGAGTGACTTATGTGATTTTGACTGAGTAAGGTCGAGGGACTGTGTTGTGAGAATACTTTTGGGTAGGGATGCACGCCACGGCGGTGATACACTGATTATGATTATGAGGCCGATGGCCTGAGATATGTACGCCACGAGGTGGCTTGTTGATACGAGACCGAGGGCCTAGTGATGATGCCACAAGATGGATTGATATTGCGCTTGGGCCATAAGGGTCCCCTCTAGGAGTCTGCACACCCCCAGTGAGTGCGGGTACCAATTGTGACGTGAGATATAGCCCAAGGGGCTGGTGTTGTCCCATGTTGTTGCCCGAGAGGCTGTTTCTGTTGGTATATGTGCTCGAGGGGCAGATTTTCTGTGCTTATTTGTTCTAATTTCTCTGCATTTAATTGCTTAACTGTTAAAAAGTTATTTTTATAGAAGTTTAAACTGAGCTAAGATGCTTTAAGAGATTTCACAGCTTCATTGCTTTCTTACTGGTTTTGTACTGCTTCTATACAGTATGTTGATGTATTTTTCGTGATTTCTTATCACGCAGTCTTTATTTATGATTATTACTCACTGAGTTGGAGTATTCACTTTACTCCCTGCACCTTGTGTGCAAATTCAGGTATTTCTGCACCTAGTAGCGGGTATTGGTTGATCAGAGGCAGAGTCATTGGAGTTTAGCAAGGTAGCTACCCGACGTCTGCAGCACTATTTTTATCCCTCTTGATGTCATTAGACTATATTTAGTATATTTCCGGAATTTCCATTGCATTTTAGACCTTAGTAGATGCTCGTGACTAGTGAGACTACGGTATCGGGCTATGTTGGGTTATTGTCCGCAAACTATATTATTAACTTCCCACTTTTGGATTATCTATCATGTTTTAGACTTAATTCTTATTGTTTAATTGCTTAAATTGAAATGGGTAAGTGTCAGCTGGTCTTGTCTTCACAAGAGGCGCCATCACAACCGAGTCCGGGTTTAAGGTCGTGACACGTCGTCGTTCTTCTTTATTGGCGAAAGCCCTTGGCCTTAAAGGGTGTTATTTCGAATTTATCAAAATAGTAACCTGTCGTCGTTCTTCTTTATTGGCGAAGGCCCTTGGCCTTAAAGGGTGTTAATTCGAACTTATCAAAATAGTAACCCGTCGTCGTTCTTCTTTATTGGCAAAGGCCCTTGGCCTTAAAGGGTGTTATTTCGAACTTATAGAAATAGTAACCCGTTGTCAGTCCCAGTTTTTGGAGAGCCAGACATTTTCTGGGAGAGTCCCAGTTCATTTGACATTTCTTGCATCAGGGGGTACAACGTTGGAGAATACGAAACGTTGTTGTTTCTCTTAGGTTCGTTCTGCGCCCACATTGCAGTCTCCTTGTCTAACTTCTGCCTTCTGGCTTGGAGATGTCACCGGCGGGCACTGTTTCGGTTATTTCGCAATAGTTTTTCGTTCTTTAATTGAGATGCTTTTTTACTTGCTCGTCCAGGCGGCCTTTGTGTTCCTTCTTGAGCAAAGAGCAGAAGGTGAATTAAAACTATACTTTCCTTGACCCTAGCTGGTGGTCCAATGGGGAGAACAGGTTGGTAACGTTGTTCGTCTTGTTTGGCATTTCGATGGTTGATGAGGCGAAGATTTCTAAATTTGGCGACTCTACTCGGCTCTCCTCCCCCTACCGTGCTGTACTTTTGTCTCGCATGGTTTGGGTTTTTCCTTCACGCTCTTTTCGATGGGTGATTATATTTCTTGTCTTTGATCTGGGAGAGACTAGGAAATTTCACTAAGAAATTCCCACAGACGACGCCAAATTGTTTGACTCAAAAGATATCGAAACCTTTTTGAACAAATCAATCAAAGAAAGTGAAGGAGTAAATCTTAGTCAGACATAATAAATTCCAGATCAAAGAGCTAATAGTATGGGTTGTATATAGGACGAAAAAGATATAAACGCTCTTATTGAAATTCAACATTGTGACTCTCATCGATCGATGGAGGGATAACTTTACATGTTTTTCTGTAGATTTCTTCTTTCCTATCAAGATTGTAGGAAGAGAGCTTGGGAGAGAGAGAAGGGGGGGGGGGGGAGTCCCCCAATCGAAGGTTTTCCCTTACTATATATAGTCAAGGCACTCTTGCCCTTTACTTGGTCCGACACTCTCTCGCCTCCAGTGTGTCTTGGTCGTTCTTTTAGGCACTGCTCTTTCCGACTCGACGGATGCGGGGAAAGGGATGTAGAGTGGACTATGTTATCTTACACTGCCCGATCACTTAGGCGGGACATTGGTCATTCCGACCGTGACGGTCAGATTTTGACCAATACAGAAGGCTTAGGTAATTAAGATGTCTTTTAGTATAAGAGTACTTTCTTTCTATCAAGGTTCATTATTTAGTTAGTTTTAATATTGATAAAAAGGCCGAGAAATTGTTAGAAAATGATATAGGTATTAAAGATAACAGAAAAGAGTAACAAATGGGAGACAAATCGGTTTGAAATACAAACGTTTGGAATATTCTTTCCTTCCTTCTTTTTTCTCGGAAAGAAATAGAAGCACATGCAAAACTGAAAAATGATTTTGTTATTACTAAATTCCTATCTTCGCTTATAAGCGTAGAGTTAAATGTGTAATATTTTCCTCTAGTCCTCATCTCAATGGTTGCGTAGACTCTTGAAAAAGGAGTTAATGCAATAGGCATCACTTTCTTCAGAATAACCAACAAAATTAAACACTAGATATATGCCATTGGGCTAAAGCTACTGACTTTCTTTTTTATTACTAGTATCTTCACTATTTTCGCATTGCAATCAATGAGTGTTGGCTTTGAAAAGTTGTAATGTTCCCCTATTCCTAATCTCAAGGGTTGGAAATTAGATTCTTGAAACAAGAGACATAGTTAGTTGGCATAAATTTCTTCAAAATAAATTTAAGTAAATGTGGACTTTTGGGCCTTCAGCTTCTGAATCTTACGGTGAACGATAAGTGACCAATTTGCTTTGGACACACCAATTAAGGAAATACTAAAATATAGATAAAAATAGTTAGTGTGACTAAATTACCCTTGATTAAATGTTGCAGTATAATTTAATGTGAGGAGTAAAAGACCTTTTTAGGGATACATACATAAGGATAATTTTAGAAAAATAAATTGAATTTTGTCTTGATTATATAAATGGACACTTATTTTGGACCAAAATAAAAAAATAAATTGATCATTTATTGTGGACCAAAGGAAGTATCTGTTAAATTATTTAATTATTTGTGGTATGTTAAAAAAAATTGTACTGATACTCCACATTTGATAATAACATAGTTCTAAAGATAATCTAAATATATGCTTAGCCAAGCTAATTATTACAATGGTCAAATTCATAATTTATCAATGACTAAGAGATCAAAAGTGTAACTTTATGTTATTTTTATTGCTTTTTTAACATCGAAAATAAGTTATATCTATCATCCGTTTCAGTTTCTTAGTATAACTACCCCTACCGTCATACTTTCGATCATATTTGACCCCTACCTGTTAAATCCCAACGTTAAAAATAGACGTGGTTGGTCCTGATTAGACAAAAAAGACAGGTTTCATTTCGAACTAAAATCCACCGCACCCACTCGTCTCTTCAAATTATATATATAAAAAAATTATTTCTTTTCTTTTTCCTCTTGTCCTTAATCTTCTTCCCATGTCCATGCTCTTCTACAGTATCAGTGTCCGACAAAAAATTGGCCGGTGGCGGCCGGAAATTCGATGAGTGTTGTTGGCTTAGAGAAACAAAATAAAAATAAAAATTTTGGAGCAATAAATGACAATAGGACAACCCAGTTGGCTATTAGGCAAATAACCTTTACCTAGCGTATACCCAACTTGTGATGAGTTGTGACCAAATGCCACGGAAAATACAAAGCACACCAAGGGAAAAAAAAAAATTGCAAATTGCCAAATAAATTGGAACAAAAAGTACAAAAATCGACTTGAATCAAATGAAGTATACAAATTGCTTTAATTGTCTAAATAAAAAAACATATGACATACTAACATTTGAAGTGAACGAACTTTTAATTATAGAATATGATTATATGATATAAAGTGTAGCTAGACATCTAAAGGAAAAAATTAAGAATCTTTTGAAGCGTATATGATATACAATTTAAGGTGTAAACATGTGAAGAATATTACTCTATCTATCTATATCTATATCTATATAACTATATCTATATATCTCTATCTCTATATCTATATCTATCTATACTATATTAAAAGCACGAAGGCTCTTAGTGAAATATCGTTCGCCTTTTTTACCCTTTAAAAATAGATTTCACACTAGACAAAATAGTCATTTGATTATTTTTTTCTAATATTAGAAATATGAATAGTCATTTAATAGTTTCCAAATATTTAGGAATTCGACATCAATTAGATTTATGTATTAAATATTTTCCTATTTGAACAGTGTAATATAACAAATTAGTAAAAAAATAATAATAACAATGAAAGTACACAATATTTTGTGACGTGTTTCAAAAAAGTCGTTTATAACTTTTACGCTCTGGGAGTCCTTTTGTTTGTCATATATTCACCAATTAATTCTTTTTAAAAAAATAAGTAATTTAGGTAAAAGTTTTCACTTTCAGTTCCTTTTAGGTTTAGGAGTTTTTTATTATTTGTTATAAATTAAAACTTTGAGTGCTTTGACCTCTTTTTAGGTTTAGGAATCTTTTCCTAAAAAAGAAAATTAACCGATCAATTCCTTGTAAGAAAAATATTACTAATTATTTATAATTATGTTAGGTACAAAATTTATTAATTATTTATAAATATTTTAGGTAAACTTTTCGTCTTTCGAGCACTTCCACCTTAGTTTAGGTTTAGGAATTTTTTATTTTTTATCGTAAAAATCTCGAGCACTTTTACCTCAAGTTTAGGAGTATGCGTTTATGCATGAAACCTAATATTTAGGATTTAAAATTTATTAAAATTATACTTTATATAAATCCTTCATTAATTGTATTATGTAGCATGGCTATGATTTCTTACATATTTTTTTCATAATTCTAATTTATTTTTGGTTAGTTAAGACATAACAACATTGTAAATAAATATTAGAGGCATCCAATATGTTTTTGAAACCTTTTTCTTTTAGTATTTGTTGATATAAATCCCACGTAGGTATCCAATATATGTTGTCCAGTACTTCCTTGTTTTTAAGATTTTTTTTAAATTTCTTCAAATTTGAGGTTTTTGTCTTTCTTCATTAAACTTTTGAGATTTTAGTTTGTGTATATTTAATATTTAAGCTTTACTTTCTTTTTAACAAATTCAAGCTTAATTTTTACAACTTATAAAAATAATTTGTGGGAAGAAAATTAAATTTAGGCCAAAAATCGAAATTGTTCAAGCATTACTATTCATGAAGATAACTGAAGTTTCCCTTATTCATCAATGTAAGAATTCTCTCCCGCTCTGTTCTTGATAATTCACACATTCATAAATTTATGCTAAATAAAATTATAATACGAAATATTGTATATTTTTTTCTAATAAAAGAGTTTGAAATCAATTAAAATTTAATGGTCCATTGGATAAACTTTGTCCTTTCATTATTGCATTAAAATTATAAAATATAATTTATGTTCATATCATATTTATAGACTCAAAACCAATGATTATGACAAGTTAGTCTACAGTGCATATTTATCTTTTAAGTACGTTTTTGTAGTGTCTGTATTAAGCATGAAGGTTCCGTTCGAGAATTTTGAAGAAAATTTTAATAATTCTTTTTCTCTTTATTATGATCTTATCACTTGCGATCAATTGCAGTGCATTAGTTTTAGTGTAGGACCTAATGAAGTCGAACAACATGCGGTGAGACGTTCTAACTTCTCTCTACTTACCACCAGTGACCTGGTAATACCTCCAAAACCACCAGATATACTACCTATACAACCATCCAAGGAATTCTTCAAGGATAAACTCTTAGCAATTGATTCTGACCAAACCATTAACTATAATTTAGCATCGGTAAAACCAAACTCCTTGATCCATAGCACGATACATGAAGATCAAACACAATTAAGGGTAAGGAATCCCCCCCACCAGAGAATGGTACTCACAAAAGAAGACCTACAAAGAATTTACCACCCATGGCACTATTCACTAAGTATAAAATTGCAAGACAAACGTGTTCAGCATTAATACCTTAAAAAGAAAATAGTGGAGTTATGGAAACCTTCAGAACTCTTTTCTCTTATTGATCTGGGCTCCGACTACTTCACTGTTAAATTTACAAAAGAATAAAACATGACAAAAGTGTTACATAATGGACCTTGGTTCATATATGGTTTCTTCCTATCAGTACAAAAGTAGGAACTAAATTTATAGCCTCCCAAGCAAAAAATCTATTCACATCTATTTGGATAAGACTCACACAACTTCCGACTGAGTTCTACGATGCAGCAATTCTTCAAAAGATTAGTAGCACGTTAGGAAGATTGCTGAAAATTGATGTCTGCACTTCCTCCACCCTCAGGGGAAGATAAGCTAGATTATGTGTTGAACTACCCCTCAATATGTCACTTTTGCAATCTATTTATATTGGAGATTATAAGCAACCGATCGTATATGAAGGGGAAGGTGTGCTATGCAAATCCTGTGGCAGATTGGGCCATGTTGCTGGGCATGCAGTTTTTTTATTGAAACCAACATCAACCCAAGAATTTACTACTTGTAAGGAACTAATGAATACACCATAAGGTGACATGGACGGAGGGGAATGGCAAACATTGTCATTGAAAAGGAGGAAAAATCCATCATCCACAATTACTTCTAAGGCTGCCTCCACTATGCCAGAATCAGGTATTCCGGTAAAGATTTTCTATCACGACCCAAAATCCACTAAGGGTCGTGATGGCGTCGGATACTGCTGTTAGGCAAGCCAACCAAAATACTTGATTAAGTTCTTGTTTAAACAATTTTGAAAAACTATGATTTTCCTTTAATTTTACTAGTAAAAGACAATCTTTACAATGTCAATAAAAAAATATTTGGAAGTAAATACAAGATACCCAATAATCATCCCAGAACCCGGTGTCATAAGTGCATGAGCATTTACTAGGAATGAAATAAAATACAGTAAATGTCCGGAATACAAAGTGGACAGAAATAAAAATACAGTACAATACTCTGAAGGGGACTCTGCTGGCTGCGGGTCGTCTCGATAAATGCAGCTCACTTAATTATCCATATCAACCATGCCGCTATGCCACTAAGCCACTAGCCACATATTAACCTGTGCAACAAAAATGCATAGCAAGTGTAGTATGAGTACGAAAACAACGTGTACCCAATGAGTATCACGTCTAATCTCGAAGAAGTAGAGACGAGAGGTCGACTTCGACACTTGCTAGTGGTCCAATAATGATACGTCCGTAATATAATGAATCGAGGATTTATATTAATAGGATTTGTAATTTAATACGGTGAAACATGTAAACAATTCTTTCTTTTATGTGAAATTTTTAAATTTCCTTTTTCATCATTTATACACATATTCTCAAGCGGGGAAGGGGCAATAACAACTTCAATAAGTTTCAAGGCAAGCAATACAAGTATGCGCAAATCATGCCGAGGACGTACAGCCCGATCCAACAATATTTAAATTGCGCACTACCAGAGGGTCGAATGGCGCGAACCATAGATGCATCTATTACCCTGCTCGCGAATCATACATGCAATGCGGTCAACATAAATAAACAAATACCCCGCTCGCGAATCATACATGCGATGCGGGCACACATAGATACACACAGTCAAACAGCTAATTAAGAGTTTATCGGGGAATGTTTATTCCAATAATAGTCAATTCTCTTTAATTGATTTAAGAAAAATGAAGTTTAATCCTTTTAGAAATTCATTTACTAATTCGATAGGATTTAAGCAATTCAAATGTCAGTAAGATTACAAATATTCCAAGTATAGCATGCTTTTGGGTCCTAGACTACCCGGACTTAAACATAATAGTAGCTAAGCACGGACTCTCGTCACCTCGTGCGTACGTAGCCCCCACAAATAGGAGCACATAACCAATTATTTCACCTATGGGGACAATTCCCTGTTACAAGGTTAGAAAGGAGACTCATCTCGCTCCGAAGATCCATAACCGGCATTCCACGCCCTTCCGAAGACTCGAATCGATGCACAATGCTCCAAAACTACCCAATAAATATGCAAATCCATTAATACATATTCAATACTCATTACAATCCAATTTATAGCAATTTCTAACCCCAATCGAAAAGTTGACAAAATTGCCCTCGGGCCACGTGCCCGGATTCTAAAAATTTTCGAAGATAAAGTTTACTCATGAACTCACGAACTTGAATATATGATTTTCTCTTAATTTCATGTCCAAAATCGTGGTCAAAATTCAAGAATATCAAATTTCTAGGTCTTCCTCAAAACCTCAAATTTTCACTAATTTTCATGTCTAAATTCATATATAAACCTTGTATTTACTCAAAACTAGTAGAAATCACTTACTTCATGCTTGGTGATGAAAATGGCACTCCAAAGTTGCTCCAAAATCGGCTCCCATGAAAGATTTGAGATAAAAATGAGCCAAAACTCGTTTTAAAACACTTCACTGCCTAGGCGACCCTTCTATGTGATCGCATAATATGCTACGCGATCGCATAAGCCAATCCCAGGGCCTCCAAATTCTTGCACAATGCGATCGCAAACACACCCCTACGATCGCAAGCCAAAACCAGCAGCCTCAATTTCTTCCTCTACGCGATCGCACATACACCGTTGCGATCACATAAGCCAAAACCAACAGCCTCCAATCTTGCACTATGCGATCGCAAACCCACTCACGCGATCGCATAGAGTAAAAACCTGTTGCACGCACACCAGAAAACCAGCAATCCTCACAAGGCAAGAATCGACCCGTTGAGCATCCAAAACACACCTGAAGCCATCGGGACCTCAACCAAACCTACCAACCAATCCTAATATCTCATTCGAACTTAGTCGAGCCTTGAAATAACCTCAAACAACATCGAAATCATGAATCGCAACCCGATTCAAGCTTAATGAACTTAGAACTTCAAACTTCTATACTCGATGTCGAAACCTATCAAATCACGTCTGATTGACCTCAAATTTTGCACACAAGTCACATTCAACATTACGGACCTACCGTAACTTCCGGAATCGGAATCCGACCCCGATATCAAAAAGTCAACTCTCGGTCAAATTTTCCAAAAACTTTCAAATTTCTATCTTTAGCCAAATGACTCCAAAAGGACCTACGGACCTCCGAATTCACTTTTGATCGCGCTCCCAATACCAGAATCACCATACGGAGCTATTCCCAGACTCGGAATCCCAAAAGGACATTGATAACACTGAAATGCACTCCAACCCAAACTTATGAGATTCTTCCAAAATGCTAACTTCCACAATAGGCGCCGAAATGTTCCCGGGTTTTCCAAAACCCAGTACGGACATACGCCCAAGTCCCAAATCATCATACGAACCTACTAGAACCTTTGAATCCCGATTCTGAGGTCGTTTACTCAAAAATTCAACCTTAGTCAATTCTTTCAACTTAAAGCTTCTGAAATGAGAATTCTCTTTCCAAATTAACTCCGAACTTCCCGGAATTTAATTCCGACCGTGCGCACAAGTCATAATACCTGAAGTGAAGTTGTTCATGGCCTCAAACTGTTGAACAACGCGCTAGAGCTCAAAACGATCGGTCGGGTCGTTACATTTTTGACGTCACCACAGGTAAGTACCTAAATACTCAAACTCTTAAGTACAAATCATGTGTTCCAATCAAAGCTAAGGATTCTAAAAAATAAAGTATTTGTGAGAAGGATTACGTAGAAATCGAACACCCCCTAGTCACAAATACCACCTTTCAAACTCCCAAAACTCAGCCAATGGTTTTGAGGAATACTACTAATCCCCCCTTGGAAAAATTAATTGAAAAAGATTTTGTTAATCTTCAAATGGACACAATAGGGAAAAACGTGAGGGAATGCAAATTGACATGTCAGCAAGCATGCATGCCCCTAATAATGACGCCCTACTCATCCCTACCAATCATATCGCTTATAATACTACTAATGAGACTACAAGCATGCAAATCTCTCCTCTCATTTCCGCTTTCCCGAATAGTCATTTACCTACTAATTACCCCAGCCAAAAGTAATCAACATTGCATGAAACAACTTCCTTGATCCACCTGTCGCACGCTCAAAAACTAAACATAGAAATGGCCAATAACACTCAACACATGGCTTTAAGCAAATCTCATGCAGATTTGGGTGAACCTAATATAAATCATACGCTACTCCACTCGACGGCCATGCAAAACAAAGAGCTTATCATTACCTCTCCTGTTACCCCTACGTTCCCTATTGGTAAAACAAACAATCCTCCAAATCCACCACTTCTAAATCCAGCCAATAAACATGCCAAGAATTCCAATCACCTTGAGAAGAAGGTGTAGACTAATACCAATACTAAGGCAACAAAGGAAACAATTAATGGCAAACTTACATCCAGTCCCACCCCCACATAGCCAATCCACCAACCTACTATGTCCAACCCCAGTACCATCGGATCATCAACCTCTCTCTTGGATAGAGATGGGCATGATGGCGCATGCAATTGTCATGACCAAAAATATACCCGTCGTGATGGCACCTATCGTGGAACTAGGCAAGCCACAACTCAATATCTCAACATAGAAAATCTTTGAACATAAAGACGGGAGCAATTTAATATTTAAGGAAAAGCCCTTTTGAAAACAGAAAAATAATCTAAAATACGATACAATCCATCCCAAAAATGGGATGTCACATAGTACAAGAGCGTCTAAACCATAATACATTCCACTATAGTGTCTAGAGAATAAAACTGAAATACAGATAGAATAAAGAAGGAGAGTCAAGGCCTTCAAACACCATACAGCTACCTCGATAGTCTTTGGGATCTGATGCCTCAATCAGCAGCAACCATAACTAGAAGCGCCTAGATCTACACACGAGGTGCATGGAGTAACATGAGTACAACTAACTCAGTAAGTAACAAGTCCAACTTTTGGACTGAAAGGTAGTGACAAACTCAACCAGTACAGTTAAAATAGAAATGACTATGCAGAAATGTAGGCATGCTTTCAAGTTAAATAGATAGTTCAAAACAGTAGAATAGATCAAAACTGAGCAATGTGAAGAATATAACTCTTCTACTTCTACATGCCAATGCACATGCTATATGTGATTCACCATGTTGACAGCCTCATGTGCTTACGCACTCAAATGCTCAACCACTCGATACTGTATATGGCCCATACGGCCCAAGAAGCTTACCTCAATAATCCCCTCGAAAATCCTCTCCAAAATCGCCTAAATCCAAATCCAAAATATTGAAATGAGACTAAAATTGCGAACCCTTATTTTTAAACATTCTGCCCAGGCTTTTTTACACCTGCGGCCTCTTATCCGCACATGTGGAATGGTTCTACAAAAAACACTTAAGTCACTGGGCTCACACTCGCACTTCAGGTCTCGCACCTGCGGAGGCGCTTCTGCAGCCCTTTGTCCGCTTCTGCAGAAGCAGCCAAACCTTCAAACTTCGCATCTACGGAGCCCTTCTCGCATGTGCAGGCTCGCAGATGCGCATTCTCCTTCGCACCTGCATTTAACCCAAATCAGCCCCAACTCTGCATCTGCGTCAACCCTGCCGCACCTGCGGCATTGCACCTACAGCTAATACCCTCGCAGGTGCGATTACACCAGTAACAGACCAACTTCAGCAATTTCACCAACTTAAAACCAAGTCCGTTAACCACCCGAAACAAACCCGAGGCCCCCGGGACCTCAACCAAACATACCAACAAGTCTTATAACCCAATAAGAACTTAGTCGAATCCTCAAATCACCTCAAACAATATCAAAAACATGAATTACACACGGATTCAAGCCTAATGAACTTCCAAATTTCCAAATTCTACAAACGACGTCAAAACCTATCAAATCATGTCCGATTGACCTTAAATTTTGCACACAAGTAATAAATGACACCACGAACCTATTCCAACTTTCGGATATCCAATCTGACCCCGATATCAAAAAGTCCACTCTCAGTCAAACTTTCCAAAATTTAAACTTTTGTCAATTTAAGTCTAATTCTACTACGGACCTCTAAATCACAATCCGGGCGCGCTCCTAAGTCCAAAATCACCTAATAGAGCTAATAGAACCATCAGAAATTCAAATCCGAGGTCCGTTACACATAAGTCAATATCCGGTCAACTTTTCCAACTTAAACTTTCAATTAAGAGACTAAGTGTCTCAATTCACTCTGAAATCTCTCCGGACCCGAACCAACCAACCTGGTAAGTCATATAATAGCTATAGAATACAAAAGGAGCAAAAAATGGGAAAACGGGCTTACAACTCTCGAAATGACCGGCCGGGTGGTTACATCCTCCCCTCTTAAACAAGTGTTGTCCTTAAATGGGGCTAGAAACATACCTAGAGTCTCAGATAGGTATGGATATCTGATCCGCATCTCCTGCTCGATCTCCCAAGTAGCCTCATCTACGGGCTAACCTCTCTACTGCACTTTCACTAAAGCTATATCTTTTGACCTCAACTTTCGAACTTGCCGCTCCAAAATGGCCACCGGCTCCACATCATAAGTCAAATCACCATCCAATTGAATCATGCTGAAATCCAAAACATGAGACAGATCACCAATATACTTCTGGAGCATAGAAACATAAAATACTGGATGCACACTCGACAAGCTAAGTGGCAAGACAAGCTTGTAAGCCACTTCTCCAATCCTCTGAAGCACCTCAAACGGCCCAATAAATCGAGGACTCAACTTGCCCTTCTTCCCAAATCTCATAACACCCTTCATGGGTGAAACCTTCAGCAGAACCTTCTTCTCAACCATGTAAGACATGTCACATACCTTCCTGTCAACATAACTCTTTTATCTCGATCGCGTCGTGCGAAGCCGCTCCTGAATCAAATTCACCTTGTCCAATGCATCTTGAACCAAGTCTATGCCCAAAAGCCTAGCCTCACCCGGCTCAAACCAACCCACCAGAGATTTACACCGCCTCCCATATAAAGCCTTATACGGAGCCATCTGAATGCTCCACTGATAACTTTTGTTGTAAGTAAACTCTGTGAGCGGCAAAAACTGGTCCCATGAACCACCAAAATCAATGACACAAGCGCATAGCATGTCCTCTAATATCTAAATAGTATGCTCGGACTGTCCGTCCATCTAAGGGTGAAATGATGTGCTCAACTCAACCTGAGTGCCCAACTCTCGCTACACGGCTCTCCAAAACTGCGATGTAAATTGTGTGCCTCTATTTGAAATGATGGAAACTGGCATACCGTGAAAGTGAACAATCTCTCGAATGTAAATCTCAGCCAACTGATCTGAAGAATAAGTAGTACTCACTGGAATGAAGTGCACGGTCTTGGTCAATCGATCCACAATCACCCAAATAGCATTGAACTTCCTCGAAGTCCATGGGAGCCCAACTACGAAGTCCATGGTGATCCGCTCCCACTTCCACTCTGGGATATCTATCTTCTGAAGCAATCCACCCGGTCTTTGATGCTTATATTTTAACTGCTGATAGTTGAGACAGCGAGCTACAAACCAACTATATCCTTCTTCATTCTCATCTACCAGTAGTGCTGCCTCAGGTCCTGGTACATCTTCACGGCACCTGGATGGATGGAATACCGTGGACCTCCTCAAGAATCAACTCCCGTAGCCCATCTACATTGGGCACACATATCCGGCCATGCATTCTCAACACCCCATCATCTCTAATAGTCACATCTCTGGCATCATCATGTTGAACCTTGTCTTTGAGGACAAGCAATGAGGATTATCATATTGGCGCTCTCTGATGCTATCAAATAAGGAAGACCGAGATACCATACAAGCTAGAACTCGACTAGGCTCCGAAACATCCAATCTCACAAACTAGTTGGCCAAGGCCTGAACATCAACTGCAAGAGGTCTCTCCCCAACAGGAATGAACGCAAGACTAACCATACTCAATGCCTTCCTACTCAAGGCATCGACCACCACATTGGCCTTTCCTGGATGATACAAAATAGTAATATCATAGTCCTTTAGCAGCTCCAACCATCTCTGCTGCTTCAAATTTAGATACTTCTGTTTGATCAAGTGCTGGAGGCTACGATGATCAGTAAATACCTCATAAGACATACCATAGAGATGGTGCCTCCATATCTTCAACGCATGAACAATGGCAGCTAACTCCAAATCATGAATAGAGTAGTTCTTCTCATGAGGCTTCAACTGGCGCGAAGCATAAACAATCACTCTACCCTCTTGCATCAAAACACACCCAATACCAATCCAAGAAGCATCACAAACCAGAAGCGATGGTAGGACTAGAACGAGAGTTGTGGTCAAGGCAGTCTTGAGCTTCTGAAAGCTCTCCCCACACTCGTCCCACGGCTTAAAAGGAGCACCCTTTTGGGTCAATTTGGTCAAGGGCGATGCAATAGACAAGAAATCCTACATTAATCGACGATAATAACCAGCCAAACCAAGAAAGCTCCGAATCTCCGTGGCTGAGGATGGTCGGGTCCAACTCTGAACCGCATCTATCTTCTTTGGATCCACCTGAATGCCCTTATTGGACGCCACATGTCCCAAGAATGCCACTGAACTGATCCAGAACTCATACTTTGAGAACTTGGCATAAAGTTTTACCTCCCTCAACTGCTGCAACACAATCCGTAAATATTGGGCATGCTCATCCTGGCTACGAGAGTACACCAATATATCATCAATGAATACAATAACAAATGAGTTGAGGTAAGGCTGAAATACACTATTCAGTTAATGTATGAACGTTGTTAGGGCATTGGTCAGCCCAAAAGACATCACAAGGAACTCATAATGACCATAACGGGTCCTGAAAGCTGTCTTAAGAATGTCCGAGTCCCAAATCTTCAACTGGTGATACCCTGACCTAAAATCAATCTTGGATAACACCCTCTCTCCTTGAAGCTGGTCAAATAGATCATCAATACGCGACAAAGGATACTTGTTCTTGATTGTGACTTTGTTCAACTACCTATAATCAATGTACATTCTCATAGAGCCATCATTCTTATTCACGAACAGAACCGGTGCACCCCAAGGTGACACACTAGGCCTAATAAACCCCTTCTCAAGGAGTTCCTGAAGCTGCTCCTTCAACTCAGCCGGTGCCATATGGTACGGAGGAATAGAAATGGGCTGAGTGTCCGACATCAAGTCAATACCAAAGTCAATATCTCTGTCGGGCAGCATGCCCGGCAAGTCTGCAGGAAACACATCCAGAAAATCTCACACTACCGTAACAGAATTAATAGTAGGGGTCTCAACATTAACATCCCTCACAAAGCCTAAATAAGAAAAACAACCCTTCCCAACCATCTACTGGGCCTTCAAGTATGAAATCACTCTATTGAGAACATAGTCTAAAGAACCTCGCCACGCAATCTGTGGCAACTCTGGCATCACCAAAATCACAATCTTAGCATGACAATCTAAAATAGCATGACATAGAGACAACCAATTCATACCCAATATCACATCAAAATCAACCATACTAAACAGTAAGAGATCAACTCTACTCTCAAATCCCCCAGTTGTCACTATACACGACCGTAAAGGTAAAGACTCACGGGGCATATCCAGATAATGAGCAAAATACAATGATACATATGAATAGGTGGAACCGGGGTCAAATAATACAGAAGCATCTCGGTGACATACTGAGATAATACATATGATCACTGTGTCTGAAGCAATAGCATCTTGTCTGGTAGGGAGTGCATAGAAATGGGTCTGACCGCCACCTGATGGGCCTTCCCCTCTAGGGAGACCCCTAGATGACTGAGTTATACCCCGAGCTAGCTGGGCAGGTGGTTAAGTAACTAGTGCTAAAGTCGAAGGCTGACTCCTCTGCTGAGATGAACCTTTCGAAAGGCAGGGACAATGCCTCTTTATATAACCCAAATATCCACACTCAAAGCAACCTCTCCCTACAAATATCGGTGGGGACTGAAGGTAACCCGAGCACCGGGATAACTGCTAGAAGGACCCGATATTGATGAACCCTAAGCTGATGGTGCATGAGACGAACTCTTAGCTGGAAGGGCACTGAGAGATGAGTGACCCTGCTGAGAATTGTGAGAACCATGGCTAGATGATGCACCACGGTGAACTGGACGAGCTAACTCCGAAAACCTTATCTCGTACTGCATCACAGTCATATCATCCTGACACAACTGCCCAAACTGTCTGCGCTGCTTCTCTCTGTGAGACTGTAGCACATACTTCTCTAAGAAGAGAATGGAGAACTCCTGCCACGTAAGTGGCGCTGCACCGACTGGACTACACATCTCATAAGCCTCCCACCAGTTGAAGGCAGCTCCAGTAAGCTAAAAAGTAGTGAACGAGACCCCCACTGGTCTCCAGAATACTTGTTGTACGGGGAATCCTCTAACATTTATCCAAGAAACCCTAGGCATCCTCCGACTCTACCCCACTGAAGGATGGAGGTTGAAGTCTACCAAACCTCTCTAGTCTACGCTAGTCATCATCACTCATAGCAGGAACCACATGGGCTTGAGTAGCTGCCACCGACTAGGCTGGTAATGCCCTAGGTGTTTGGAGTCCCTACATCACCTGCTCAGGTGTACGGGCGGCGGGACTCTAAGTACCTCCCCAGGCCTAAGAAGTGGCTGTTATGGCCATAACAAAGACCGCCTCAGCAAGACTGGTGCACACAGTCAAAATCTGAGCTAAGGCCTCTTGAAGACCTGGAATCACAATAGGCACAGCTGGTGCCTGAGCTGGTCCCACTGGCGCATCCACAACTGGACCAGATCCTGAACTGGGGCAACGATGGATCTACAGGTGTTTCCCTAGTTGTTGTGCGAGCTGCAACTTTGCCCCTATCACGGCCTCTACCATGACCCTAGCCTCTCGCGGCCTTGACTGGTGGTACTGGTGGCTGTCTGTTTTGCCTAATAGTACATGACCTCACCTTCTGTGAGAGAATAGAATAACAGAAGTTTAGTTACCAGAATTAATAGATTCGCACGACAAGAATTCAAGAATGTAAAGTTTCCTAAAGGTTCCGTAGCCTCTCAAAGATACGTGCAGACGTTTCCATACCGATTCACAAGACTTTATTACACCTGCTCATGACTCGTGAGACCTATATAACCTAGGCTCTGATACCAACTTGTTACGACCTAAAATCTACCCGTCGTGATGACGCCTATTGTAGAGAAAGCCACAACTCAACATCTCAACACAAAAAAATCTTTGAACATAAATATGGGAGCAATTTAATATTTAAGGAAAAGCCCTTTTGAAAATAGAAAAATAATCCAAAATACGATACAATCCATCCCAAAACGGGGTATCACATAGTATATGAGCGTCTAAACCAGAATACAGTCCACTATAGTGTCTAGAGAATAAAATTGAAATACAGATAGAATAAAGAAGGACAGTCAAGGCCTGCGAACACCATGCAGCTACCTCGATAGCCTCCGGGATCTGATGCCTCAATCCCCAGCAGTTGTGACCAGAAGCGCCTGAATCTGCACATGAGGTGCAGGGAGTAACGTGAGTACAACCAACTCAGTAAGTAAGAAGTCCAACCTTTAGATTGAAAGATAGTGACGAACTCAACTGGTACAGTTAAAATAGAAATAACTATGCAGAAATGTAGGCATGCTTTCAAGTTAAATAGATAGTTTAAAACAGTAGAATAAATCAAAACCGAGCAATGTGAAGAATATAACTCTTTTACTTCTGCATGCCAATGCATATGCTATATGTGATGCACCATGCTGGCAGCCTCATATGCTCACACTCTCAAATGTTCAATAATTCGGTACTGTATATGGCCCATACGGCCCAGGGAAGATATCGCGCCCCTTTTTTCCTTCGCGGAGTCTGGGTTTCGACATTCATTTGGAACAACTCATTTCCTTTTGAGAATTAGGTATTTGAAGAGTCGCCACCTAACAGATTAAGGTGTGCTAGGGCACCTAGAGCAATTAGCTCATATAACCAGTTTACATTACTAGAGATCAGGGTAAGGGCTCGAAATAACCTTAGGGGGATGGTGTTAGGCACTCCTCGAGGTCCACAACGGTAGGTCCCGGCTGAACTTAGTTATGTGAATTAGTCATTTAACAAGTAAGCGGTTTAAGCACATAGTTGCAAATAAAGGTAGTTTATGTAATCTAAACACATATACAATCAAGAAAGTTTAGATGGTCTAAGCATATGTAAATTAAGGAGCTTTGAACAGTCCAAGCATACATACATAAACCAGGGAAGTTTAGGCAGTCTAAGCACACATATGTGAATTGGGGAAGGGAAGTCCTAAGTTGATTAGCCTATAGGATCAATCTGTGCAATGCCCGGTAATCCTCCTCAACTAGAGGGGCTATACGTGACATTAGCACGCAGGTCATCATATCCTTTTACTACTCATTACCCTCCTCTTAGTGGTTATATAAGCGAGTTTAGTTAACGAACTCTAAGCGTGTTTTACCCCTCCCTTCCTTGTGGTCCCGAAGGCATTTAGGACCTCTATACTAGGGCAGTTCTAGACACTCCTAAAGTATTTAAAGGGTAAAATCTAAGCGACAACAAAGAACACATAGGACCGTCACATAGGGAAGAAATTAGGGGCTCATGTTTGCCTCCGCACAAAATCAGATACATAGCACGTCTCAAACAACTGATTTTAAGGAAATTTAGAAATCCTTAGAATATGATATCTAGATGAACATTACAGATACGGAATATACAGCATTTTGTTTAATGCGAAGTGGCAGAACCCTTAGTCAGCTTGCCTATTGGTTTATAGTCTATTAAACCTGGACAATTTCACACATAAACAGAACCTGATTTCACAGTTATTTAGTTACCTAAGGCTTGCCTAGGCGTGGGTCTCTATGCAATCATAATTCTAGGAATTAGTTAAGACAGCTTGAGGTTATTCAATCCTATACACATACTGAATTAGGTTATTAACGTTACAGAACTGATTTCATGCATGTCCACACTAGAACATGATATCTATGTGTTGGACTATTCTTAAAACTTTTTATAGGCAGTTATTTATTCAAAACGACGTAGACATGGTTTAGAGTCAATGCAAACAAAGTCCTAAATCAGGATCTCTAATGCACAGAGAGATGATTATTTTTATTAAACAAAACTACAACAGCAGTTTAATGATATGATTTCCAGGTGATAATAACTTATACAGAGTCAGAGAAAGAAGTGATGAACTTATAATATGTTTCTAATATGCAAAATATAAACGTGAGTGTCCTAAAGCAGGTTTTCTAATACAAATATTATAGAATTATGACATGTTTTGATGCAAGTAACATAGCATATAGGCATAAAGCATGATTTCTATCATAACATAAACTCGAAGCAGGATTTCTGTTGCAAATATTCATATAAACTAAGAGCATGATTTCTACTATGCATCAACCTAAAGCATGATATCTACCCAGTTTCCCACAAACATCATATAGGAACTCTCCCCTTTTACTAATCACCCCAACATCTATTTACAAATAATATTATTACAGACCAAGATCAAATGAATTACATAAGTAAATGAAGTTATACTATAGGGAGCATAAATCAGGCCCAAAGCAAACCTGGGAATGCCAGGCCTTTAATAGAGTCTCGGAAGCCTAAGATCTCACAGCCAATAGTGTATGTCTTGGTGTGTCAGAGTTCCCTAAGGACCTCAAGGATCCCGAGCAGTGCTCACACCAAGACTTTTCATAAAATAGGGATTGGTTATGTGCAGTGTGGAAGGGTCAACCCTGATATGCCAGAGTTTAGAGAGATCTCAAGGATCCCTAAGCAGTACACATACCAGAGGGGTAGAACTTAACAATCTAGGAGTAGGGTGAGAGTTCTTGACATAGTGTTGACAGACTTAGTGAAACAGTTTAGAAGTGAAGATTTAGAAACACTTTTTAAAGATACTAGGAGTGACCAATTTTGTGAAGAATGCTAAGAGTAGCAGCAGTTTTGAAATCATTCTTTGAGGAAAACATATTCAGCAAACAACCCAATTTATCATAGAATACCCAGATTCACTTAACAAGCAGACCTACAAACAAGGGGTGAAGGGGATTGAGAAACATATAAGGTTGAAATCACATAAACAAGAAAACTGATACAGCAAATGTCCAGAATGACTAGGAGTCTACTGGACAAGTTAGTCATGGTGATAGACAGTTAATACATAGAGAAAGAATGTAACAGAATCATGTTAAAACAAAGATATGTTGAACATAATTGGACACAATCAGGACCAATTGAATGCACTAGAAAACTAAATAACTAACATAGTCATACCAATTAAAGGGAAGAGTAAGGGAACTAAGTAAACATGCTGGACAAATATCAAAGAACTAAATGTAGTCAGTCATGCTGATTACACATAAGGCAAAATTTAGACATGCTTAACAACAGCAAACACAGAAACAAATTGAATAACTAATACAGGAACATGCATAGATGTATAGGCATAGAACACATAAAGTTGAGTTTCAAAATCTAACTGGAGATATACCAGTTAAATAAGAGAAATGCAGAATGTAAAACAGATGCAACTCCACTATCTAGCCTTGGCTTTCAGCCGGCTAGACCAATAGTCAGCACAAGTAGCAATGAGAGAGTTTGAATGCATGTGTGTGTATTCTGAACAGTGTGTTCGTGTGTTGAAGGAGCAGAATGAGAGTGTATATATAGCACTTTAGGGAGTAAAATAAATAAGATAAAGAGAATCACAGTTCAATCAATTAGAAGCAATCAACCAATTATGGAATCAATTCCAATTGAGAAATCGGGAAAACGCTCCTTTAATTGGGGAGAGTCAGTTAACGGACAGAACTGGGACTCAAAATAAGGTAATAAATCAACATCATACCATATAAAGAGTTCATCAAATCCCCAAACTACTAATAACTAATAAAGTCAAATATAGTTAGTCAAAGATAGGGAAACAAGTAAAGATTCTAGAAAATACTGATTTTAACAGGAAATAATTATTCAAATTCCCTAAATAAAAATCAATTAAGCAAAAGAAAATCCCAAAGAATGCTAGATTTAACAGGAAAATCACCCAAATCCCTAAATAGAATAAGTTAATACGACTAGTTCACAGGCATAAATATAATAAATGAAAAAAATTGAAGAAACTAGTGTTACCATCATAAACATCTAGGGTTCGAGCATACATACGAAAATTAACCAAACACGTAAAGAGATGACTAGATTAAACATTTGAAAGTAGATAAACCTCTTGAAGAGAAGTCTAGGAAGAACCCTAATTTGAAAACACTTAAGGTTGATTGACAGTATAGAAATCAAAGGACCCTTAAAGAAAATAACCATGGAAACTTGAAATACTTCAAATAGGCAGGGATTCGGACAACAAATAACAGAGAAACCAAAAACCTTAGAATAACATAGTGCTGAAAATCGAATAACAGTAAGAAAGTAATAGAACCTTAAAGAAAATCAGTGATGAACTCAGAATCGCTCCAGATCTACAAAGATCTGAACTGATTCAAGTCCAAACATTAGGTTTTTGAAGAAAAAGGAAAGGGTAAAGGGAAATCTGGTCTTGAACCAGAGATTTGAACCGTAAGCATCGATAGAAAGCACTCACAAACCATTGATGGACTCTTAGAGGGTCTTGAACAAGATCTGGACTAGATCTCTTCATGAAATCACAAAAACGAGCAACTAGAAGACGTAGGAGACAAGTAGAAGTCCCAAATAGCCATGGGAATCCATGGATCGAGTGGGGATCAGAGGGATTGGGGCTGGTTTTGGGTGGCGACGGCTAGGGTTAGGTTTAGGTCTCAGAGAGAGAATTGAAGAGATGAGGGAACGAGGGAGGCAGAGTGTGATGAGAATGAGCTAGGTTAGAGAGGGGTCGTTTGTAATTAAATAGGTAAGAAGTGATAATGGTCGTTGATCTCTGTGATCAACGGTTAGGATTTAGTGGGTTTGGGGCTGGATTTAGTTTGATTTGGGCCTGGGGTGAATTGGGTTAAGGACCTGGGGGTTGAAATTAGGTTGTTCAATTAGGCTAGATCCGAAAATAGGAGGGCTATTTATTAAATACCCAAGTAATTGAATAAAAATTATTTTAAAAATAATTACCAATGAGAAAAAATAATTTTCGTGCATAAAAGTGCTTTAAAATAATTATTCAATATTTTAAAAATATAATGGATCAATTCCTAGTAAAATAATACAATAATGTATGCATATGCTATAATTGCAAAATTATTGCAATTGTAACCAAAAGGTGTACATCTGGCCATTTGTGAAATAATTTGAACTTAATATGGCCATAAATAGCAAAATTAAATCAATGAAATGTTATAGAGCCATTTGTGATGCAATTTTGTAATTATTTATATAAATAAAATACTAGAATAAATTAATATAAAAATATTCATTGATGTTAATGCACACTCTCAAATGCTCCATCACTCGGTACTGTATATGGCCCAAACGGACTAGGAAAGATCCATCCTGGAATATATACATCACTGACCATCAGTCACCCAGTACCGTGTAGGAAAAATCCAGCCCATGGAGAAGATCCATCTCCAGCTATAAAATGCTTCGGACAAGATCCATGTCCAGAGAAGATCCATCCCTCAATAATATCAACTGCGCTCACTGGGGGGTGTACAGACTCCAGAGGGGATCCTACAACCCAAGCGCTATATTGCTGCGGCGTGCAGCCCGACCCAATATTGTTGCGACATGCAACCCGATTCATCACTCTCTCCAGTATCACTCACAAGCTCACAATGCCATGAAAACTAGCCCGAAACAATGATATGATGTATCGATAAATAACAACTGAGACTGATATATGATATGAAATGAATGAATATGACTGAGCATGAAATATCAATGAAATCAGTAAGGTGACAACAAGAAATGGCTACTATGGGTCCCAACAGTACCGGCATAAAGCCTAAACATAATATCTAGCATGATTGACAGCTCAATTACTTTAGCGCATAATGAAAACACGGATATCAACAAGATAGAGTCACTATACAGTGCCATGGAATTAACCATATCACAATTATCACGGTGCACGGCCCCACGCCCGTCACTTGGCATGTTCGTCACCTCAATGTCAATTACATAACACATAATTCGGAGTTTCGAACCCTCAGAGCCAAGTTTGAAAGTGTTACTTACCTCAATCCAAGCAAAACTCTACTTCAAAATGCCCTTGCCTCTCAAAGCGGTCTCCAAAGCTCCCAAATCTAGACACAAGTAGTACAATACAATCAATATAGGCTATAGGTATCAACCCCACAAGAAAAGTACCAAATTATAGCTAAAAATCCGAAATCGACTCAAACCCGGCCCCCGAGTCCACGTCTCAAAATTTGACGAAAGTCACAAAACCTGAAAGCCCATTCACTCACGAGCCTAACCATGCCAAATTTATCAAAATCCGACACCAAATGGCCATTCAAATCCCAAAAACTCACTTTCCAAATCCCTAGCCTCAAACCCCCAAATCTCACCTCAGCACCACACAATCTAGGTGGGAAAAACAATGGAGAAACAAGATTTATGATAAAAAAAAATGAGTACAAGAATACCTCAATACTCCCCTCAAAAATCCCCTCCAAAATTGCCTAAGTCCGAGTCCAAAATGTTGAAATGAGACTAAAATCGCAAACCTTTGTTTTTAAACATTCTGCCCGGTCTTATTCGCACCTGTGGAACCGCTTCTGCGGTTATTCCTTCACTTATGCGGAAACCACTTAAGTCACTGGGCTCGCACCCGTGCTCCAGTTCTCGCTCCTGCGGAGGCACTTCTGTGGCCCTTTGTCTGCTTCTATGAAAACAGCCAAACCTACAAACTTCGTATTTGCGTAGCCCTTCTCGCATCTGTGGGCTCGCAGATACGCATTCTACTTTGCACCTGTGTTTCCCCAGGCCAGCCCCAGTTTCGCATATGCGCCAACCCTGCCGCACCTGCAGTATCGCACCTACCAAGTCCAACTTCAACAATTTCAGTAACTCAAAACCAAGTCCGTTAACCACCCAAAATCAACCCGAGGCTCCCGAAACCTCAATAGAACATACCAACAAGTCTTATAATCCAATATGAACTTAGATGAATCCTTAAATCACCTCAAATAACATCAAAAACAAGAATTACACAGGGATTCAATCCTAATGAACTTCAAAAATTTTAAATTCTACAAACGACGTCAAAACCTATCATATCACGTCCGATTAACCTCAATTTTTTCACACAAGTCATAAATGACACAAAGAACCTACTCCAACTTCCAGAAATCCAATCCGACCTCGATATCAGAAGTCCACTCCCGGTCAAACTTTCTAAAATTTCAACTTTCACTAATTCAAGCCTAATTCTACTATAGACCTCCAAATCATAATCTGGATGCGCTCCTAAGTCCGAAATCACCTAACGGAGCTAACGGAACCATCATAATTTATATCCAATATTATTTACACATAAGTCAATATCCGGAAAACTTTTTCAACTTAAGCTTTCAATTAAGAGACTAAGTGTCTCAATTCACTCTGAAATCTCCCCGGACCCAAACCAACCAACCTGGTAAGTCATATAACAGCTGTAAAATACAAAAGGATCAGAAAATGGGGGAACAGAGCTACAACTCTCAAAACAACAAGTCGGGTCGTTATAGCAATCTCCCTCAACATGATGATCGATGGTCAGGATACTATCCTAGTGCTCCAAAACTTGCACTACCTTTCTCAACTAGTCTCTGAAGGGATGCAACTACATAAATCATGTATGGATCAAAAACATTCTCAACCCTATTGCACCAAACATGAACCCTAATCTCACCTAACAATAAGGGAGTAGTGGAACCTACCTTATCATTTTGTCCCACTCCAACCACAATTCCTTCCTCTAGATCTACTCTTCTTCCCACCAGAGATAGTATCCAACCTAAACCCGATATTCATACAATGGGATGTTCATGCAAATCGTGCAGTGAATCAGCACCAAAATGCACCTCCCATGGCACAACCACCACAATCACCACCCCAAGCTCCACAAGATCCAGAACAAGATCCACTCGAGCCAATGATAACAGATCAAGAGGAGGAAAACCTCAACTACCTATCATTGGTAGAGTTCTCAAACCTTAACGAAGTAAAGGTATTTATCTTTACGAAGATGCAAGAGCAAAAGCAGATACTCAGTTGTCCGATGGGACTGTACAAGTTCTCGATGGATATAAGGCTACCTCAGGATCCAATAGTGGCCCAACATGCAATAATACTAGTTCCTAGTTTGAGGAGGAATCCCTCCTTTGTAGTTCCAACTAGGGCAAACGACCTCCAACAAGACACCCCCATCACCATGAATCAAGCTACTAACTTCATCATATGGAATATATGCAGAGGAAATAATGAAAACTTTAGGAGAAACTTCGGAGAATTAGTAGACACTCACAGACCATGCATGGCCACCTTTCTTGAAACTAGAATGGATAATCACTCCACCCTACTAGATGGTTTTGGGTTTACTAAAATGATTGAAATCCCAGTTGAAGGGCAAGCAGGAGGCATGGTGGTCCTATGGAATCACAATGTTGTCACTATCCACAGTTTCGTTCGTAGATGTCAAGAAATTTTGGCTACTATAGAGGTATTGCCTTATCGTTATAACTGGCTCTTTACTTCTATTTATGCTAGTACTGATAAATATACTCATAATATTCTTTGGGATAACCTTAAATCAATGGCCCAAAAACACACTGGGCCTTGCCTTATGGGAGGGGATTTTAACGACGTTATATCCTCTAATGAAAAGTACGATGGTAAACCTATTAATAAATGTAGGGTTAAAAAACTTTAGGATAATATTAATAATTTTAACCTCATTGATATTGGTTTTAAAGGGTGTAAATATACCTGGTCAAACCGAAGAAGAAGGAAAAATGACCTTATTATGGAAAAACTTGACAAAGTTTTTGCTAATGAAGAGTGGATTAGTATCTTCCCTTATGATTCAGTTATCCGTGTACCAAAAACTCACTCTGATCATAATTCCTCCCTAATAGAATTAATTCCCAAACCTTCCTTTAGGAATAAAACTTTTAGGCTTGAAACTTTTTGGTGTAATCACTTTCTTTTATAACTCTTGTGTCACAAAGCTAGAAAAATCAAAACTTGAGTGATGCCACCAATAATTTCATTGAAAAGGTTTAAAATATGAAGAAAAAAAATCATACCTTTGGTGACAGTTTTCGTAAAAAGAAAAAAATCCTTGCAAGACTAGAGGGTATTCAGAAATCCAATCACTACCTACTAGCCCTTTTCTCCAAAATCTTGAAAAAGATCTCACCAACGACTTTAATCATATTCTCCAAATGGAGGAGGAATACTAAAAACTTAAATCCAGAATAATGTGGCTTAATAAAGGTGAAGCAAATACCAAGTTCTTTCATATCACAACCACTAATAGGAGAAGAATCAATAAGGTCATTTTTTCAAAGGCAACACGGGGAAGTGGAACGTTCATCAGGCAATCCTTAACCATGTAGTAACGTACTCCCAATCTATATTTCTAAATTCCCACAATGTCACAAATCGATCCCAAATCATGGAAAACAATCCTATAATCAAAAATTTTGACCTCACTTCTTTAGATGACCCTCTAACAACTAACAAAATTAAAGCCATTTTTCTTTTAAACCTTTCAAAACTCTTGGGCCAGATGGCCTTCACCCGTTCTTCTACCAAAAATATTGAAGTATAGTGGGCGACTCCGTCATCTCTTTTTGTCATAATACTTTTCAAACACAAAGCTTCCCAAAAGAAGTAAACAATACCTATATATGCCTTATTCCAAAATTCCACAATGCAAATGACCTAAAGAATTTCCGTCCTATTAGTTTGTATAACACCATCTACAAAGCCATTACTAAGATTATAGCAAATCGAATTAAATATTTCCTCCAAAAAATTCATCAGCCCTTATCAAACTAGCTTCATTAAGAATCGTGGGGCCAGTGACAACGCTATAATCATTCGAGAGCTCCCTCGGCACTTAAACAAAATGAAAGGGAAGAAAGCCAAAATGATTATTAAACTAGACCTCGAGAAGGATTTCAATCATCTTGAATGATCCTTTATTTATCGTACCCTCAAGTTTTTTAAATTCCCCTCCTTAATTATCAAATTAATTATACACTGCATTACCACACGTAATATTGCAGTTCTAGTAAATGGTAGTGTCACAAACTATTTTTTCCCAAGTAGGGGCATTTTCTAGGGAGATCCCCTCTCCCCATATATCTTTATTTTATGTAGGGAAATGCTATCGCAACTCATTTTTTATCAAATGGATGTATTGAATTGGGATCCTATCTGCATCAATAATCTTTGCCCAAATCTATCACACCTTTTTTTGCGAACGATCTTACACTTTTATCATAAGTCAATACAAAATCTTGCACCACAGTCCAACACTACCTAAATCTTTTTGTATCTATTCTGGCCGAAAGATCAACTCTACCAAATCAAAAATCTATTCTTCCAGTAATTGTAACCCCAAGGTGGCCAAAAATATGGCTGAGATACTAGATACTAAAATCAGCACCAACTTTAGTAACTACCTAGGATTTCCAATGTTTAGGAAAAACCCTAAGGCCACTGATTTTCAGTTCCTCATTGATAAAATGCGCAATAAACTGGCTTCTTGGAAAACAATTTTTCTTTCCTTAGCTGCGCGTACCACTCTGGCTACTGTTTCCCTCAGCTCAATTCCTAGCTATTATATGCAATATACCTCTCTCCCTACCAAAGTCATCAAACATATAGATAAAATTCAAAGGGATTTTATTTAGGGAACCACTGTTAATAAGAAAAAACTCCACATTGTGAAATGGAGCACATTAACTAAACCCAAAGAGGAAGGAGGCCTGGATCTGCATGATGCTAGTAAAAAAATCTCATTGCTCTAACGAACCTAGCCTGGAGACTTATATCATCCCCCAAAGTTCCCTGGACCACCTTCTTGGTAGCTAAGTATGCCTTTAGTAGTTCACACACAAATTATCATTTATTTGGAAAGCCATTCTAAAAGGCTGGTATATTTATATCAAAGGAATTCGTTGGCTCCCATCCACAACCTCACATCTTAGTATTTGGAACTCCAATTGGATACTTAATACTCCCCCGTTGCGCAACATCATTGTGGGTCCTCTAACAAAACAAGAGGATAACCTCAAAATTAGAGACATTTTTAACAACACTGGTTGATCTTTATCAAAACTCTCCTTTGAACTTCCTGTAAAGGTTCATAAGAACATCGCCTCTATCACAACTCTCATACACCATAATATGCAAGACGTCCCTATTTGGGATCTAAGTAGCAATGGAATATTTAATTCCAGCACTTGCAAAAAGCTTCTTAGTGATAGGGTAAGCTTCACGAAAGACTTCGAGTAGATTTGGAAATACCCATGTCCTAGTAAAATAAAACACTTTATGTGGCTTTGCATGCATAATAGAATCCCTACCAGAAAATACCTTGTCAACATTGGAATTAATATAGATGAAACATGCCCTGCCTATAGGAAAAGGCCTGAAACTATACATCATATCTTCCTTAAATGTAAGACTGTAGAGAGTCTTTGGAATCTACTAGGTTACACCAATCCTGAGCATCAACATCACGGGTCGTGGCTTGCCATGATTCGTGATTAAACCTAAAATATCATTCACCCTATCTTACATAGAAAGATCTTTTTGCATTCGTCATATGGGGCATATGGGTTAATAGAAACCACAACAAACATAACAGTACGTCTCTTAATGTCTCACTTGGGAGGATCATTCGCCTTGCTACTGAATTCAAATTCTTGACAGAAAAGCACAAGAACGTTTTAGTTACATCTCTTCTTCATATACAATGGAGGAAACCAGATAATAAATGGTATAAACTAAATGTGGATGGAGATTTCATTCATAACACAATGCAATATAGCCTAGGAGGAGCCATCAGGAACGCCAAAGGGAACTGGATTATGGGTTTCAAGAAACGTGTATATGTTGTCAGCCCATTGCATGCAAAACTCCTAGCAATCCAAGAGGCTAAGAATTGCAGTAGAGAACAACCACAGTCCCTTAGAAATAGAATCAGACTTCACAGAGGCAATCCAGATTTTAACACAAGAAAGTGCTATTTTTAACAATATTATTCTTTCATGCAGGTATTTAATGCTCCAAATGAAAGGGACGAAAATCTTGCATAATTTTTGCTAAGGAAATTCAGTAGCCGACCAACTAGCCAAGGAAGCCCTAAATCTAAGTAGAGTAAATAATATTCAAATGCTAGCTGCTCCACCCTTTGTGTGATGAAGTGCCTCGAGAAGGATACAGATAAAGAAATAGATTTTTTTTAAGTATTTAACAAATGATGTATGTAACAGACTAGTAACTATGGGTAATCAATGTTGTGTCTTACATGACACTTCTCTATTTTGTAACCAAAGTGCCCACAATGGCACTAGAAAAACTTGTAAGCCTATGGCACCACCTTAGTATTAATGAATAATTTCTTATTACTCTCAAAAAAAGAAGTCAAATTACATTTTGTGCTCCTAGCTAAAATTTGTTTCTACTATTCAAACTAATGTTTGAAAGTAACTATTGATTTATATTTTCTTTCAATATTTCATTCTAGAAATTTTGCTATTAATCTTTGCATCATATGTCTATATGTAGTTTCACTATATATAGCTCATTGAAATAATATGTTCTTCATTTATATTTTTTTCCTATAAATTTATTCTTTTGAGTTTTTTGTTCCTTTTACGGCTTTAAATTATTAATTATATTTAAATATACTGAGTAGCTTAAAAATATAATGATCTGATCGGTTATTTTGCTTTATAGAACCTCCTTCCCCTAAATAAGACTTTCTGTATGTGCTTTTACTGTTTTATGACTTGCGGGGATGGTTAGTTCGGAATTTTGAAGGGTTCGGGTGAAATCAAAACACTTGGTTCCTTAAGGTTGGCAAAAAAGGCCAAGTTTGACTTTGGTCAACGTTTTGAGTAAACAACCTCAGAATTAGGATTTGACGGTTCCAATAGATTCGTATGATGATTTCGGACTTGGACGTATGTTTGGATCGGGATTTGGATAATCCGGGAGCGTTTCGGCGCCTAATAGTGAAAGTTGGCTCTTTGAAGGTTTTAATATTTTTTGAATTTGGTTTGGAGTAGGATTTGGTGTTATCGAGGTCCAATTGGGATTCGGATCCTGGGAATAGTTCCGTATGGTGATTTAAAACTTGCACGCAAAATTGGTGTCATTCCGAGTAGTTTAAGTATGTTTCAGCGCGTTCGAAGTAAGTTTGAAGAACTTGAAGTTCTTAAGTTGATTCAATTTGGTTTGGGGTGTGATTCTTAGTTTTGTTGATGTTTTATGCATTCCGAGGGTGCGGGCGAGTCCATTTTATGATTTCAAACTTGTTGGTATGTTTGGACGGGGCCTCGGGGGCCCTGGGTGTTAATCGTATGAGGCTTAGACCAAGTTAAAACTTGGGAGAAACAGCTGAAGCTCCCAGCTTCTGGTGCAATCGCACCTACGCTTGACCAGCCACAGGTGCGAGATCGCAGAAGTGAGCCACAAGTTGCAGAAACGGACAAGTGTGGACTGCCCAGAAATCGTAGGAGCGAGCCAGGGACCGCACCTGCGAAGGCGCAGGTGCGAAGCTTTCACTGCAGGTGCAGGCTCATAGGAGCGACCAGTTGGGCACAGAAGCGAAAAGGGGCGGTTTGGCCTTGATCTGCACCTGCGAGGTTTTATCCACAGAAGCAGAACCGCATGTGTGGCTGTTTCATCGTGGGTACGAGGATCACTGGGGCAGTGAGATTGTTTTAAGACGGGCTTAGGTCATTTTTGGCACATTTCTTACACTTCTTGAGGCGATTTTGGAGCTGGTTAGAGAGGGATTTTTACTAGCTAATTGAGGTAAGTAGTTTCTATCTAATGTGAGTTAAATACATAGTTTATGAGTAGATCTTAACATGTAAATTAGTGAAAATCATGGGTTTAGATGAAAACCTAGAATTTTTTTTATAAAAATGGGATTTGACCATGAAAATGGTTATGGAATTTAGTAAAAATCATATATTAGAGTTCATGTGGTTATTCTTTAAAAATTTCCAGAATCCGGACAAGTGGGCCCGGAGATGAATTTTAGGAATTCTTCAATTGGGATTGGATAATCACTTTAATAGTTAGAATATGAACTTTTGAACATATATTGACTATTTTGTATAATATTTGACTAGTTTCGAGTCGTTTGGCACCGAGTTGGATTTAAAGCACATTTGTGGACCGAAAGTGAACTTGAGAACGAGGTAAGTCTCTTTTCTAACCTTGTAAGAGCGAACTCATCCCTTTAGGTGTGTTTTGTTGTAAATTACTTGTATGGGGAGCTTTGTACGCAATAGGTGATGAAAGTCTGTGTGTAGCTATAATTCTTGTGATGTCCGGGTAGTCTTAGGTTTACATCATGCTTTGTTGATACCGTTATTTGATTATGCTTATTAATTGCCTTGAATAGAGCTGAGATTGAGGATTTTAAGATTTAAATTTTCCAGTTTAGATTGCTTTTTTTTTTGGAAAGAATTGAAGAATATTATGATAATTTTGATAAATCTATGTTCACTCGCGTCGCAAGTATTTTTGCGAGCGAGGTAAATTTCACTACTCTCATAGAAGCGGGTCATTCGCCTCTGCAGGTTAATGTATATGTATTTTGAATCGGGTCGTACGTCCTCAGCATAATTCGTGCATGATAATATCTGGAGCCCAATTATATTTGATATCTTTTTATTGGCTTGGGAGGTTTAATGGTCAAATAATGAAATTTATTTGGGATTTTACTCCCCGCCCGACACATTACCCCTTTTATATCAATCATCTCACTTCATACTTCTTTCACATCTCTTCAATTTATTGGCACTAGTGGCCATAATTATTACATCATTCTTGGCACTTGGCCGTATTTCATGATTTAAGTTCTTTTTTTTCACATTCAAACATCATTATCATTATCAACAATAAGGCTTTCCATTCAGGACTTTAAATACACATATGAGCAATTTAGAATCTTAGGCACATAGAGACTTTTCATACAATTTAGCATAACAACCTTCATTCGAACTTGACTTGAAGTCTTAACATTTTTAACACACATCCTAGAATAATAAGATAACATGATAAAAGCATTTGAAATACATATTGAATGTATATCTTTCAACACAAGCATACTCGGAATGGCCAATTTTATAATTGATCAATTAGGGACTTACATAACTTACATGAACACCGTGGAATTCAATTCAAAGAAAAGGGGTTTAGACAATATACCTCAATTGAGCTTCCTTAAACTCTAAAATATTCCAGAAATCTTAGCAACTTCAATCTATTTT
This sequence comes from Nicotiana tabacum, assembly GCF_000715075.1. NCBI lineage: Eukaryota > Viridiplantae > Streptophyta > Magnoliopsida > Solanales > Solanaceae > Nicotiana > Nicotiana tabacum. The sequence goes on from NC_134101.1 coordinate 120,987,540, forward strand.
AGAAATATAACAAATTGAACTAAAATTAGGGAGATGGTCATGGTTCTAGATCATTTGAGCATTCTATCAAATGCTAGATGTGCATTAAGATTTTTGTAATGATCCGGTCGATTGTTTTGAGAGTTACAGCCCTGATCTCCTATTTATTGCTTCCCTGGTATCTTTTTTCTACTTATGTGACTTGCTGGGAGGTTTCGTTTTGTTTTTTGGAGTGTTTTGGGACACTTAGTCCCTACATAGAGGCTTAAGTCTTAGGATTTGGACCGTAGTCAGAACTATATGAAGAAGACTCTGAAATGGAGTTTCATCGATTTTGTTTGCTCTGTTGGGTGATTTGGGACTTAGAGGCGTATCTGGATTGTGTTTTGGAGGTCTGTAGCTTATTTAGGCTTGAAATGGCAAAAGTCGAATTTTTGGAGATTTCGACCGTAGTAGACTTTTTGATATCGGGGTCGGATTCTGATTTCGGAAGTTGGATTAGGTCCGTAATATTAAATATAACTTGTGTACAAAATTTGAGGTCATTCAGACGTGGTTTGATAGGTTTCAGCATCGGTTGTGGAAATTTAAAGTTTCAAGTTCCTTAAGTTTGAATTGGAGGGTAATTCATGATTTTAGCGTTGTTTGATGTGATTTGAGGGCTCGACTAAGTTCGTATGGTATTTTAGGATTGGTTGGTATGTTTGTTTAAGGTCCTGGGGGCCTCGGGTGAGTTTCGGATGCTTAACGGATCATTTTTAGACTTTGGAAGATAGCAGATTTTTTGGTATTTTTGTTGCAGACATTTCTTCATCGCGTTAATGAGAGAGGTCTCGCGTTCGCGAAGGGCATCTCGGAGGCCAGCTGGGTTTGTTCTTCGCATTCGCGACGTTTTTCCTTCGTTCGCGAAGATATGGAACATTAAGGCTACGCGTTCGCGATATGGACCTTGCATTCGCGTAGAGGAACGGTCAGATAGAGTTCTAGGCAAATAGCCTACGCGTTCGCGATGAGTGTCCCGTGTTCATGTAGGGTCAGGCAATGTGAGCTTTGCGTTCGCGACTAGTGTATCGCGTTCGCGATGAGTGTTTTTAGGACTGAAGCAGTTTGTGCTTCGCGAATGCGAGGATGTGGCCGCATTTGCGAAGAAGGAATTAACTGGGCAGAATATAAAGTTTCAAAAATGAGGGTTTGGCCATTTTTATCAAAACTTGAGTTTGGAAGCCAGATTTGGACGAGATTTTGAGGGATTTTCAGAGATATCAATTGGGTAATGATTCTAAACTTGATTTTGGTTATATACCACTAATCTATCATAAAACAGGAAGAAATTCTTCAACTAAGTTTTTGAGATCTGATTGGGATTTGATATCGGATTTGGATAATTTTGGTACGAGTGAACTTGTGAGTGAATGAGTGTTCATATTTTGTGACTTTTACTCGATTCCGACGTGGGCCCCGGGAGACTTTTTAGGAAAATTATCCAATTTCTTGCTTTAGCTTTGATTTCATTAGCTACATTAGTTTCTTGTAGTTATATTTATGATATGTAATTCATTTTGGCTAGATTCGTGCCATTCGGAGTCGGATATTAATGGAAAAAGCATTGTTATGGATTGATTTGAGTTTGGTTCGAGGTAAGTGGCTTGCCTAACCTTGTGTGGGGGATTTAGGATTTGGTACTGTTTGATAAGTGAGCGTCGTTTACGTGAGGTGACGAGTGCATACACGGACTATTTGTTGTAAAATCCAATTTTTATTGAGTAATAACATGTTTCTTCTTATTTGAGTTTTATTAGCATGTTAAATTATCTTGTTTAGCTTAGAATAGCATCCATACGTGTCTTAAATGCCTATCTGAATTCGGTGCAGCATGCCTAGTAACTTTTTCTGCTTTTCTCTTGATTTGTACTTAGTTTAAACTGTAGGATCTTTGCTGTAACTGTTATTGTTATTGTTTGAGCTACATATTTACTTTGGGACTATAGAACGGTATGCTGGGAGATCCACCTGCACATTTACTTTGGGTCTACGGAACGGTATTCCGGGAGATTCCCCTGCATATTTACTTTGGGACTATGAAATGGTATTTCACGAGATCCCTCTACCCATTTTATGTTTGGGACTACGAGACGGTATCTTGGGAGATCCCTTGTTATTATTTTGTGTATTATACTATTATCCTTTCTGTGTTTTTCCTTATTTCAGTCTTTATTTTACTGCGATACTTTTGTATATATATATATATATATATATATATATATATATATATAACAGTATGACCTGACCTGACCTCGTCACTACTCGGTCGAGGTTAGGTTTGGCACTTACTGGGTACCGTTGTGGTGTACTCATGCCTCTTCTGCACATATTTTTGGAGTACGGATCCAGGTACCTCCTACAAGCCTCGAGTTTAGTTGCATGGTTGCTACTTTTCAGGAGACTTCAAGGTATATTTGCCCGCGTTCGCAGACCTCGGAGTTCCCCTCTATCCCCTTATGTTAATTCTTCCCTTTTTTTAAACACTGATATATAGAACAGTTAGAAATTCTTAGAAGCTTGTGACTTACGGTGTTCCGGGTCTTAGGAGAGTTGTGTATATCTCGAGAGTTGATTATTGTATATCGGTGTGCAGCCCGCAAAATCGATGTGCGACTGCATAATGGACCCGAATTAGTCCATAATTTTTTCTCAAGTTTCTGCTTCACTCTGCGGCCATTTTGTAGCCCGCAAAGCAATTTTGCGGCTGCATAGTGGACCGCAGAAATGTCTTTTTCTGCCAACATTTTTCTTAACTCCTCAGCACACTGTTCAACCCAAAAAGTTTGTATCTTTAACACATAAGTCTACCTCGGTACCACGAAATCCTGAGTTTTAGGAAAAACTTTACAGGGCCTTACAGCCGTGTACGCGAGCTGACGAGTGCGTACACGGGCTAATTATTTAAAAATTTGGTTTTTACTAAGTAGTAACCTATTACATCTTAATTGAGTTATACCAGCATGTGTAATTATCCTGTTTAGCCTGATATCGCATGTCTACATGTCTTAAATGCCTATTTAAAATCTGCGTGGCATGCTTAGTTGAATTTCTATTTTTTCTTGATTTAGTTTCAGTCTTAAACTGTGGAGTTCTTGCGGTTAATTATTGTTTTCATCGGTTTCGAGCTGTGTTTACTTTTGGGACTACGAGGCGGTACCTCGGGAGATCCTCATGCACATTTACTTTTTGGACTACGAGGCGATACCTCGAGAGATCCCCTTGCACATTTACTTTTGGGAATACGAGGCGGTACCTCGGAAGATCCCCTATTGAGCATTTACTTTTGGGACTACGAGACGGTATCTTGGGAACGCCCCAATTATTTATCTCTATGTGTTATGTTGTTATTTTCTGTAGAATTATCCTTGTTAGATTCTCAGTCTTTTCACATTATTATATCTTCTGTCTTACTTATTATATACCAGTAGGGCCCTGATATGATCTCGTCACTACTCTACCAAGGTTAGGCTTGGCACTTACTGGGTACCGTTATAGTATACTCATGCTACTCTTCTGCACATATTTTATGTGGAGATCCAGGTACCTCCTACCAGCCCCACTATTAGTTGCATACTTACTGCTGCTCCGGAGACTTCAAGGTACATCTGGTCGCGTTCGCAGACATCGGAGTCCCCATCTATCCCTTTTATGTTATTCCTCCTTTATTTCTTTTAATTACTGATGTATAAAAATAGTTAGACAAATTATTAGAGCTTGTGACTTGTGACTACTGGGTTATGAAAATACTGTTTATACTCGAGTGCTGGTTTACTTGCACATGCTGAGCGACATTTTTCCGTTATATAGTTATCTGTTGAAATTTAGTTGTTGATTCTGTCTATATTTTCGATTTTTTTGCAATTATTAGGCTTACCTAGTCGTAGAGACTACATGCCGTTACGACATCTTACGGATGGAGAATTGGGTCTTGACAAATACAGAATATTTATTACCGACAAAATGTGAGTGAAATCAATCCGAGAAAAAGGATAAAGAATGAAAGTAAATAGCATAGAACGTTTTTAAACTTTTAATCTCTTTTGTTATAAAAGTAGATTAACCTCATTTTCTACACAAAATATCAATTTTAGAATCTTGATAAATTAAAATTAAATATTATTTTTTTTATTTTTCAGAAAAGTGAAAAACTAATTGATTTGTTATACGATTGGAATTAGCATAAAGTTTTTATATTTTATTTTATATCAACTGAAAGAGATGTCTCTTAGTTCTGTGAAAAGATCGATTGTCCAAAATTTATAATTACATTAATATTAAAATATTTGTTATTTCCTTATAATCACTACTTATCTTTTTACAAATTCATTATCTTCTTATGTAATAACATTATGAATGTAACATTTATAAAGAGATGTTACGTGAAATACATAGTTATTTTCGATACAATAAGTTATTTATAATTACAAATACTATTTAACTAATCCAACTAAATTCACCATCTTTTGCATGTCCGAAAGATATTGAATTTAACTATTCTGTTCATGTAAATTAATTTTTATTATTTAATTATATATTGCATTTATTTTAACTTCAATTGCTATTTTTTAATAATTTTTCGTCTTGTATATATTTAATAATAATTGATGCAATGTACACATATAATACACGTACGTTAACACTAGTTAATTACATAATATGTGAAGTATATTACTCCATTATTCATTGAATGACCATCTAGAATAATTAGTTCCATGAGACTTTAACCTTTCGGACTTTTGAGGCGTTCAAATGTTGCATCGACTATGACTGGGTCCCATTTTCTCCATTTAAAATAGTGTTATTGAGTATTGACTTATAGCCTATTTGACAAGCTTATTTTCAATATATTTTTTTTAAAAAGTACTTTTGATGAGAAGTAATTTGTATTTGGTTAATTAATTTAAAAAATATTTTTAAGCAATAATTTGTGTTTATCAAGCTTTTAAAAATTTCTTTTAAATATTATTTTTTCAAAAGTACTTTTGAGGAGAACTTTTTTTTCCTGCTTCTCAAAATTTATTTCTGCTTCCACACAAAAAAGATTGATCAAATACCTTAGCTTTAGAAAAACAATCACTTTTGGCAATTTAAAAAAAAAAAAAGAAAACAATTATGACCAAAAAGAAGCTTTGCCAACCACGCTGTTATTGTAAGTTTATAAGTGTTAAAGAGTATTTTCTGAAACTTTGAGGGCACTAAATGACAATAAGCCAAAGTCAATGGACTTTGGTGCAAATAACCATTAAATACCCTAGCGCATATCTAGCAAAGCCACCGAAAAGAAAAGTAAAAAAAACCCCAAACCCCAGTATATAAATATCCCCTCACATTTTCCTCAAGCAAAGAAACGTTCTATCTTCTTCCCCAAATTTTATGGGCTCCGACATTTGGGACGCTTTCTAACACATTCTCTTTCTTCCTCATTTTCCTTTACTACTTCCCTTAATTCTTCTTTTGCAATATCGGAAAATGGGGAAGTACGTCGAGTTGCTGGACGCGGCGACGAGAATAGTGGCGAGATTCAACTCTCACTGTCCTCAAACATCGCGTATGTATTACCATCCTCCTAGCAACTGCAAACACGAGGAAGACCACCATAGCGATCTTCACAACCTCCAGTTCTTCGGCGGCCACCACCACCACAACCACCAGATTGGCGTTTCCGGCAGTGAAGACGTGTCTGGGGTTCGATTTGGGGCGGTTGTTTCAAAGACGAAAATTGATAGCACTGAACTCATACTTTATACTGTTGTTTAACGATTTATATCACCAATTTTTGAATGACGAGATTTATCTAATTAATACACTCTTCGATTGTTTTGCTGTGCTTTCTTTCCGTCAGTTTGTTCAATTTTTGATTTTGTCTATTTGTTTTGTTAATTTTCTTTTGTGAACCAGAGAATCTGATCTGGAATTCCAAGGTCCAGCTAAGAGCTCAGATTGCGTGATTTAATAGGTGAAAATATATTACTACCTAACTTGATTAAGTGAGACAAGTTCATGTTCAAACAAATGTTATAGATCTATTAATCTGATGTTTTTACCCTAACCTGGAGTGTAGAAAGTTCGAGAAATCATTTTTTTGGGGTCCGAGAAATCAATAAAGTTAAGCCAAAACATGACCAAGAACTTGGTTTTAAATGAAATATTCGATAGTTCTTATATTTCAATAGTTTGTAACTAATTTAGATCTTCTTTGATATGCTTTCGTCTCTTTGTTAAAGCAAAATAGATACATCGAAGGTGTAAAATATAAGCTCGCACCAACAAAGTTTAAGGTTGTCAAATAATTTTCTGAAATTGCTAAATGGTGTGTCGGTCAAATAAAACTCTACAAATAATTTTTAGTTAATAGAATACTTTCTTTTTATAACAAAGACGGATATATTAATATATTTTGAAAATTTGTAATTTTAATATCGTTTATCGCAAGTGATGTGATTTTATAGGAGTTAATAGATATGACATATATGTATTGGTCAAAATCTGACTGTTGTGGTCGAGCTTACCAACATCCCGTCCAGGCGGCAAGGCAGCGAAAGACACAGGGTTTATTCCACATCCAGCACTCTCGATACCCGTCGAGTCAGAAGAACCAACATTTAGAGGACGACCAAGACAGACATAGTGTGAGAGAGCGTCGGACCAAGTATATAGCGAAGGTTCCCATGACTATATATAGTAGTGGAAACCTTCGGCCAATGGGGGGTTTTCTCCACTTCATCCTCTCTCCTTAGTTCTCTCTTTTGTAATCTTCATAATGAAAAGAAGAACTAAGTAATCTCCAGAAAAACATGTAAAACAACCTCTCACATTGATTAATGGGAGCCACAATGAAGAGTTTCAATAAGATTGATTACCTCTATTTCATCTCAGATACTATTTTTTCAATTAGCTCATCGATCTGGAATTTATTATGTTTAACTAAGATTTACCCCTTCATTTTCTTTAATTGATTTGTTCAAAAAGGTTTCAATATCTTTTGATTTAAAAACAAGAAACACGATCACCAATCGAAAAGAGCGCTAAGGCAAAGCCCAACCCACGCAGGGCAAAGGTGCAACATAGGAGGGGCAAGAGAGCTGAATACAGTCACCAAATTTCGGAATCATCGCCCCATCAACCGTCGAAATGCCAGACAAAACGAGCACGTTACAAACCTACTCTCATTCATCGATCCATCGGATGGGGGTAAGGAAAGTATCATTTTAACTCACCATCTGCTCTTTGCTCAAGCAGAAACACATGTGCCGTACAGGCGAGTGAGCAAAGAAACATCTCATTCAGAGAACGGGAAACTACTACAAGACAACCGAAACATCGCCCGCCGATGACACCTCTAGGCGGGAAGGCAGGAATCAGACAAGGAAACTTCAATGGGTGCGCAAAACGAACATGAATCTGAAACATCAACGTTTTGTACTCTCCGACAATACACTCTCTGATGCGAACAATATCAAGCGAACTGGGACTCCCCCAGAGGATGGCTGATTCTCCAAAATTGGGACTAACGACGGGTTACTATTTCGATAAGCTCGAAATAACACCCTTTAAGGCCAAGGGCCTTCGCCAAAGAGAAGAGTTCGATCTCAATCGAACGACGATGGGTTAACATTACGACAAAGTTCGAAATACCATCCTTTAAGGCCAAGGGCCTTCGCCAAATAGAACAGTTCGACCTCGATCGAGCGACGACGGGTTACTATTTTGATAAGTTCGAAATAACACCTTTTAAGGCCAAGATCCTTAACCAAAAAGAAGAGTTCAACCTCGATCGAACGACAATAGGTTACTATTTCGATAAGTTCGAAATAATACCCTTTAAAGCAAAGGGCCTTCGCCAAAGAGAAAAGTTCGACCTCGATCGAGCGACGAAGGGTTACTATTTCGATAAGTTCGAAATAACACCCTTTAAGGCCAAGGGCCTTCGCCAAAAAGAAGAGTTCGACCTTGATCGAACGATGACGGGTTACTATTTTGATAAGTTTGAAATAACACCCTTTAAGGCCAAGGGTCTTCCCCAAAGAGAAGAGTTCGACCTCAATCGAGCGACGACGGGTTACTATTTCGATAAGTTCGAAATAACACCCTTTAAGGACAAGGGCTTTCGCCAACAAGAAAAGTTCGATCTCGATCGAACGACGACGGGTTATTATTTCGATAAGTTTGAAATAACACCCTTTAAGGGCAAGGGCCTTCGCCAAAAAAAAAAGTTCGACCTCGATCGAACGACGACAGGTTACTATTTCGATAAGTTTGAAATAACACCCTTTAAGGCCAAGGGCCTTGCCCAAAGAGAAGAGTTCAACCTCGATCGACCGACGTGTGGTTACTATTTTGATAAGTTCGAAATAACACCTTTTAAGGCCAAGGGCCTTCGCCAAACAGAAGAGTTCCACCTCAATCTAACGACGACGAGATACTATTTCGATAAGTTCGAAATAACACCCTTTAAGGCCAAGTCCTTCGCCAAAAAGAAGCGTTCGACCTCGATCGAGCTACGACAGGTTACTATTTCGATAAGTTCGAAATAACACCTTTTAAGGCCAATATCCTTCGCCAAAAAGAAGAGTTCGACCTCGATCGAACGACGACGGGATACTATTTCGATAAGTTCGAAATAACACCCTTTAAGACCAAGTCCTTCGCCAAAAAGAAGAGTTCGACCTCGATCAAGCGACGACAGATTACTATTTCGATAAGTTCGAAATAACACCCTTTTAGGCCATGGTCCTTCACCAAAAAGAAGAGTTCGACCTCGATCGAACGACGACAGGTTACTATTTCGATAAGTTCGAAATAACATCCTTTAAGGCTAAGGGCCTTCGCCAAAAGAAGAGTTCGACCTCGATCGAGCGATGATGGGTTACTATTTTGATAAGTTCGAAATAACACACTTTAAGGCCAAGGGCCTTCACCGAAAAGAAGAGTTCGACCTTGATCGAACGACGACGGGTTACTATTTCGATAAGTTCGAAATAACACCCTTTAAGGCCAAGGGCCTTCGCCAAAAAGAAGAGTTCGACCTCAATTGAATGATGACGGGTTACTATTTCGATAAGTTTGAAATAACACCCTTTAAGTCCAAGGGCCTTCGCCAAAAAGAAGTGTTCGACCTCGATCGAAAGACGACGGGTTACTATTTCGATAAGTTCGAAATAACACCCTTTAAGGCCAAGGGACTTCGCCAAAGAGAAGAGTTCAACCTCGATTGAGCGAAGACGGGTCACTATTTCGATAAGTTCAAAATAACACCCTTTAAGCCCAAGGGCCTTCACCAAAAAGAAGAGTTCGACCTCAATCGAAAGACGACGGGTTACTATTTCGATAAGTTCGAAATAACACCCTTTAAGGCCAAGGGCCTTTGCCAAAGAGAAGAGTTCAACCTCGATCGAGCTACGACAGGTTACTATTTCAATAAGTTCGAAATAACACCCTTTAAGGATAAGAGCCTTCGCCAAAAGAAGAGTTCGACCTCGATTGAGCGACGACGGGCTACTATTTCGATAAGTTCGAAATAACACCATTTATGGCCAAGGGCCTTCGCCGAAAAGAAGAGTTCGGCCTCGATCGGACGACGACGTGTTAAAAATTTCGATAAGTTTGAAATAACACCCTTTAAGGCCAAGGGCCTTCGCCAAAGAGAAGTGTTCGACCTCGATAGAACGATGACGGGTTAACATTTTGACAAGTTCGAAATAACACCCTTTAAGGCCAAGGGCCTTTACCAAAGAGAAAAGTTCAACCTCGATCGAACGACGATGGGTTACCATTTCGATAAGTTCCAAATAACACCCTCTAATGTCAAGGGCCTTCACCAATGAGAAGAGTTCGACCTCGATCGAACGACGACGGGTTTGATAAGTTCGAAATAACACCCTTTAAGGCCTAGGGACTTCGCCAAAGAGAAGAGTTTGACCTCGATCGACGAACGACGGGTTACTATTTCGATAAGTTCGAAATAACACCCTTTAAGGCCAAGGGCCTTCGCCAAAAAGAAGAGTTCGACCTTGATCGAACGACGACGGGTTACTATTTTGATAAGTTCGAAATAACACTCTTTAAGGCCAAGGGCCTTCGCCAAAGAGAAGAGTTTGACCTCATTCGAGCGATGACGGGTTACAATTTCGATAAGTTCGAAATAACACCCTTTAAGGACAAGGGCCTTTGTCAAAAAAAGAGTTCGTCCTCTATCGAACGACGACGGGTTATTATTACGATAAGTTTGAAATAACACCCTTTAAGGCCAAGGGCCTTCGCCAAAAAGAAGAGTTCGACCTCAATCAAACAACGACGGGTTACTATTTCGATAAGTTTGAAATAACACTCTTTAAGGCCAAGGGCCTTCGCCAAAAAGAAAAGTTCGACCTCGATCGAACGACGACGGGTTATTATTTCGATAAGTTTGAAATAACACCCTTTAAGGCTAAAGGCCTTCGCCAAAAAAAAGAGTTCGACCCCGATCGAATGACGACGGGTTACTATTTCGATAAGTTTGAAATAACACCCTTTAAGGCCAAGGGCCTTCGCCAAAGAGAAGAGTTCAACCTCGATCGAGCGACGACTGGTTACTATTTTGATAAGTTCGAAATAACACCTTTTAAGGCCAAGGGCCTTCGCCAAAAAGAAGAGTTCGACCATATTCGAACGACGACGGGATACTATTTCGATAAGTTCGAAATAACACCCTTTAAGGCCAAGTCCTTCGCGACAAAGAAGAGTTCGACCTCGATCGAGCAACGACGGGTTACTATTTCGATAAGTTCGAAATAATACCCTTTAAGGCCAAGATACATCGCCAAAAAGAAGAGTTCGACCTCAATCGAACGACGACGGGATACTATTTTGATAAGTTTGAAATAACACCCTTTAAGGCTAAGTCCTTCGCTAAAAAGAAGAGTTCGAGCTCGATCGACCAACGACAGGTTACAATTTCGATAAGTTCGAAATAACACCCTTTAAGGCCAAGGTCCTTCGCCAAAAAGAAGAGTTCGACCTCGATCGAACAACGATGGGTTACTATTTCGAACTTATCGAAATAACACCCTTTAAGGTTAAGGGCCTTCGCCAAAAGAAGAGTTCGACCTCGATCGAGCGACGACGGGTTACTATTTTGATAAGTTCGAAATTACACCCTTTAAGGCTAAGGGCCTTCACCAAAAAAGAAGAGTTCGACCTTGATCGAACGACGACGGGTTAATATTTCGATAAATTCGAAATAACACCCTTTAAGGCCAAGGACCTTCGCCAAAAAGAAGAGTTCGACCTCGATCGAACGACGACGGGTTACTATTTCGATAAGTTTGAAATAACACCCTTTACGGCCAAGGGCCTTCGCCAAAAAGAAGAGTTCGTCCTCGATCGAACAACGACGGGTTACTATTTCGATAAGTTCGAAATAACACCCTTTAAGGCCAAGGGCCTTCGCCAAAGAGAAGAGTTCAGCCTCGATTGAGTGAAGACGGGTTAGTATTTTGATAAGTTCGAAATAACACCCTTTAAGGCCAAGGGCCTTCTCTAAAAAGAAGAGTTCGACCTCAATCGAACGACGATGGGTTACTATTTCGATAAGTTCGAAATAACACCCTTTAAGGCCAAGGGCCTTTGCCAAAGAGAAGAGTTAGACCTCGATCGAGCAACGACGGGTTACTATTTCGATAAGTTCGAAATAACATCCTTTAAGGATAAGGGCCTTCGCTAAAAGAAGAGTTCGACCTCGATTGAGCGACGACAGGTTACTATTTCGATAAGTTCGAAATAATACCCTTTAAGGCCAAGGGCCTTCGCCAAAAAGAAGAGTTCGACCTCGATCGAACGACGATGGGTTAACATTTCGATAAGTTCGAAATAACACCCTTTAAGCCCAAGGGCCTTTGCCAAAGAGAAGAGTTCTACCTCGATCGAACGACGACGGGTTACCATTTCGATAAGTTTGAAATAACACCCTCTAAGACCAAGGGCCTTCACCAAAGAGAAGAGTTCGACCTCGATCGAACGACGACGGTTTAACATTTTGACAAGTTCGAAATAACACCCTTTAAGGCCAAGGGCCTTCACCAAAGAGAAGATTTCGACCTCGATCGACGATGACGGGTTAACATTTTGACAAAAGTTCGGAGTCACACCCTCAAGGCCACGAGCCATCGCCGAAGAGAAAATTCAAAATATTCCTAAGGCCATGAATCGTCAGAAAATATAAAGGGAAAGAAAGATAGGGACGCGCCATACGGGAATCTACCTCGCACTAAAGTCACGAAAAGCCAAAGCAAAGATAAAGTGCAAAGCAATTAATAACGAAAAAATTCTTCTTTATACAAAGTCACTGCGCAAACAGTCGCAGATTACATACGGCCCTAACCAATGATAAAAAAAAAGAGAAAAGAATAGGAAAGGAGAAAGAAACAACGACGACTGACGACAAATAAAAAAACAGAAAACGGACAAAGACAACACTCTTTCACTCGGCGTTATCATCGCCACCATCATCACCACCATCTCCAGGAAGTACTCCTTTATAATCCGCGCCCTCATCGGCCTCTGGAGTCGCAGAGTTATAACCACAGTTGACACGAGCCTCTCGAGCCTTTGCCCGTGCTTCTTCATATACAACCTTAGTAACATTGCCCGCCTCCCACAAACTCCTGTATATATCCCGCTGGGCTTCAGCATGAACCCAAAGCTCGTGCTAGTGACGGGGGTCGGCGACAGAGGAAGACTCGATTTGAGCCAACAGTTGCTCCTTTTCAGCCTCCAGAGCAGCGACTTGATCCCCCAAGATCAACACTTCTCGATCGATCTCACCAATGCGTTCATCAAGCCTCGCCTCCCTTAGCGTGGTCGTCGCCCTTTCTGATTCCTACTCGGATTGGAGGATGCAGTTAATATTCTCTAGGGCCGTCTCCCTTGTCGTAGTTGAGGACCAGGCACTCTCGATACTCTCCAACCCGGAAACCTTTCTCTCTAACTCGGCCAACGTTCCCATCCACTACGCACTCATCGCCTCGACCTTGATAAGATTCTGATCCATTTCGTCTTGCATTGACCTCAGTCTCCCCTGTAGATAATCATACTCTGCAGCTACCCCTTGCCCAACTCAAGCTCTTCGTCCTTCGTGCGAAGTTGCTCCTCGAGCACACTATTTCTGCTAATGGCCTCCATCAACTGTTGGTCTCTCTTCTCCAATTCCTTACCGAGGGATCGAGCACCGGGATTCTCCCTCAGCCATTCGTGCATCTCACGGCACTTGTTGCGATAGCGTCGATACTTCTCCAACATCTTCAAGAAAATCTGGGCCCGAATGACGGCCCTACGCATACTCTCCACTTCCATCATGTACGTCTGAAAAATGAGAAGATGGGTTAAAGCCATATCAACAAGAAAAACGAGAGAAGTATAAAAGAAAAGAGTAACGTACTCTCAAGCCTATAGCGGCCACCTCATTCATCAAATCGATATCAGGAACGTTCCGAAGAGCCTCGTTCTCGGCAGCGGAGCATAAAATGTCGAACTGTGGCACCAGATCTTCTGTGTCCCCCATGAGATTAACATCCAAAGAGATCTCAAAAATATGGGCCGAGCCTTCCGCACGAACCACCGAGTGGGTAATACCCTCCTCAAACATCCTAACATCATCAGGATCGAGGTCTGACTCAGATTCATAGTCGTCGACCACAACACCCTTTCCTCTTTCAATGGCTGAGGAGGAAGCACGACCAAGTACGGAGGACAAGGGTACGTCCAAAACCACAACAACGGCCTCAAAAATCTGGCATCCCGTCATGGCAGGTTGTTGATCAACGACAGTGGCAGGAATCTCCATCCACGGGGCAGATACAACGGCAGGCTCCATATCTACAGGCGGAGTGATATCAATCCCCGCCCCAAACCCTGTCAAGGGAGAGTCGTCCATGTGTATTACAGTTCGAGGGGTTATCTCGAATTCCACTCGTCGCCTCTTGGACTGCCCTTCTTCTTCCTCAGCACGGGGAGATTCACCCGTCAGATGAGCGACACGAGTTGGGACCTCAATTTGAGAGGTGGCCTCCGCAGGAATAACCACAGTCCCAGATTCAACTGAAGTAGCCTTCGATGAAGACCGAGCGGTAGGTGCTGCAGCAGGGCAAGCAGACAATGTCGGGTGACGAAAAGCTAATGGAGGAGCCCTCGCTCTCCGCACTCTCCCTGCTAACGACAAACAACACATAAGAAACTAAGTAAAAAGAGAGGGAAAATAGCAAACAGAAACAACATCTCACCTATAAGGGGCCTGCATCCAAATTTTTCATAAAATGGCGACCATGTGCGAACCCCCGCTGTATGGGGAAGGATGGCACTCACACACTCACGGATACCTTCGACAGATGGAAGGGGCAATTTCTCAGCTGCAGAGACATATCATGGTTTAGTATTGTAACGAAAGCGGTCGGATATCTCACCGACTAAAAACATAAGAAACTTACGTGCAAAGTTCCACTTCTCAGGGAACCCCGTTGGATCCGCCACAATGTGCTCGGTCCGCACATAAAAATAATTCTCATAGGAACGACGATTAGCCCTATCATCCATTTTCACCACCAGACTCTTCGACCCCCGAGGACGCATGTGAATCATCGTGCCGCGAATGAGTTGAGGGGCGAAGATATTGAGCATGTGATCCAAAATGATCTCACGACCGGCGAGTTCCGCAAACTTGAGCAATATAAGGAACAACTTGTACAGGTACAATGAAAGTTGGGCAGGGCATACCTCATAAAAATGCCAGAAATCTACCACCAGGAGAGGGAGAGGAAATGTGTATCTAATAAGAAAGGGATAGGCGTAGAACACGCAGTACCCGGGACGGTCAAAATGAACTATGTCGTTCCCTACCGCCGGCCGCATGTCAACGTAACTGGGGATTCCCTACCTAGCTTTCAACTCTGCAATTTCTTCTTCTTTTATGACAGAGGGGACAGGTTCCGACTCCACCCCGACACGACTGCAGAAGTCAGTCCATTCTCTCCCAGGACGAGGCAAAATCTCGGCTACTGATGGGACCTCCTCATCTTCCACCACTTCTACTCCTCTGGTAGCTAGAGCAACATTTTCCGGCGCCGGAATTGTGATAGGGAGATCAGTGTGAGAAGAATCACCAGCCATTTTGTCAAGATAGTGTGGCAAAGAGACAATGGAAATGAAGGATGAAAGTTTCCAATCAACTGGGAGCGAATGAAAATTCGGAGTATCAGGAAGAAAGTATATTCGCAAAATTCTTTCAAGTAATGGGCAAAGAAGTGTGTCAATCGAATGATGTGTTCCTTCTATTTATAAGAGACATAAATCCCCCAAGCACGAAACCCAAGAGTCGTCAATCGAATCTGATAGGGCACGAAACGTTTCGGTTCCCCAGGAACGTGTGTCATAATGGCAGCAACCACGAAACAACGCTTCAGTACCAAACGACATTTCGGTTCCGAAACAGTCGCAACGGTCCAAGGATATCAAAAGAGCGATGTCACCTCACTTGAAACCTAAGAAGCACAACCAAGGAACAAGCAGTCAGATTTCTCTCGAGTTCGTAGCAACCATGATCCGTTTGCCTAGCCCGATAGGGGACGACCCCGACAGACGGAGGGACTAACTGTATTGGTCAAAATCTTACCGTTGCGCGAGCTGACCAACATACCGTCCAAGCGGCAAGGCAGCGAAAGACGACATGGTCTATTCCACATCCAGCACTCTCGATACCCGTCGAGTCAGAAGAAGCAACATTTAGAGGATGACCAAGGCAGACATAGTGTGAGAGAGCGTCGGACCAAGTAAATAGCAAAGGTCCCATGACTATATATAATAGGGGAAAACCTTCGGACAATGGAGGTTTTTCTCCACTTCATCCTTCTTCCTTAGTTCTCTCTTTTGTAATCTTCATAATGAAAAAAAGAACGAAGTAATCTCCAGAAAAATATGTAAAACAACCTCCCCATTGATTAATGGGAGCCACAATGAAGAATTTCAATAAGATTGATTACCTCTATTTCATCTCAGATACTATTTTTTCAATTAGCTCATCGATCTGGAATTTATTATGTTTAACTAAGATTTACTCCTTCATTTTATTTAATTGATTTGTTCAAAAAGGTTCCAATATCTTTGAGTCAAACAATATAGAAATCCACCCGATATAAGATACTTTGATCTATATCAGCCCGTTTGTTTTGAATATTTATAGAGAATATATATTGTAACAGAACATGATATTCGGTTCCGAAAAACCTTGACTTTTATAGTAAAGTTCTATTATATAAGAATGTTGTTATAGAGAGGTCTAACTGTATTAATATAAATATACATTATGTAACAGTTTTTTTAAACTCCTTAAAAACGGTGTCATATTAAACATGACCTCATAAAATTATGGAGTATATAACTTTCTTCCCCCTAAATGCCTAGCGTAAAGTTACAGCATTATTTTTCCTTTTTCTTTTGGGTGGTCATGAAGTTTTTGGCAACTACTTGTGAGCGTCAAGCTTCTTCAAAGTTAAAAGTATTTTTTATTTTATAAATTAAGGTATTTGATTAAATTTGTAAGAGAAAAAAAAGTATTTTTGAATAGAATTAGAAATTGTTTTTGAAAAACTAAAAAAAATAGTTTTTTTCAAAAGTACTTCTAAAAATACACTTAGAAATATTTTTTAAATTGCTGCTTAATTTTTTTTAAAATTAATTAGTTAAATACAGACTACTTCTAACTAAAAGTATTTTTTTTGTGTGTGTTTGGACAAACATGCTAAATACGTATAAGTTTTGTTACGATATTTTTTACATTCTGTTTCAATTATTATTGTATTCTGTCACAAAACGCTTATTAATTTGAGAGGCTCCAGTTTTTTATAGATTCAATATTCCGTTTTCCATAAACTACAAATAACTAATTAAATATTTGTTATACTTACTTTATAAACCAGTTTTAGAGTTCAATTAAAGAAAACAGTCTTTTGTTTTACAGTTGGGCAATATCTGTTGAAATCAGTGTTTTAAAAGCGTAAGCGTGGGCGTAAGTGTGTAAGGCGAAACGTTTTACGTATGCCTCATCGGAGCGTAAGCTCCGAGGCACGGGACGTAAGCCCCATGAATATTTAATTTTTAATATTTTATAAAATAATATAATCACAGTATATATATATATATATATATGTGTGTGTGTGTGTGTATACACAATCTATTATACGCTACTTACAAGCACAAGTAACTTGATATATATATATATATATATATATATATGTATGTATGTATGTGTGTGTGTGTATACATACAATTTATTATACGCTACTTACAAGCACAAGTAACTTGAGTCGAAAAGAATAAAGTTTTCTACATGGATGAACAAAAAACATGACTAACCTGCAATTTGAACTTTGAACTTGCTGGTATGAAGGAGAATAGAGTTCCTTTTGTATTTGTAAGAAAAATTGAATATTCGTTGCTTTTGAGATATATTAGCAGACTAGCGGATAAGATAAAGAATTGAAAAAGGCCATAAATTGGGGCTTCAATCAATAAAAAAGGTCTTGACTTTTAAATTTAATACATTTCAGTTCCTTTTTAAAACTTTTGATTAATTACAAGTTGACTTTTTGAGAATTTGAATATTATATGAAGGACTTATTCAATAAATTTTGTTTTAATTTGAAAAAGTCTTTGGGCTTACGCCTCGCTACAAAAATGCGCCTCAAACGCCCAAGCATATTCTCCAAACGCCCAGGTGTATGCTCCAAATGTCCGGGCGTCCGCCCCAAATTGCTGGGAGTACGCTTCTTGAGACTTTCGCCCCACATTATCGCCTTGGGGTATTTTTGGTGCGCCTCACCCCGAAAACGCCTTTTAAAACACTGGTTGAAATATGTTCAAATTTCCAGCATGAAAACTATTCCGCATACAGGTAATTCATGAATTTTGTCCCCAAAAAATTGTCGGCGCAGGGTTCGGAGTAACGTTTGTGAAATATCTAAGAAATAATTTTCCTTCTAAAATTAAATTATTGTGTCCATGCTAGCACTTCTCTATTCGTAGCCCCTACGCTTTTAATTGAAGTAAAATGTTTTTTTGGTGAAAAAAATAACTTAAAATATTATTATTATTATTATTATTATTATTATTATTATTATTATTATTATTATTATTATTACGACGTTCATTTGTTAGGTGAAGCAGGAAGATCAATAGTAGCTGTTAATATTTTTATAAGCTTGTTAATTTTTATTTGACCTGTATTTGTAAATAATAATTCTGGAGAAAAGAACGTTAGCCTATAAACGTAAATATAAATGAAACAGTAATTAATTCGAGCCCACTGAATTCACAGTGTTTCTTTAAGGAATTTAATCCCCTCATAGTACCCAAGGTTATGGATTATTTCCTCCCAGGATAGAACGAATTACACACTGGTGTAGCAGTACTTCAAACCCCAGTGTTTCAGCGAACACAAAGTTCGGCAGCAAATCACACTTACGGTTGCTTTGTTTATAGTTTAAAGCAATGCACAAGAAAGGAGGAGAACTCAGAAGTCGAATGGAAATTCTGAGAGGAAGGAATGCAATTTATAGCCAATGTTGAGCGATAACAGAAGAGGAAATTAGATTGCTCGTTGCTTTCTGTTTTCTGTCCGTTTTTTCTGTTTTTCAACAAGCTGCTGACACCTTTCTTTTATAGTGTAATCAGCTGGTAAACACACTCATTTGGTGAAGCATTTTCTCATGGTGGCTGGAGCACTAAGGCTTTTAATTAATGGAGGAAGCACTCAACATGGTGGAATAAGCACTTGCTCATTAATATTCACGGATTGGAAAACATCTGTTACAAACACGGATAATATTACGTTAATATTCACTATTAACAAATAAATTTGGTCCAAAAAATTAATCAATCAATTGATTATTTGACCAAATCTGAAGCTGAAGCCGAAGCCGAGCCGAGCGAGCGACGACGGCGGCGGCGCGAGGCTTGCCTTCTTAACTCTTTAAGAGCTGCATGAAGTGCATTTGGAAAAAAAATTTACTCAAAATTTTCATTTCTCTCCATTTCTCATTCACCCTTTTTTAATACCTTACCATATTAAAAAGAAAAAACATTCAATAGATAGGATTGATCTACACAAACAAATGACGCAAGTTGCTTTTTTTTTTTTTACAAAAAATAAAATAAAAAATGTAGTGTTAAACAAAATCCTTAAAAGTCCGTGACATTCATTACCATGCTATATTGGACCAGGCTATTTGGTCAAACAATGAAAAGTATTAAAGGAAGGGTAACCAATATGTATTGAGGAAAATTCTATCAATTGTATTGACAAAATGCTAAGTACATAGATTCAAATGCCAAAAATAAAATTAAAAAAATCCAGAGTTAAATGAAAAGATTAAAAGAAAACATATATCGTTTGTGTTATATAGCCAATTCTTTTGGCCACAGGCTGAAACCAATTATACTATACTACTCATTATAGTCATTTTTATAAGGTGCATGTGCACAAAAGAGCAAGTTTATACTCCCCCAACCGTCAAATTTTTTGTCCACATTAGATGCCTTTTTTGTTTTCCTTTTTTTTTTAAAAAACAAATCATCAACCATCAGAGTTTAACAAGAAGTTTGCTTAGATTGTACATGACTTGAACATTCAATTGCTCGATATAAATTACTTAAACCTTCAGTCTACTCTATTGATAATAAAACTGTTCTATATAAACATAATAAGCCTCACTCTTTTGAAGCCAAATTTTAAATATTTATAAAGCGTCTTTTATATGGTTTTGCCAAATGTTAGGAACTTATAAACTTTCTGATATATAAAATTTCGGTTTGTAATAATAAAGTTGTGAAGTTTAGCTCTAATATAAATATAAAAGATGCCGAATATTTTAATTTTAGAAGTAAAAAGAAAAAAGACAAATATTGCAAGTGACAACCTTCTTAGGAACCCCTTTTTGTGGGCTCCTGTTTTATTTCATGGCGGAATTATTTATGCGAATAATAAGTTACATATATTTCAAACAAAAATATTCCTTACGGCCGCGGCGGACATTTCACGCATACAGCAAAGGTGTTACGCGGTTTTCGTCCCGAGGGGGGGGGGGGGGGAGAGGGGGGAAGAAATATATTATCGCTCTAGCCCCTGTACTATTCTATTTTAACGTGTGCTCCTCATTTATTCTGCTTTTCTGTTTCTCCCCTCCTTATTTTGTCACATACACATTTTACCCCCTTAGGAAATACCGAGCCCTCCCCCCCCCCCAACCCCCACTCCCCAACCCCGCGACTAGAAGGGCGATGACTAGTCCAGCAGCTTATGTCTCGTTGAGCAATTTAGAATCTAATCCCGGCTTCAAATTGTTGTGCCAATTATCAATTATTAACAGCCTAATCATGTCCCTATGACCACCACAGGTTGTGGCGAGATAGAGATTTCGTATTCAAACTCTTCTTCCTTCAATGGGCTTTGCATAACACGAATCTGGATTGATCGAGCGGAACATCAACCAAATTGATGCGCCAATTATCAATTGTTAACATCCTCATTAGGTCCTCATGAGCAAGAAGGATAGTGACGGAATAGATAGGATTTCTTCACCCTTAATAAGAGACTTCATATTTGAGCTCTTCATCCTTTAATGGACTTTGCATTATGCGAATCTGGATTGGTCGAAGCTCCAAAGCTGATGCGGAACATAAAAAAAAAAGCCATATCCCCAAGAAACCGATTGTTTTGAGTGGGGCATTTCTTACCTATAACCACTAACAGTTTGTTTGGATGGTTGTTACCTATTGTATAAAGTGCCAATTTATGGAACGCCGAATTGTGGTGGCACCATTTCCTTCCTTTTTTCTCTCCTCTTGCCCTTATTATTAAATAATTATATTTTATCCTTTACCCTACTTTTTACATAATAATTGTACTTTTAAGATTTGTGAGCATTTGTGAATGCAATCAGTTCTTTTATGGATGTATCATATAGATACCTAAGATCACTAAAATATGAGACTGCTGGTAACATACTAATCCGAAGACAGTGTCAACTAAAGCAATCTGTGTAATCTAGTTGCATTTGAATTACAACAGCATAATTACATTTTAGAAAAAAGGACTAAATATTAGTTTACTCACATAGATGCAACATAATACTATGCAACAAGAGAATATAAAAGTTTGTAGATTTCAGTGTTCAAGAACACGATGAATCACAAAAAACAAACAATTGTCTTCTTTGATTAGTCCAAAGAAATAAGTTTGTTTACCTGAAACACCATATATTAGCAAATGCCCACCTTTATGAGCTTGTCAATAGGTATATATCTTAGAACAAGGACATCAATGGCAAAAATAGCAAGACATGAAATCAAATTGTGCCAGACAAGCAACACAGAAAAAGAAACCCTCCACCCACAACGCCCTCCAAAAACTGTAGTCACCTTAATTAGGGCGGTCATATTCAATGTGTAAAGTTCTGTGCGAAGAATCTTACAGATTTGCTAGCTAAAGCAAAAAGCTAAGTGACTAAACTCCATATTACTGAGAGTCTGAAATGGGCTTGCGAACCACGAAGAAGTACATTGGTGTGAAAATCCCTTTCCTGAAACAACAGGTTAAAGATGTTAATCATATGTTCAATATTACGGTATATGAAACTAGTCGACTACATAATATTTACGAGGGAGTCATAATCTTACTTGGCACCACCGACAAGACCTTCTGCAGCTTTCTCTAAGAAAGCTTGAACCCTTTGACTACCTTTAGGAGCAAGTCCCACGTATTCAAGCGCCGAAACCTAATAAATCATGTGAAACAGTTTAGGGGTCGTTTAGTTACGTGTATTCCTGTCCCACATTATACCCGAGTAAAATAATACATAAATTCTCATATAAGTTGTACCAAAATTGGTAATACAACATTTGGTTTCTGGTATTAGACTCTGCATAGCTTATGCGAAACCAAACATAGCCTTAGTTATATGGAGATCATATTATGCAGGATTTTATGAGGAAATCATATTATGCAGGATTTTATAAGGAGATCATAATAGTTATGCAGGATTTATACCGAAAACCAAAGACTGTATAGGTGATGTGGAACTTTATATGGAGAAAAAATATCTTATACTTCAAGGGAAACTCTGACAATGAACTAATTGGGATGTCAAAATTATCCCCCGCCTTCCATGCAGGTCTACAGATGAACTATCCGAAACAATAAAGAGACAGTGTTGTAAGAAATATTACCAGATTTCTGGTGAAAAGTCTGCCAACTGCTGTTAGGCGGAAGCTACTGAGCGAGAAGTGACTCGTATCCAAAGGCAAGTACCATGGAACAGGTGAGTCATCAGCCAGATCCTTGTCCCATACAACCTTCATATACAAGTAGAGTTTAAATGCAAATTCCAAGGGGAAGTCAACTACTTGATGGCTTTAGAAGAAAAGGACTTGGCACTTACTTCAAAACCAGCTTGTTTGGCTGCTTCGAGGCACTGTGTTGTCAATCTAACCTCAGGGAGGCCATTTCCGAGCTCAATTTCGGCCTTTGGACAATGAAAGAATTAAGATAAGTAAAACTATCCAATAGATTGATAAACTACTTCAATGCTTCAGGATGTACCTTGATCCTGTTGTGCTCTTCGTTATTGGGGTTGTAAGAATCGGTCATGCACCACTCATACACAGCGAAACATTGACCAGGCTTCAGCACCCGGTAAATCTCTTTATAGCATCCAACCTTATAAGATTAAATGTATTAATAACCAACAAGCAGTCAATATACAAATCAAAATTGAACACAGTAAAAATATACACACTGGATCTGGTGCATGGCAGGTAGCTTCTATTGCGTACACTGCATCAAAGCTATTGTCAGGGAATGGCATTTTCATGAAATCACCCTGCATTGACACCACAAGACAATCAAATCATGCACTGAACAGGCAGTTCAAAGAAGTTTGACTTGATCTGCAAATTTACTACCTTTACAAAGTTGCAAGTCTGATCCAATCCTACTTTGCGGTTCAACACCTGTAGAGTAAAGGGTATTAGACAACTATACTCTAAAACTAAATAAATTTTTTCAACCATTTGAAATGGGAAAGCGAAATAATCAGCCTTTTTCTTTTTATCTTTTGGCTGGAAAACTAGATGACATGTGATCTCAGAAACCAGATTTCAGAGAAAAGTAAAAAGGTCTGATGCTTCCAATTCTATCCTTCTAATTTGTTAATATATTTGGTCAGAATAAGTAACAGGTAATCTCTGCCAAAATACATGACATCTTGCAAGAGCTGGTTTTACAAACACAACTAGGGAGCAAAGCAAATACCTGTCCCCTAGATATCTGATATTCATTATTGTTGAGGCCTGTAACTGATGTAGAGCTGCATGATTATAATAAAAATGGTGAGACTCTACAAAAATTGTTAGGTAAAAAGAGCAGATTACCATAAGGAATTTCACAGATCGTGTCATATACAATTTACCACTATTAAGTAAAAAAGAGCAAGTGATGAATTTGCAGTCCTCATTAACTGCTTTCATTGTGTCAATAAAAGATGTGAAACACAGGGTTGTGACATCTAACAAGCTCCTAAATGGGCAAGCATTCATTTCGTCGCCTCTCAACTTTCAGATGTTCAGTACCATTCTATGTCATTACTTAGCTCAAGGTGTGAGATTGAATACAGCAGAGTCTAAGTCGATCTCAAGAGTTGTGAGATAAGTGCCATTTACTGAACAGATTATT
This sequence comes from Nicotiana tabacum, assembly GCF_000715075.1. NCBI lineage: Eukaryota > Viridiplantae > Streptophyta > Magnoliopsida > Solanales > Solanaceae > Nicotiana > Nicotiana tabacum. The sequence continues at coordinate 121,011,313 of NC_134101.1, forward strand.
CACCAATAGCACTAAAGTTCATCCTACAATACCCATCCGATAATGAGGGATCACATGTACACAAAGCATGCTAATTAATGCATTGCCAACATGAGATATCTATTATATATGGTGGCGTGGCAAACTTAGCATTATATATCATGATGCAATTAGCAATATGGAATTTCATCAAGTTAAATTCTGAATTTGACTACCAAGCTCATGGTATGGTAAAAGGGGGGGCACATATACAATTAATCGCATTTCAGTTTGAAAAATCGCCCAGTAAAGGATAAATTGAAATACAGGGCCCACATGATAGTGAGGAGCTCAACAATTCAAAGTATCTTCATTCACCTGAATCGAGCAATTTCTCTTAACGGCCCACCAATTCCACATCCTACGTCCAAGACCTACAGTCATATTCCCGGTTTCAACAGATAATTTGAAGTAGTAATCCTGTAAGTACTTCATTATGTCTTCTTTTCATTAATGATAACATATGCAAGCCAAACCTTTTGTCCTGGTTTCAATCCCAGTTGCAAGGCAAGAAAGTGCTCATGCCTTTTAATGCTCTCTTGGAGTGATTCTCCTTTCCACCTGCAGGCAAAAGGGTGAATGAAATAGTAAGTAGTAATAACTAAGTGGCTGAAACCTAACATTCGTTCACATATGCATGAATGGACCATAATTAACAAACCTGGGTGCAAAATGGAATGACTCTCCCCAGCCGTATTCGTAGAAGCTAGTGCAAAGATCATAGTATTTGTTAACCTGAATGAAAGATTGTGTTACCAACTTTGCAGCTTCTAGAGTACATAATTGCGTTTCAACAAAAGTACATAAATATTTTATGTAAGACAAGAAAGTCAATTGATGTGAGACAAAGCTCCAATAGCTGAATCAAAATCTATTAACCAGCTAAGCCTCAATCTCAAACTAGTTGAGGTCGACTATACGAATTACACTTTAATAATTACACTCTATTCGGATCCATTTCATTCCAATACTGGCATGTAAAGAGATTCTCCAAATCCTGGCACTGAATTGTAAAAGGTTCTAGCCAAACATCATACTCATATAAGAGTAAATAATTAAATACAACAACTGTGAGAATGCGTGGGAGAAAAATATAATATTAATTTTTTAAAAGCGTTTTACAATAACCCTATTTATAAATATACACGATACATATTCTACTCATATTCTATGAGAGACTAGGGTAATTTACATAACTATCTAACACTCCCCCTCAAGCCAGTGCATACAAATCGTATGTACCAAACTTGTTACATATATAACTAATACGAGGACCAGGGAGAGACTTAGTGAAATATTTGCAAGCTGATCATTCGACTTCACAAACATTACATTGTAGCAATATCTCCTGAGATTATCTTTTCTCTGACGAAGTGAGATTCAATCTCAATGTATTTAGTTCTCTCATGGAACACCGGATTTGATGCAATATGAAGGTCAGCTTGATTATCACACACAAGTTTCATCTTGCTGATCTCACCAAATTTTAACTCTTTAAGCAAATGTTTGATCCAAACTAGCTCACATGTTTCCACAACCATTACTCAATATTCTGCTTCTGCACTAGCCCGCATCTACATTCTGTTTCTTGATCTTCCAAGAAACCAAAATTACCTCCTACTAAAACACAACATCCAGAAGTAGAACGTCTATCAGAAAATGATCATGCCCCGTCAGTATCCAACGATTTGCTCATGGCCTCGATCTTCAAACAATAATCCTCTGTTTGGAGTTGATTTTACATATCGAAGAATGCGGACAACTGCATCCCAATGACTATCACAGGGAGAATCCATAAACTGGCACACTCACACGGAAGGAAATGCCAGGTTTAGTCACTGTGAGGTAATTTAATTTACCAACAAGCCGCCTATATCTTGCAGGATCACTAAGCGGCTCCCCCAGTCCTGGCAGAAGTTTAGAATTCGGATCCATAGGAGTCAACAAGTCTACAAAGAAGTTTAGAATTCGGATACCTGAGCTAGACTGAGCGACCTCAATACCTAGAGAATACTTAAATCTGCCAGATCCTTTGTCTGAAAGTGCTAAAAGAGATGTTGCTTCAATTTAGTAATACCATCTTGATCGTTGCCGGTAATTACAATATCATCAACATAAACCACCAGATAAATATAGAGATTTGAAGCAGAATGCCGATAAAACAAAGAGTGATCAGTTTCATTACGAGTCATGCCTAACTGCTAAATAATTGTGCTGAACTTAACAAACTAAACTCGAGGAGACTGCTTTAGACCATAGAGGGATCGACAACCAACATACAAGGCCACTAGGCTCCCCTTGAGCAACAAAAACAAGTGGTTGCTCCATATAAACCTCATCCTCAAGATCACCGTGAAGACAAACATTTTTAATGTCCAACTGATAGAGAGGTCAACGGCGAACAACAACCATGGATAGAAAAAGGCGGACTGATGTTATTTTGGCCAAGAGAGAGAATGTATCACGGTAATCGAGCCCAAATATCTGAGTATACCCTTTGGCAACAACACGAGCCTTAAGTCGATCAACTTGTCCATCTGGACCAACTTTGACTGCATACACCCAACGACAACCAACCGTAGATTTACCCGAAGAAAGAGGAACAAGCTCCCAAATACCACTCGTATGTAAAGTAGACAACTCGTCAATCATAGCCTATCGCTATCCTGGATGAGACAATGCATCACCTGTAAACTTAAGAATGGAGACAAAGGACAAAGATAATACAAACACATAATGGGGTGATGATAGACGGTGGTAACTTAAACCGACATATGGGGATTAGGATTAAGTGTGGATCGTATACCTTTTCGAAGTGCAATCGATTAACTAAAAGGAGACAAGTCCGCAATAGGAGCAGGGTCAGATGCAGGACGTGAATCAGCTGGGCCTGATGCTGGGCGTGGATGACGATAATAAGTCAAGAGTGGTGGAGCTGTAAATGGTTGAACTGGACTAGGTGATGGACATGAAGTTGTAAGTGGAGCTGGAGTTATAGAGGAAGATAAATGGGAGATAGTGACTGAATATCAAAAAGATAGAATTAGTAGCACCTCATAAATATCTAAGAGATTACCTGGACCTGTGAAGTATGATTGAGTTTCAAAAAAGGTAACATGGTACCACTGGAGGTCAGGTGAATAGCATTGATATCTCTTTTGCGTTCTCCAGTAACCCAAAAATACGCACTTAAGAGCACGAGAAACTAACTTATCTTTTCCTAGAGTAAGGTTATGAACAAACACGTGCTCCCAAAGACACGGGGTGGAAGAGAGAACAAAGGTGGATGGGAAAACAAGACAGAGAATGGAACTTGATTCTGGATAACTGATGATGGCATACGACTAATAAGATAACAAGATGTAAAACTGGCATCCCCCAAAAACGCAATGAAATATGAGATTGTATGAATAGGGTACGAGCAGTTTCAATACGATGTCTATTCTTTCTTTCAGCTACCCCATTTTGTTGAGATGTGTATGGACAAGATGTTTGTTGAATAATCCCATGAGAGTTCACAAACTGCTGAAATGGGGATGGACAAATATTCTAGGGCATTATCACTATGAATTGTGCAGATAGAAACCCCATATTGATTTTGAATTTCAGCGTGGAATGTCTGGAAAATAGAAAATAACTCGGATCGTTTTTTCATCAAAAATATCCAAGTACACCTGAAATAATCATCAATGAAACTGACAAAGTAGCGGAATCTCAAGGTAGAACTGACCCGACTAGGGCCCTAAGCATCTGAATAGACTAAAGTGAAAGGTGACTCTACTCGATTATCATGACGCAAACGAAAATGAGAGCGAGTATTGTTACCGAGATGACATGACTAACACTCTAGGGTAGACAATTGAGATAAACCAGGTACCATTTTCTAAAAGTTTCGACAAACTAGGATGTCTCAACCTATTATGTAATAGTCAGGTGAATCAGTAACAGGACGAGTTCTTGAAGGAAGATAAGATAAAAGTCCATGTGATTTTGCAAGAATAAGGTAATAAAGTCCATTTGGTTAACACCTGGTGCCAATGATCCGCCCCGTACTGCGTACCTGTATAAAGACAAGGACATCAAGAAATAAAACAGAGCATTTAAGTGATTTCGCTAAGTTGGAAAAAGAAGGCGACCAACGCAAAAGAAAACCCAAACTTGGAATATGCCGGAAAATATGCTCATGCGCCGGCGCGTGAACAGACTCGCCAAAAATTCTGGAGACCTTCCAGGTGCGTGTGGGCGCGTGGAGCAAGATCTGCCGGAGGGGGTGACAGGGGCGTGGTCGCCAGTGTTGTCAAAGGCGCGCTTAAGCCCTGAAGCGAGGCTCAAAACATGTTGAGCGCTTCGTCTCGCTTTGTGGACGCTTTAGTGTCGCATCAATGCTCTAAGACATACTTTTCCTTGCCAATGAGTGTAATCCTGAAAAGACGACATTAAACAATTGATATTTCCCTTTATCATAATTTTTTTTCAATTTTTTTGTCCATATATTTGTTAGTCATGCTTATAATTATTAGTCTTGGACTACTTATAAATATTTTTACTTTTTCTCCAGTTGCGCCTTTTTTAATTAAAGCCCACGCTTTATTTGCGCTTTGCGCTTAAAGCCCCAAGGGACATTAGAGCTTTTTTTACGCTTTTCGCCTTTGATAACACTGGTGGTCGCTGGACTATGGTGGATCTCGTGGTGGTGCTGGTTTTCGCACAAAACCGCTAGATATGATAGTTGACGCAGACAACCACTTAGGTCACCGGAAAATTACACGGTGATTGAGTTCTTTCTTCTTGGACGTCACTGGAATGACGCACATCGAATTTTTCTGACCGATACTCTGATATCATGTGAGAATGCACGGGAGAAAAATATAATATTGATTTTTTATAAGTGTTTTACAACAACCCTATTAATAACTATACACAATACATATTCTACTCATATTCCATGTGGGACTAGGGTAATTTACATAACTATCTAACAACAACTAAGTCCTAATTCTAACCGGTAGGGATTGTTGGTGTCGCCTGCATGAATTATTTGCTTCATGTTATGTTCTTAACAACTCTATTCATACTAACTTGAACAAGAACATCCTTTGAGTTATTAAACTTGTAAAGTTCTTTGCTGGTCTACAGGAAGACAAGAACGTGTGAATTTGCATAACACAAAGCTACGCAAATTCTAGGTATTTGCTAAAAGATTATAGGTATTTTGAAACAGCTTCTCTCCAACTTATTTTAGGTTTACACTTATCCCATATTACCACCTTCATTCATCATAGTATTACCGCATTCAGAGTCTATGTAAGACAAGATCAAACCATCTAACAGTTAGGGAAAATTTTGAGACTAATGAAATAATGAGCTGCTATAAACCTAACCTATTCCAACTTCAATTCAGTTGAAATTTCTAAAACTTTGCCTTTTCCTCAAATAACAGAACTGGCTTGTGCAACATAGCACTTCTAGGCTCCAAAAGGCAGCAAATGTGATAATACAGAAAAGCTAAAATATGGTTAAGAGGTCTGGCCGGGACACGTATTGGTTTCCTAGCTTTTGGCTCCAACCAAAAGCAATAACAGTTTCTACCTCCAAGATCACCATAGCTTTAGTAACTATTCAGAGATCTCAATAATTCAGCTTTTGGAGCTAAAGTAAAACAAGAAAGAATTCATCTTCATTGATAAAAGAAAAGTTTGTCCTCTTAGTTCATTTTATTCAGCAAAATCACATCAAAAGAGTTAGGAGCAGGGTGTAAAACTCACTTTGTCTTTCTTATAAGCCAATAACACCTCCTCTCAAGGTGTGTGCGCAAAATCACTCATCAATTGCTGAAACAGTTTCGGATGTTGTTTTGCTAACTAGATATAATGTGTGACTGTGTAAGAGATCTTTCTTCCCACGTCACTAACAGGCTCAAATAGGAATATCAATATGCAATTACACAGCAACAGCAAAGCTTTACATGATCAATCAATGTCAAATGGATGACATGAGGATTACCAGAGAATACGAGATTGCCAAATCCAACAATTGTCAATTACTGTGCATAGATTGTGAACACTGATTTCTAAAGCATTAAAATTATAATAAATAATAGAAATGTTTCTCACCATGTCAGTATAGTTATTCTTTCTCTCTTCTTCTTCACCTCCATAATAACCATGGTACTTCTCATACCTAGTTCATTTGATAAAATTTTAAATCAACAAATACATTTAGAAAAATTGATAAGATTAACAATCATATAAAACAAAAAGAAACAAAAAAAAAGGAAGAAGGAAAGTAAACTGCAATTCGGAAATCGGTTGCAAGCAGAAGTTTGGTGTCCATTTCTGATCAAAATGTCTCTGACTTCAAGAATTTCTCTTTTTTGTAGTAGACACAATTTTATTACTACTAGAAAAACAATTAATAGTACTACTCCATCCTTTTGATAGCTGACCTCTTATATTATTATATCACAAAAAACAATATGGCAATTTTATTGACAGGAAATTATTGAGCAAGGTGGGCGGGAATTTTCTGGACTCTAAGGACCTCAAAGAAAAAATTGGACCTTCAAAAATTGAGTTGTCAGAGAAATATCATTAACTTATCTAAGCTACAACAGGTTCATAAAATAATTTTAGGTACTAAAGAACATGATGTTGGCACTATTAATAACACCCAGAGAAAAAAAAAACCTACGCATTTGGTAAAGTTAAAAGTGATTATAAGCCAAGTGCTTATAAGTCAAAAATAAGCCAAAAGTCATAAGATGGTCACCCCCCAGCTTATGAAATTTTAGCTTATAAGCACTTTAAGTTTGACCAAGATTTTTACTATTTTATCCTTAAAATATTTCTTTTTAGAACAAAACTCCGGCATCGATACTCATTGCCTCAAGTATTCAACCTAACCCAACCTAACCCTCCCCCCCCTCTTCAAGTCTGCAATTCTCATTGACTATTTAAGATAAGCAAATTCTCTATTCCTTTGCATATTTATATATATGTGATTGTGTATTAATCTTTGAACGGTATGTAATAAATGAGGACATATCAAATTTTTGGTGTATTGCTTTCTAAGTGTTGTGGTGATGAAGACAATGTTTGTTTCTCTTCAAATATTTTGCCCTATTTAGGTTTATTTTTTACTGAGAAACTTTTGTCAATTTATTAATTATTATAACTTATGATTATATGCTTATCATAAAATAAATTATATTTATCAGAAAAATTATCTTATCTAAGCACAGTTATATTTAAAATAAAATGATAAAAAGAATATTTTGTATTGATCTGGAATCTAAAATTTTGAAGAAATTACGCCATTATATGTGTAAACAGTTCTAAGGTTATTTAAGTCATTTTAACAGAAAAAGAGCTTATAAGCACTTTTTTATCAACTAATGTAGCAACTTATTATCAAATTTCAGTACTTGCACCCAAACATGTAACTACTTATTTATTAAATCAGTTTCAGCACCTAATAGCGATCGGCTACTTCAAATCACCTAATCCAAACGGGATCTAAGTAGCTCAACGTAATCTTAGAAAATGACAGATCATCATCACTACTCCACCAAACATGTTATGCATTACACAAAAAGAATAGGATCTACAGTATAATCACAATAGAAATCTTTGTGATACAGTCCTATTAATTATATCACAATTCTTAAGTGTAACAGATCAATCTCCCAAAGATAGATAAAAACTGATTCTTTCTAAAAGACTGCCAACAGACATTGCATACAAATCTCAGATTTTTAGTTTCTGAGCTTTAAAGGGGTAATCTTTTTTTCATATTTAATTTGAATTACACCCAAAAGCATAATAAAAAGGGAGAGAAAAGAGGAATACTTGTCAACAGCAGAGAGAACTTCCTCCTTGTTAATTTTGCCACCAACCCCAGATGCCAGATCAAAAGCCCCTTGTTTTGACATTTCTTTCCCAAATCACAAGATCTATAAACAAAGAAAAAATCCACATGCATGATGAAAAAATCCCAAAAAAAAAATACAATTTTTACAATGCAGAAGAAGGTTACATACATACACAAAATCTATGTAGAGAAAGGATCTCTGTATTCTTGGAGAGAACCTTTCACCTTTCAAGAGAGAAATGGGAAAGAGTATAATAAAACAGAGACAGATCGTAGAAAGCAGATGTACTTGGTGGAGGTGCGGGAAAATTTACAATATGTATATAAATACAAACACTGCCAGCCAAGAAAAACTTGGAGACAGCAAACAGAACATAACAGAACGAAAAAGTGTGGTGGGGCCACGTCAGCACGTGTTTTGCACATCTTATACTAGACTACTATAAGATGAAGTAATAGACTACTATTAGGACCCAAAATTTATTTGGGTTATTTTAGCAAATACATATTTATTCATAAATTTTATTCATATTTTAGTAAACTCCTAAAACCCAAATCCCAAATTTTGACCCAAAATATTACTATTATATATTTTAAAAATTATCCCAAACTTTTGTATTTTATAAAAGAGCCCACAATTTATTATTTTTTAACAATACAGTTTCGTCTTTTCGGTGATCTGATAGTATATTATGTAGTTCATTATAAAAACAATAATTTTGTACCAAATTTATTTATATTCAGGACTATGGTTTGTGATAATATAACGAATGTCATTGATAAAAGTACTATTGGGTATTTGTGGCAGTTTTTATAACTTTTAGGTATAAGTCATGTTTCATGTTTTTTTTTGTTTAAAAAAAAGTGAAATATGTTTTGAAAACTAATGTCCATACACATTTTCATCTTCAAATAAAACTTCAACCAAATCAGATTTTATAAAATAAATTTGGAAATGTATGAACAAACGGTAGCTTAGTAATAGTTTATTTTTTTGAAAAAAAAATTGAAGTAGTTTTTTTCTAATATAAAATCAAGATTTGGCCGATATTAATCACTCCTAGGGAAAGAAAAGAGAAAAACAAACTCCCCTAGGGAACTTTGAACTCTATTGGGATCACACTTATTATTATGCCCGGTTTTGATTTAAGTGCTCTTCGGCAAATCCAAAAGGAAGAGTGAGAAATAATCCATCACTTGGAATTGGAAGCCGGCAATGTGGAGTTTCTACTTTCATTTTTATTTTCTCGATTACAAAATTTTCTCCCTACTAAACTAGCGTTTGGCCATAGATTTTCAATTAAAATGTATTTGAACATCAATTTTCAAAATATATTTTTCAGATTTATTTTGAAAAAACATGAAACATGAAACATACCTACAATTCTAAAAACTATCACAAATATCCAACAATATCATTATTAATAACATTCATTATATTATCGCAAACTATAATCCTAAACATAAATAAATTTGGTAGAAAATTATCATTTTTATAATGAACTACATAATAGTACACTGTCAGATGACCGAGAAGACGAAACAATATTGTTTTTATAAAATACAAAAATTTGGGGTAATTTTAAAAAAATGTAATAGTGATATTTTGGTCCAAAACCAGCTATTGAACTGATTTGAGGATTTGAAATTTTGCCAAAATCTATGAACAAATATATATTTGCCAAATAAAATCCAAATTTGTTTTTGGTAAAATCTATGACCGAAACGGATCCTAAAATTTGAGGGAAGAAGTCGAAATATACCCCCTTTGGCCGCTCTCCCCTTTTATCTAACATTTTACTAAAACTTTTGACACAGTCATTAAAAAGTAGTAGTATTTAATAGCATTAACTCTAAGGAGTATTTTACTAAATTATCCTTACTTTACTTTACCTTACTCGAAGTATTCATAGTTTGAAAAATAATTTGAAAATTCATTCAAAATATAACCGTGGATTAGTACTTTGCTAATTAAGTTTTATCCTAATGGATAGGGTTAAAATAATCGTTAGAAATCCGTCGATTATCAATTCGCTAATGAAGTCTTATCCTAATATATTGGGTAAACCTTTTTAAATTTTGTTATTATTATTAGGAAGGAAAAGGAAAGTAGGCGAGGGGATAAGGATTGATCCCCGCCTGCCTTTCCGGATACGAAGTGAATGAGCGCTTTTTGTGCCGTGAATAGATGATTTCTCAATTTATTGATATTTTGTTCTTTCGTAATTACTTTTACTTATAAGGTAAGGAATCAAACCGACCAACAAAGAAAAAGTTTAAATAGCCAATCAACTGAACTATTAAGATTTTTCAAGAATAGGTAAACTTACTAATAATAAGAAGTTCAAATAAATTATCATGGCATCTAGCTTACACGTTTTGTTCTCGTTTCCAGTATTACTTATTATAGATGTTTATTTCAATAGATATCTTTTCTATTTAAAGAATGTCCGATGTCATGGCCAAAAAATATATTAGAAAGTTTTTGTTTGGTTAATTTTCATTCAGCAACTACTCGGCAACTTACTTCTTAGTTGTTGTTGTTGACAACAAGTAGAGAGAGACAAGCACATGAGAAGTGGAAGTGGGAGATAAATCTAATTATTTATTTATTTATTTATTTATTTTTGCTTCATAAGATATTTATATATACTGTGTATAAGAACAAACAAATCTAGATCTCACGAGATTTGGATTTAGCACACCACTGAAAAAGTTTTATAATGACAACTTTGGGGGATTCAACTTTAAACAATCTTTATTTGCCACCTAGATTGACAAAGTAGATTATTTTTCCGATGTAATCTGTATACATTTCTTAAATTTAATAATGACCAAAATTTGGCAAAATAAAATACTCTTTAAGCTCTTGGGATACTACAAGATCCAAGAATTTTTTTATTTTTTATTTTACTTGACATTGCAGCTTTAATACAACATTATTATCTTTTGGGACCTAGCAACAAAATGGGTCGGGTCCATTTTGTAGTGGCATTCACGCTCTGTGGACTCCGTTTCAAATGATGCTTTGATCGGGACATTTGCACAAATGACCTTTTCTAGAGGTCACTATCTATCTATTATTAAAAGAAAAGAAGCCAGTCATCAAAATTTGTCAAGTTTGGTGTGAAAAAATTAACATGTCTCATTTTAAGGACAAAACTAGTCGAACTAGGCAATAATTAGTTAAACCCTAGCCTCCCCAACATCCCCAAATTTTCTCTCTCTAAACCCTTACGATAGAATACGTAGGGCAAATGTTTTATCTTCCCAAATCAATATCAATATCTATTATTAAAAGGAAAGAAGTCAGTCATGAAAATTTGCCAAGTGTCGTGTGGAAAAATTGACATGTCTCATTTTTAGGACAAAATTAGTTGATCTAGGTAATAATTGTTATGAAATAAAAGCAATTTAGTAAAGCATGAACAAGAAATAAAAGCAACTTAGTAAAACATGAACAAAAATAGAGATAGAGAGAAGGAAGAGATTTTCTTCTTCAATTGTGTGTATTTTCCTATCTATTACAAGGTCTTTATATAGGCATGAAAAGTGAAGAAAATATGTCATGAAATATGTCATTGAGCATAGAAAATATGTCATTAACCATTTGAGAGAAAGATCATGGAGGAAGAGTAGACATCCACCATATTTTGATTTTTATCATAACACTCCCCCTTGGATGTCCATAAATAATGTGCCTCGTTAAAACCTTATTAGGAAAAAAAACCTATGGGAAAAAAAAATTCTAATGAAGGAAAAAGAGTACACATATTTAGAAATACGCCTTTTGGTTGCCTCGTTAAAAACCTTGCAAGGAAAACCCAATGGGACAAAACCTTGTAAGGGAAAAAGAGTACAACGCGTATTAACTCCCCTGATGAGATCATCAGTTCACATCGTTGAGCCTTCGTATCCCAATCTTGTACACTAGTTTCTTGAAGGTTGACGCCGGTAGATATTTGGTGAACAAATCAGCCATATTATCACTTGAACGGATCCGTTGCACATTAATATCACCATTCTTTTGAAGATCATATGTGAACAATAATTTAGGTGAAATGTGCTTTGTCCTAACTCCTTTATGAATCCTCCCTTTAATTGGGTTATGCATGTTGTATTTTCTTCATACAAAACTGTGGGTAGTTTATCACACTTCAAACCACATTTTGTCTCGAATAAGATGTATAGTAGACCTCAACCATACACATTCTCGACTTGCTTCATGAATAACAATTATCTCAGCATGATTAGAAGAAGTAGCCACGATTGATTGCTTAGTCGATCGCCAAGATATGACAGTGCCACACATGTAAACACATAACATGTTTGAGATCAAGCCTTGTGTGTGTCAGATAAATACTCCACATCGACATAACCAACAAGATCGGTATTGCAATCATTACCATAAAATAAACCCACATCGGTAATCCCCCTTAGATAACACAATATGTGCTTGATTTTATTCTAATTTCTCCTTGAGCGGAGCTATATCTTGTTAAGACATTAACTGAAAAAGTTATGTCATGCCTTGTAGTGTTAGCAAGATATATTAGCGTACCAATTGCATTAAGATATGGTACTTTAGGACCAAGAAGCTCTTCATTATTTTCATGAGGTCGGAGTGGATCTTTATTTATATCGAGTAATCTCGCAATCATCGAGGTACTTAATGGATGTGTTTTATCCACATAGAAGCTCTTTAACATCTTTTTAGTGTATGCTGATTGAAGGGCAAAAATTCTATCTTTCATATATTCAATTTGTAGACCAAGACAAAATTTTGTCTTTCCAAGATCTTTCATTTCAAATTCTTTCTTTAAACAGTCTATTGCTTTAGAAAGCTCTCCGGGAGTTCTAATGATATTTGAATCATCAACATACATGGCGATTATAACTAATTCAAATCCATATCCTTTTATACGGATACAAGGACAAATTGAATTATTCTTATACCCTTCTTTCAACAAGTACTCTCTAGGGCGATTATACCACATGCGCCCTGATTGTTTCAATCCGTATAAGGATTTTTGAAGCTTTATTTAATAAATTTCTTGGAAACCTTAATATGCTCCAAGACAATTTAAATCTTTCAATGATATCCACTATACGCATATCAAGTTTTTCATATATTGCCAGATTAAAACCTGAAGTGACTATATCCACTATAAGAGAACATGTCTCCATATAATCAATGTGAGGATATTTACTAATTTTCTTGTGCCACAAGTCGTCTTTATGTCTATCGACTTGAACCTTTCGCACAAGAACACATTTATACCTCAATTGACTTTATACTTTCAGGTGTTGGACTATCCGTCCGACTTTACATTTTTCAAGTGAAGTCAATTTCATTGCGTATTTTTTATTTGGCCAATCTTTTATCCGTCCAAATTTCATAACAGATTTGATCTCAAGATCCTCGTCAATATTAATCATATTGAGCGCTACATTATATTAACAATATCGTTGACAATCATTTTATGTCGGTTCCATTATTACCCAATAAAGACATAACTTATTGAGATCTCTTTATTTCATTATTTTCAGGTACCTGAGTCTCTCCCATGAGGTTTTATGAAGTGTTATGTCGTGGTGCTCTTCTAGGACACTTGCCTCCTTATTATGACCATTTTGAATATTTGCCCCTCTCCTTCTTCAAGGAGTTTTATCTTTGGAACCGATTGGTCTGTTACACTTCATGCGTGCCATAGACTCTGTCCCTCATGGACTTTATTCTATTTGGAGCATTAGCAGCTGAAATATGACATTTAGCTTTGGGTCAGCAAATGCGTCTGGCAATAATTTGTAAATGAATTATCACTTGAACTTCAAGTTTATATTTTCTTGTACGAGGATCTATATGTATTCATAATAATTCATTTCACGTATCACTTTCTCAGCTGCCTATTTTCTCCCCCTAATGCTGGGATCACCAACACATTTTCCAACCATCTTTGTGCATTTTGGTGGCATAATTAAATCATATAGCACATCCATATTTCTATATAGAAATTATTTGGTTCCTGACCCTGAACCGATTGTGATAGGGGAAATTTTTATAACTTGGCTAGATGCGTACAAGTGATGTTGTATATTAAATAATAAATCTCATACCAAATTTTGTTTTTGGGAGTTTTGTTCTCATAACCAATGATTTAGCTATAATTTGAGGCATACAATTTCTGCTAAACCAACTTGGATTTAAACCAGTATTATTAAGATAAATCATCATAATTTATATTCTAGAATTGTGCTCTAATAATTTGAGCAAGCAATCTTGCAAAAACCAAACTGCAAGTTGATAACAAATGCACATGTGACCATAAAATAGATGCATCTATTAAAATCATATAATAGTAAACGGTCCACATGGCAGGTGACTGGGCATATATATATATATATATATCACCTTTTATTCCTTCCAGAAATCAAAGGATTCAATCTCAACCTTTAACTGATATATCATGAGAATAAGCAGCACAAGAGAATTCTTGAAGAATATTCTATTCTTCAATATGTGTCAATGTAATTCTTAATTATTTTTTCGCATCATAATTGAATCGATATGGTCAACCGGTCATGCCAATTAATATTTATTTTAGTAAATCTCTAGTTTACTTGTGGCATATGATTCCAGCATCATGCTTATATTTGTGCAATACAAATAGAAAGAAAATCGGGTAACCTTTCATATTTACCCGGTATGATTATAGAAATATGAAGATATTCAATCTTCCTTTCATTTATAGTCTCAATATGTCAATCACTTTGACTTATATATTTGAAACTCAAAAAGTTTCTTTTGAGACTTTACAATATCAATGTCATGAATAAGTTTATTCATCCGAGTAGTAACAAATTAGTTTTTCTGGAGTTCTTAATAACTTTTGTACTACAAGATCTTTTATCATACCATTCACATGGTAAATGTCTCCTTCACGGAGAAAATTATATTATAATAAATTGTCATGGTCAAAATCATCATAAGCAAAATCATTTCTTGCTTTAATTTTGTCTTTAATAACTTTTATAAGGCATGGCAAAATAATATTTGGCATATCACATGTACGCGACCAATGACATATTCATGTAACCACACAATAATATTTATTCTCTTTATTTTACTCAAACCTCCCTTAGAGGTGAGTTGTGTGGTATTCATATAATCATGAATTGCATGTCTTTATTCATTGCTTTTATCACATATTGCCACATTCAACTTTAGGAATGGATTTGCATTCTCAATGCTTATCATAAGTCACATTTTCTTCAAGGAATGTATCATAATCAACAGCGTGCTTTATTATTTTCATACCAATTTGATGGTAAGCATTGCCTTCACATTTTGAAGGACTATTTTGAGAACTCTTATTGTTCTCCATTTATAATCATAGTGATGATTATTATTATTTTGGTATTTGGAATGCCCACATTCATTGTTCAACCACTTGTCTTCATTGAAATTTATTATGCATTGTTATCACATTCACTTCAAGAATGGAGCAAATCAAGTGGGACAATTTTCATACTTTTTCATGAAAAATATATTATTTTTCTTTAGTCATCATTATATCATCAATATGGTACATTGGGACTCAAACCCAATGTCTTACCAATATAAAGGCATGTTAGGTCATAATAAATTGGGACTCAAACCCAACTCTTATCATTATGGAGCATCAGGACTTGATCCCGATGTCTATTCCTCAATTAATGGCATAATAGGCTAAACAATATTGAGATTCATTCTCAAGCCTTAATTTCAATCACATGCCAAAAAAGTTATACACAACTAATTTGCAACTTAGCAAATCAAATTTGCTTTCTTAAATAAGTGTACAAATCTCAAATCAACGTAAAGCTTTATTAATTATTTGTAGCATCTATATGAAATACAATCGTTTGTAGTCAGAATATTTTTTTTTAAATTCTATTAGAGTTTAAAAGGATCATAAAATTATTGTCATAATATTTATTGAGTCTCTCTAAAAAATATTGTTGTTTTCGGGGTATACCCTACCTATTGGATTTGATTTAATGTCATGACTTTCCTTCACTCAATTCAACCAAGCAATTAGTGAATAAATTTATCAAAAGTACACCATATAGGTAACAACACATATATAGTACTAATACATAAATTCAGCATTTATATTACCTGAAAAGTGACATTATAGGTAACAACTTACCAGTTGTAGCTTGTGCATCATTCATATAAAATACTTAAAAATGGTAAGTTAGTAGCAAACATCAAGTAGGTTATGGATATTCAAAAATACCTCTTCTAGTAGTCATACTAATCATTGTTTGCTTTCAAATGATACGACCATAAATTATGAAGTATATTTTCTCAATAGCTGGTTTGTTTTCCAAACTTCAAAGAAGTAATTAATCAACCTAGATAAAGATGTGAAGTATTTCTTGTTTTCTTCAAGATGATTTATGCTTTTAATCAGTACGATCAATTTTATTTTATTTTTTTATTTCTTTTTTTTTGGTACTATATGCAAGTGTAAAAATCCAAAAGAAAAAAATATTCATCCAAGTAAAAGAAAATGTTAAAAGCGGCAGGATAGATTGAAGATAGTTAACACATAAATATGCATAAGACAATTTATATCAAATATCCTTGGTTACCATGACATGCATCATATCAACAATTAACTGCTACTATGATTTTAACATATAGAACTTCGAAAATTTTATTCCATTCATGTGATATAAAAGATGTAATATTAATATGTGCTTATGCAATACAAGTGTAGTACAAAGTTATGTGCATATGAGATTTTAAAGGAATGACAAGTATAAGATAATCATACCTTCTTACATTTCATTACTTACCATATGTAGTTTCTTTTTACATTTAACCATGTGATGATATGTATGTCTTCTAATTGTAATCTTTCTGGATGTAGGAAATTTTTTGTAGATATATATATACAATTGGTTAGAGACTCGTGCTGATAACGTGTTATGAAATAAAAGCAATTTAGTAAAGCATGAACAAGAAATAAAAGCAACTTAGTAAAGCATGAACAAGAATAGAGATAGAGAGAAGGAAGAGATTTTCTTCTTCAATTGTGTGTATTTTCCTATCTATTACAAGGCATTTATATAGGCATGAAAAGTGAAGAAAATATGTCATGAAATATGTCATTAAACATAGAAAATATGTCATTGAATATGTCATTAACCATTTGAGAGAAAAATCATGGAGGAAGAGTAGACATCCACCATATTTTGATTTTTATCATAACAATAATTAGTTACTTTATTTGAAATTTGAATTTAAAAATAGTAACTAATACTTCAGGTGGTGTTAAACACTAAGGACAAACGCAATTAACAATTTTTTTTCCCTTCTTTGTACAAACCTTAGCCTCCCCAACATTCCTCAAATTTCTCTCTCAAAACCCTTACAATGGAATACGTAGGGCAAAGATTTTATCTTCCCATATCAACAAGAAAAAAATCCTCCAATGGTAGGATTTCGTCATAGCATTCGGAAATCAGTGAAAACTCCCAAAATTAAATTGAGTACATCTTTTACGATTACCGCCATTTGCAACAGTTTTACTGCATTGCAGCCACATGTTTAAATTGGAAAGTTATGGTGCATTGTTGTCACGACCCAAGTTATCCCTCCGTGAATTGTCGTGACGGCACCTAGTCTCTACGATTAGGTAAGTCTATCAATGTGCGGAAATGAAACGAATACATGAAAACTAACAATTTACCAGGTAAATCAAATAAAGAAGTTTAAAATGCCGCTCGACATATATAATAAAACACTCTCGAACTACACATAAGTACTCCCAAAATCCGAAATATCATGAGTCACAAGCTACAGAAGTAAATAGTGTTTCTAAACTCCAGAAATCTATCAACGAAGATAATACATGAAGTCTATAACTTAAGGAAGAGTAGAGAGGGACTTCTAGGTCTGCGGACGAGGCAGATATACCTCGAAGTCTCTAAGATTGCCTCGCCTCACTAGAAATATGGCTGGGAAGATGTACCTGAATCTGCACATGGAAAACATGTGCAGGAAAGGGCATGACTATACCACAGCGGTACCTAGTAAGTGCCAAGCCTAACCTCGGTCGACTAGTGACGAGATCAGGTCAGGGCCCTACTGGTTTATATATATATATACAAAGATAAAACAGTATGAAATATCACAGTAAAGATAAATACTAACAGTCAATGAAAAATGAAATCACAGAAAAACATCAATCCAGTACACAGAGATAACAACAGGGGATCTCCCGGGATACCGTCCCGTAGTCCCAAACGTAAATGTATAGAGGATCTTCGGGGATACCGTCCCGTAGTTCAAATCGTAAATGTGCAGAGGGGATCTCCCGGAATACCATTCCGTAGTCCCAAAGTAAATATCCATTACGGGAAGATCTCTCGGGATACCGTCCCGTCATCCCAAACATAAACATGCAGGGGGATCTCTCGGAATACCGTTTCGTAGTCCCAAAGTAAATACACAACTCACTCAATATAAACAACAATTTCAACAGGAAATCTACAGTTTTGATTAAGTTTGTATCAAGAAGACAGGTAATTCTTACTCTAATCATGATGTACAGAGTCCAGGTAGGCAGTTAAAGCAGTTAAGACAGTTAAGGCATGTAAGCATGCTTTCCTAGCTAAACAGGATGACTATATGTACTAGTATTGCTCAATTAAAGGAAAACATAGATGTTTACTTAATGAAAACAGGGTTTTTCCACAAATGGCCTGTGTACGCACTCGTCACCTCACGCACATGACATTTATATAACAACAGTACCAAATCCTAAGGGGAGTTCCCCCACATAAGGTTAGACAAACCACTTACCTTGACCCAAGCTCAAATCAATCTGAAATCACGCTCTTTCCACGATTATCCAACTCCGAGTAGCCCAAATATAATCAAATAAATTACATAACGTAAATATAGCTACAACAACTAATTTAGCTAATGAATTTAAAGCTAAGGCAAGAAAATATGAAAATGCCCAAAAATCCTCACCGAGCCCACGTATCAAAATCGGGTAAAAGTCACAAATTATGAACATCCATCCACTCACGAATTCACTCGTATAAAAATTATCCAAATCTGACGTTTAATTCCCATTCAAATCTCAGATTTTCAACTGGGAAATTTTTCCCCTATTTCCAAACTTCCACCCTCAAATTCCTTAATTAGACGAGGAATACAACAATATATTAATGTAATATGATCAAAATAGAGTTATGATTAGTTACCCAATAACTCTCCTTCAAAATCCCTCGAAAAATCGCCTCCCACCGAGCTCCAAATCGAATTTTGTGTTATGAAATTTCAAAACCTCGAAATCCTCTTTTCTGCCCAGCGATTTCCGCTTATGCGCTCATAGGACCTCTTCTATGCTCATAGGACCGCATTTGCGAAAAAATCATCGCGGTGCGAAAGCCACTTAACTGGGTTGGGCCGCCTCTACGGGCACTGGGCCGCATCTGTGAGCTCGCTTCTGCGGTCCCCCAGCCGCACCTGCGATCCCAGCTGACCATGCCCAACTACGTATCAACTGTTCCTTAGCCGCTTCTGCGGCTCAAAATGCGCAGGTGCGAAAACAACAGGTGCTGCAACTTTAGCAAAATGCCTAAGTTCCTAACCAATCCGTTAAGCATCCGAAACTCACCTGAGGCCCCCGGGACCTCAACCAGACATACCAACCAATCCTAAAATATCATACGAACTTAATCGAGCCCTCAAATCACATCAAATAACGCTAAAATCATGAATCACCCTCCAATCCAAACTTAATGAACTTGAAATCTCAAAATTCTACAACCAATGCCGAAACCAACCAAAACACGTCCGATTAACCCCAAATTTTGTACAGAAGTTATATTCACCACTAAGGACCTATTCTAACTTTTGGAATCGGATTCCGACACCGATATTAAAAATTCCACTATCGGCCCGAAACTCCAAAAATTCGACTTCACCATTTCAAGCCTAAATGAGCTACGGACCTCAAAAATACAATCCGGACACGCCCCTAAGTCCAAAATCACCCAATGGAGCTAACGAAATTGACAGAATTCTATTTCGGATCCCTCTTCATACTGTTCCGACTACAGTCTAAATTCTAAGACTTAAACTCTCATTTAAAGATTATGTGTCCCAAAACACTCCGAAATTCAAAATGAATCATCCCGTCAAATCACAATAGCAGAAAAAGACATGGAAAAACAGTTAATAGGGGATCAGAGCGTAAATTCTCAAAACGATCGGTCGGGTAATTATAGTTGCATCCCATGATCTCAATTCCTAACCCACCAACCTTTCTGCACCGATTTATCATTAGGATGATTTCACAACTTTTGTAAATCAGTTTCCATCTTTCCAATTTACATATATGTTCTATTCTTTCTCCCTTCGGCGCATACATCAATAATTCTTCACTACAGGAGGTGAGTGTATGATTTGATTAAGTACAATTTTTCGATATTCGATCTCAAATCCTCACAAGCTATTTTTGATACTCCACTCACCATTTTGCGGTAGAGAATATATAGTATATTATTGTGCTTACATTTGATGAATTTGGGTACATACTTTTGTAGAGATGTTCTTTATTTTTTGCAAGATATTATTTTATCACTCTTCTAAAAAGTCCATAGTATGTGCATATTCACATGGTCTAGGCAAATCTCTTCAGTTCTCTTTGCACTTTAGACCAACCTTGGCAATTCAATGCATTTCCACGAGAAAAATCATATTTTATTTTGTAGGTGCATCGGAGCTACAATCCATTTTTTTGTAGGAAAACAAACTTCTTGGACTACAGTACATAGAAGAATCAAGTTCAATTCTGACTAGATTTATACATGTATTTTTTTTGAATTCGGTTTCAAATTTTTGTATTATACTTTTTACAGCTTCAAGCATCCCATGATCTCGCACCATGATTTCAACTCCTAACCCATCAATTGTTCTGCATTGGATTCTCGGTAATAAGATTTTACAGATTTTTTAAATCAGTTTTCTACTTTTTTTAACCCTTGTGCGCATATAAATTAGGAATTCTGGACTACATGAGGTCAGTGTTATGATTTGTAATTCATGAACGGTCCTTAAGTTTTAGTATTCGATCCCAAAATCCTCACAAGCAATTTTGATGTTTGCCTGAATTGTGAACAGATACTAAGTACAATAGATAAAAAAGCAACAAATTTTCACTTTTTTTTCTTTTCTATTCTTTAGTCGTTGTATAATTTCTTCAAGGAAATTAGAAATACGCTACTAAGAATTGAATTACAATCAAACCTTTCATCTGTATATACCACATTAATTGTATTCTGGTTTAAGTTTATATATAGGAAGATGCACATTATTGGAATGAAAATAAAACTAAGGACTTTGTTGTTCTTTGTTGAAATATATTTTAACATCTTGGTTGAAACTCTATAAATTCTTGAAATACTCCAACACACAGGAATGTTAATGAATTCTGATTTTTCTTCAGTTCTAGAATGATTATCTAATAAAAGTTTAACTTATAGCAAATTTTTTAATACTACTTTTCTAATTAGAGTTTTGTCTCAATCATTAGCTAGAAGGAATTGTAAGTCTCTCATCTCAATAGAGTAGTATTTAATCCCTTTATGTTTACCAGATGTTTTTAGAACTTTTTGATGATAATATGTTACAATTACGACCCGATCGATCGTTTTGAGATCTAGCGCGTAATTAGGTAGTTTGAGGCCATGATCAGCTTCACTTCAGGTATTATGATATGTACGCGTGGTTGGAATTAAATTTCGGGGAGTTCAGAGTTGATTTGGAAAGAAAATTTTCATTTCGAAAGCTTTAAGTTGGGAGAATTGACTAAGGTTGGCTTTTTGAGTAAATGACCTCGGAATCGAGATTTGAAGGTTCCGGCGGGTTCATAGGATGATTTAGGACTTGGGCGTATGTTCGGATCGGATTTTGGGTGACTCGGGAGCATTTTGGTGCCTATTGTGGAAGATAGTATTTTTAGAAGAATTTTATATATTTGGATTGCAGCGCATTTCAATGTTTTCGTTGTCCGTTTGGGATTCCAAGCTTAGGAATAGCTCTGTATGGTAATTTCTGGTATTGGAAGCGCGTCCGGAGGTGGATTCGGAGGCCCGTAGGTCATTTTGGAGTCATTTATCGAATATGACTTGTGTATAAAATTTGAGGTCAATCGGACGTGATTTGATAGGTTTCGGCATCGAATGTAGAAGTTTGAAATCCTAAAGTTTATTAAGCTCGAATTGGGGTGTGATTCATGATTTCGACATTGTTTGATGTGATTTGAGGCCTCAAGCAAGTTTGCGTTATGTTTTGGAATTGGTTGTTGTGATTGGATGGGGTCCCGGTGTCCCCCGGGTGGATTTCGGGTGGTTAACGTATCGAATTTAGAATTTGAAGAAGAGTTGAGGCAGCTGATATCTGGTGTACCCGCACCTGCGAGGTTTTGGTCGTAGGCGCGGAGGGCGGTGAAGCAACATTGGAGTCGTAGAAGCGGAGCAGGCCGTCTAGGTGAAGGACCCGCAAGTGCGGAGCTTTTGGTCGCATCTGTGCAAGCGCAAAAGCGAAAAATGCCTCGCAGGATCGGAAGAAGGCGCAGAAGCGGAAGGTGTACAGCACCTGCGAAGCTGCAAGTGCGGCTACTTGACTGCAGGTGCGAAGGTCGGGGCTGGGCAGTATGTTCTTTAAAAATGAGGGGTTGGCTCATTTTCACCTCATTTCCTCCATGAGAGCCGGTCTTGGAGCGAGTTTAAGCTCATTCTTTGTTATCAATGTCAAAGTAAGTGATTCCCACTTATTATAAGTTAAATGTATGGTTTGTATAAGGATTTAAATATGAAAATTAGTAGAAATTGTGGGATTTGGAAGAAAACCTAGAAATTCATATTTGTGGATTTTGACCACGAATTTGGGCATGAAATTTAGAATAAACCTTATATTTGAGTTCGTAATGTTATGTGTAATGGTTATCTTCGAAAATTTTTGGAATCTGGGCACGTGGGCCTGAGAGTGATTTTATCGACTTTCCGAGCGGAGTTGGGAATTGATGTAAATTGAATGGTTATGAGTATTAGAGTATATTTTCATTGGTTTGCACATTGTTTGGCTAGTTTTGGAGCGTTGGGCATCGGTTTGAGGTGTTGGAGTGGCGTTGGAGCCGGTTATGGAACTTCAGAGCAAGGTAAGTCTCCTTTCTAACCTTGTAAGAGAGAATTAACCCCATATGTGCACTAAATTATTGTGTGCTTCTATTTGTGGGGGCTACGTACGCACGAGGTGATGCGAGTCCGTACGTAGCTACTAGCTATGCCTATCTCCGGGTAGTTTTAGGCTTACATCATGCCTTATTGATATTGTTATTAATTTATGTTTATTGTTTGCCTTAAGAGGGAGCGAGATTGAGTTTGCCTATTAAATGTTTCAAAAGGAGTTGAAATTGAAGAATTTAAGATTTAAAAGATTTCATTTGAACTTCATAATTTCAAAAAGAATTGAGGAATATTATAATAGCTTAAGAAATCTATGTGTAACCGCGTCACATGTATGTTTCGCGATGTCACGATCCAAAAATCGACCCGGTCGTAATAACGCCTATCGTGAATCTAGGCCAGCCAACTTATTTCCAAATACTCCATATTTCATTTAAAACTTAAGAAAAATTATATTTTTAACAGACATCCAATAAAAAGTAAAAGTAGAAATCAAAACAAGCGGAAAGTACAAGCCCGACCTCGGGTGTCACTAAGTCATGAGCAAAATACTACAACTGTTCGAAATAAACAAGACTAACATAGTATGAGAATATCCAATAAATATACTAAGAGGGAGATAAGGAATGAGAAGGCGGAACTGCGATCGCCCGACAGCTACTTCGCGATCTCCAAGGAAAAGTCCACCACTGAAGTGATCAACAACCGCTACCGTGACCCGAGATACCTGGATCTGCACACAAGGTACAGGGGGTAACGTGGGTACACCAACTTAGTAAGTAACAAGTCCAAACTATGGACTAACAGGTAGTGACGAACCAAACCTCAACAGAAAATACAATTTAATTGTGCAGAAAAATAGACATGCTTGCAATTCAAATAAAAAACTCAACAGTAATTAAAAACACTCTGAACGGTACGGAGTATAAAGATAAGGAAATCTCGATGTACCAATGCACAGATAGCATGATCAATGTTCCGTACACCTCCACTCACAAGTGCTCAACCACTCGGTATTGTATATGGCCATCCGGCCTAGGGAAAATCCATCCCTGAATATATACACATCACTGACCGTAGTCATCCAGTACCGAGGAAGGCCATTCCAGCCCTATGGAGAAGATCTATCTCCAGGACTTCGGACAAGATCCATGCCCAGGGAACATCCATCCCTCAATATCATCAACTGCGCTTACTAAGGGTGTAAAGACTCCGTAGCGGCTCCTCTAAGCCCAAGTGCTATAACAAGCCAACGAAGGCGTGTTTAATATCTCACTGCGGCGTACAACCCGGTCCCATATTGTCACTCAATATCAGGCTCTCGGCCTCACTCAGTCATCACTCTCCAGTCTCACACACACATGCTCAAAAATATCATGATACTAGCCCGAACAATGATATGATGTGTCAAACAACAATAATCGAGACTGAGGCCTGATATAGTATGCATGAACAGGACTGAGTACAGAATATCAATGAAACTAATGATATGACAACAAGAAATGACCTCTCGGGTCTCAACAGTATTGGTGCGAAGCCTTAACATGATAATTAGCATGATTTACAGCTCATTAACTTAATCACATAATTACAACACAGATATCAGCAAGAAAGAGTCACTAAGTAGTGCCATGGAATGATCCAGGACACAATTCTCACGGTGCACGCCCACACGCCCGTCACTTGGCATTTGCGTCACCTCAATAGTAATAATAGAACACAAAGTTCGGGATTTCGAACACTCAAAACCATGTTTGGAAGCGTTACTTACCTCAAGCCAAGCCAAACTCTAGCCCGCGACGCCCTTTCCTCTCGATTCGACCTCCAAATGCCCCGATCTAATCAAAATCATTATATTATCATCAATATACGCTAAAGGAATGAAACCCATACGAAAATTATCAATTTAACTCAAAAATCCCGAAATTGGCCAAACCCGACCCCTAGCCCACGTCTCGGAATACGATAAAAATCACAAAACTTGAGATCCCATTTACTCACGAATTTATCCATATCAAATTCATCAAAATCCGACGTCAAATGTGCAAGCACGTGATTTTTGCCCTATATGAGAATTACTCCAAAAAAAAATTCAAAAATAAAATGATTTTTCTTTGGTGTGCAATTTTGTGATATTTTGAATAATTATTTGTAGTTGTCTGTGCGTGTTTATTTGCTAAATTAATAAAAATACAAAAATATGTCGCATTTTGCATGTAGGATTTAATTCTACAATTGATAATAATTAAATTTGTTTTACAAAAATAAAAAAATTACAAAAATAGGCATCGTTTGCATTTTTAGCATTTAATGTCCAAATATACAATTTTATGCTTAATTAATACTTAATTGTGCGTTAATTGTTATTGGGAGTTAATTTGCGCTTTTATAACTTAATTTAGTTCTTAATAATAGTTTAAGTATTTTTATAATTTAGTTTTAGAAAAATAAAAGAAGAAAAGAGAGCGAAAATATAAAGAAAGTCGGAATTGGGCCTCTTCTTCAATTTCAAGCCACAGGCCAAAAAAAATGGCCCAATCTTCCCTACGACCCAGTCTATTTCGAACTGGGTCAACCCGGTCCATAACCCAACACCCTATTATCTTGCATTTCAAAAAAAACAAAACAAAAAAACAAAAAAAAAACCAAAACCCTAAAAAACTAAGAAAGGATCCGCCCCCCCATTTTGGTTTCTTCTTCCCCAAACTCAAAAAAACACCTCCCATGGCTTCCCTTTACTTTCTTCTTCGTCCACACAAACACCCTCACGTCCAAACGACCCCCCCCGTCCTCCATTAAAACCACACAACCACCTTCAAGCTCGAACTCGACAACCATGGTCGCCATTGCTGCGTCTTCATCATCAACGACCAGTCCGTCGACTCCCTTTCACCATCATCGTTTCCACTGCTGAACCAGTCCTCAACTTCAGCGTCCTCCTAGCTGCTGCCTCACTTCGTCTTCTTTAGCTCGAACAGCCATTGCCACTGCTTCGTCGTCCAAACCACACCGTCGCCGCTGCTCCTCCACACCGTCGCCGCTGCTCCTCCTCGCGTCCGAGCTGCTGCTGCGTCCATTTCAAGCTCCGATGTCCAGCAGTAGCGGATGCTACTGCTTCAGTCCAGTCGAGCTCGCGAACCTCGATGGATATGGCTTCTTCATTAAGCTGCGCTGCGTCCATTTCTCTTCATCATCAGCTGCTTCTGTTTCGTCTTCATCATTCAGTTCAAGCGCCGATGTCCAGCAGTAGCGGATGCTACTGCTTCAGTCCAGTCGAGTTCGCGTACATGGAGTAGTTTTGGTCGATGTCGTCGATCACTGTCCGAGTTCGTCGTTGGTTGGTCGTTGTTCGTCGTTTCATTTCCGGTTAGTTGGTTTTTGAATCTCATTTATCGTCCATATTTTTGTTTGGTATTTTTCGGATCCAAAATCGATAAATGATTCAATTCTTGTTTGGTTTGTTCTTCGTTGAAATAATTTTCTAGTTTGTTC
Organism: Nicotiana tabacum; assembly: GCF_000715075.1. Taxonomy (NCBI): domain Eukaryota; kingdom Viridiplantae; phylum Streptophyta; class Magnoliopsida; order Solanales; family Solanaceae; genus Nicotiana; species Nicotiana tabacum. Next base: position 121,037,950 of record NC_134101.1, read on the forward strand.
ATTATTTGGTGAATTTTTCATGTTTATTTCGTGTTTGTTTTATTGTTTAGGTAAATGTTGTTAGTTTAATGTTAGTTAAATACAAATTGAGGTTTAATTAATTGTTTCCTCAATTTGTTTTATGTATTTGATGTATTTTCCGGAAATTGTTAATATTGTTAAAGTTCAAGTTTAAATTCATAATTGTTTCTTTTTAAGTTTTGTTTTGTCATTTGCCTAAAAGAATTTAGTTGCAATAAGGGAAGTATGTTGGTTTTTAGTCATTTGAATCCGTCGTTTTTATTTTTAGATTTAATTCATGTTCATATTATGTTTGTTTGATTTTGAATCCGAAATGTGTATAGATTGATTTCTTGTTTACCATTTGTGATTATTTCTTGAATTAGTCTCATAATCTTGTTTAAAGTTTAATATAAGAATTGTTTGTTATAATGTTGTTAGAGTTGATTTTAAGTTCAATATTATTGAATTTAAGAATCTAAATATACTTGTTTGATTGTTGTTGTTGTTTAAATCCGAAAAATAGGTTTGTTGTTGCCAAAAATATTGTTCAATCAAATTTTAGTTGTTCTTTGTTGTTAAAATCATGTTCATATGATATTGTTGTTATGATGTTCATCCGTGTTCATATTGTTGTTTGAACATTGTTAGAAATTGATCATATTGTCTATATTTTGGTTAAGTTTGATTAATTGATGTGTTATAGCTGATGGGTAGTTTGGTAAATTTGTAATACGTTCAGGGGTAGTTTGGTAATTTCAGTAAGGTCGGAAGGGGTAGTTTAGGAATTGTACATTTTGTAATTGTTTATTTGAAGCATGGGGGACAAAATAAAATGGGGTGGGTTGTGATATGATTATTTAATATAAAGGGGGGACAAGATTTAATTTAAATGGGAATCTTGCATTATTTTAAATGAAGCATGGGGGACAAAATATAATGGGGTGGTGTGATATATTTATTTAATGTAATGGGGATGAGTGGGAAGATAATGGGTTTGGTAGAGAAAGGGATTGATTTTAATTGATTAAAGGGTGGGGATTATATATAGAGAGGTCTGAAAAATCAGAAGAGAGACAGAGGAGACAGAAAAAAAAGAGATTAGAGAAAAAAAAGAGCTGAACATTTATTCCGAAAAAACATTGAAACTCTCAAGAAAAGAAAAACATACAAAGAAAAAATAAAAAAAAGTTGTAAATTAGAAGAGAAAGTAGTACACACCTGATAAATATTCTGGTATACAGGTGTAGAAATTAAGGGTTGAAGATTAACTAGCCTTTCAAAAATCTGAAAATTTTCCTTGGTTTCTGTCCGTTATTTTCGGCATTCTTGGATTTTATTTTGAATTTTTCAAAGCTGTCACTGGGATTTTCGTTGACTGGTTATTGCTGGTTATTGTTGCTGTTGCTGTGTTACGTATTACGTTGCTGACTTTCTTCTTCTTATATTGACAATATCAGGTACACAACTGTAATTTTGGCATTTTGTAAGCTGAAATGAAGAATGGAGTGTTAAATTTTTAATTTAGTTTAATTTAATTTTTTTGTATTGTATTTAGGTTATTCATGTATTATTATTCTGTAAATCACTGTCATTTGGCATAACTAGGCATATTATAGCGACATATTAAATAACGCCTTAACCAGATTATTAGGAAATATATTTAAGCCTGATTATTAATTAAAACTGTTTAATAACAAAAAAAAATAGAAGAAATAACGTAAAAAATGGCGTTATTGAATCAGTTTGGCAAAAATTAACTAAGTTCCTTATTCATAAGGTTTTTCGTCAACGATAAGTTAATCGGAATCATGTAGTCAATTTCAGTTAAAACATGAATTAGTTTGCGAACAAGTATTAGGACATGATGTGAATTAAAACAAAGTTAGTTAAGGTTAAATTGTTTAAATTTTTTTAGAAATATGGTTTAGTAATCAAGTTTTTTTTCTTTCTTTCAATTTTCAGTATTTGTAAATAATTAGTTTCAATAAGCTTAAGTCTTACTAACAATTTAAATTTTAATCCAACTATGGGATAATTAGTTTTTTTTATTTTTTTATTTTATTTTTCGATAATTCCATGTTGTATTTATGATTATAATTTTTATTACTTTCTGTTAATATTTGTTTTTCTCTTCTATTTAATATGTTATTTTCAAGAGTGTAGATATTGATTTTATATTTATAGACAAACTTAGTAATAATAAAAAGGTAGTCATTAAAGGATATTCTTAAAATAAGGAAGGATTTCGCTAAAAATAAATAGATGTAAATAATACAAATTTACAGGATTCTCCAATCTCATTTATTTATTTAATTATTTTAAAAAAATTTACTTAGAATTTGGGATGGATTGTTTAGTGAATTTCACTTCCTTCCCCAAAGATAATGACGCGCTAGACTCTTTAGGCGCGATTTAATCAATTTTACCTTCTTAAACTCGGATGCGCATTTCATGCGACCCAAATCTAAATCCTAAAACATTGAATAAAAATGTGTTCCGGATTGCGGGTGCATTTCATGTGACGTAATCCAAAGACATGTTTTAAACGATGTTCACAATTTTTTTTTAAAAAATAAATAATAATAATAATAAAGTGGTAAAAAGTTAAATTTGCACATTGATTCATAATTGTATTTAAAATCAGATAAATAAGCCGAATATGACAGTTGAGCGACCGTGCTAGAACCACGGAACTCAGGAATGCCTAACACCTTCTCCCGGGTTAACAGAATTCCTTATCCGGATTTCTGGTACGCAGATTGTAATATGGAGTCATTCTTTTCCTCGATCCGGGATTAAAATTGGTGACTTGGGACACCCTAAATCTCCCAAGTGGCGACTCTGAAATAAATAAATAAATCCCGTTTTGATTGTCCTTTAATTGGAAAAACTCCCTACGCCCTTCGCGGGGTTGGAAAAAGGAGGTGTGACAGCTCTGGCGACTCTGCTGGGGATTTCTAGGACCCAGAATCTCTGGTTCAGGGTTCAGAATTCGAGCTTGGAATAATTGTTGTATTTGGCTTCGTTTGATTTTGTTACATGATCTGTGCTTAATGTGCTAATTAACTGCTTTTACCGCTTTGATCTTATGTGAACTGTATATAAGCTGTGCCGAAACCCATCTCCTCTCTGAGTCTTCTAAATCATGAAGAAGGGTGCACTTCGTGTGACTTCTTTTCTGTATAGTGTCTAAATTCCCAATTTAGAACGAGGTTGGATAAGTTGCAAAGCCGGTGAAACTTCTGTATTCCCGGTACGCTACCTCCCCCTCGGCTCGAGCTGTCCGCTCGGGTAAGCCAGGTCTAGAACAAACACCCAAGTTCTGAACCTAGAATAACTCAGCTTCATGCCGGATCCCTAATAGGAACGCTTATTTGCATCATGTGCATTTTGACTTAGGGGACTCAACACAGGGGTTGAGTCCGTCTAGGGCTAGCAACCTGAAAAAAAAACCATCCTGATGCATCTTATTTGTTTTATGTGCATTTATTTGCTCGGTCTTGCATGTTGACCGGCTTCTGAGTCTCTGGAGTATAAAAAATAAAATAAAATAAAAATAGCAAGTGGAAAGTTAGATGATTAATTTAGAAAAATCAGTGTCCAAGTACTGTCGAAATGCTGCCGAATTTTTTTTTTTTAAAAAAACATATATATTTTTACTTTTAGAATTGTTTGTTTGCCTAGAAAGCAGAAAGTGTGTAGGAATAAGTCTTTTATTTTAATTTGCTTTATTTTCAAAAAAAAAAATGAAAAATGAAAATAGTTTTTTTGCTATAAAAGAAAAAGGAAAAAATTTGTTTGTTTTCAAAAATTAGTTAGTTTATAGCCTGAACTACGCGGGTCTGATTCTCACCGGATGTGAGATTAGAGGCAAACCTCTTTGGTTTCGGCTCACCGTATTCAAAAAAAAAAATCCAAAATATTTAACATTACTCACTTCTTTAGAAAGTTTTTCTTTTAGACCTCAATTTTTTTTTTAAAAAATATTTCCTTTTAATCTCAAAATCCCAATTATTTGTTAAAAGATATTCAAAATAAAATTCAAAAATATTTTTTTTTTCTGTAGTATTTCTTTCATAAATTCAGAATATTAGTTCAAAAATATTTCCTTTCTCCTTAAAAGTTTTTTTCAAAAAAATAAAAAAAAATAAAAAAAATAAAAAAAAAATAAAATCCAAAAAATATTTCTTTAGAATATAGATAGTTTTTAAGTTAAATAAAAGTTTTTCCTTCTTTAATCACTATAATAAATGTGCAGGATGAGCACAAGTCAAAATGAACCATTCTCAGTGTGTAGCGAGATCCCTTTGCAACTCCACATGTGGTGGAATGATATGGGAAAGGATAGTATAAAGATAGTGGAAAGAGTTTTGGGAGGTTTTGTCGATCTGTTGAATATCAAGCCAAGGACAGATATCATCGAGGCTCTAATACCGTTCTGGGACCCAACACGCAACGTGTTTCGTTTTGCTGACTTTGAACTTTCACCTACACTAGAGGAAGTCGCCGGATATGCGGGGTTGAATGGGAAACTAAGAGGGCAGTATTTACTTTCACCAAGACCAGTATCTCCGCACGCGTTCTTGGATTTTCTAAGCATTAGTCGGAAGATGCAGAATGATGATTTGTCGAAGGGATGTTGTACTCTCCAATTCTTGTATCAACGGTACGGAATTCCTCAGGGTTTGGAAGAACCAAACCTCGGATTAATTCACACTGGGAACAAAATCAAGTGGGAAGCAAGACGTACTTTGGCATTTTTCACAGCATTTCTGGGAGTTGTGGTCTGTCCCCGCAAAGATAAAAAAATAGAGATAGGCCTTGTAGGGATGGCCGATGTTGCAATCAAAAGAACCGACAGTACTGTGGTTCCTTTGATTTTGTCCGAAATCTACCGAGCTTTAACTATATGCCGAGAAGGAGGCAAGTTCTTTCAGGGATGCAATCTGTTACTCCAGCTGTGGATGCAAGAACACCTCCATCACCGAGTGGGATACATGAACCACGGGTTGACTGAGAGAAACTGCATTAGCGGCTTTGAGAAACGAATGACAGGCGTCATATTTCCCGAAGGCGTCGAAGCATGGCTTGCACAATTGAGGTCAACAACAGCCGACCAAGTTGAATGGGCATTTGGGTGGTTGAATGATACTGAGGTAATATACATGGCGGCCAAGGAATGTCATGTTCTTTTGATGGGACTTCGTAGCATCCAGCCATATGCTCTTCATCGGGTACTGCGCCAACTAGGAAGATTTCAGGTAATTCCCACTGATGAGGATCTAAGCAAGCACGCCATTGAGTTGAGTCCAGGAGTCGTGTTCCCCGAAGGAAAAATTAGAAAGCTATGGCACGAATGTAGATTCCTTGAACCCAAGACTATGGTTCGAGAGCTGGCTAAGGGTGAGGTAGACCCAAAATACGATGTTTGGTTCGGGAAAAGGTTCCAGATTCGGTAGAGGCCTGCCAAAAGAGCTCACGTCCAACAATTTACGGATGATTCGCAGGAACAGTGGGGCTAGTTAGTGAGAGAGGAAGGCTACCGGGTTGAAATCGGGAAGCTGAAGCGACAAATTGAAAGGCTTATGTTTGAAAACAACGTTCAAGTAGCCTCAGAGCAGGGTGAGAAGAACAAATTAGCCAAAGAAAACCAGGCACTGAAAGCCCGAATTCGCCAAGTCAGTAAGAGTGATAGCGACCGACAGAAACGTCGCTCGGATGAAAGGTTGATAGCGGAATTGAGAAATCAAGTCAGCCAAAGCCGAGAAGACTTGGAGAGATCCCAGGCTTGTATAACAAGAATGCGGGTCAGGTGGGCCACAGTTACAACATCACGGAGAGAGCACCTATGGCAAGTAAAAAGGGACTACGAAATGAGTGTTGCGACATTGAGAGAGATAAACTCCATTCTCAATAATCGGGTCCTCAAACAAGTCCAGGATGCTAGAACAGATAGAGAACGCTGCTATGAGTCGATAGCCCGGACGGAAGAACAAATGGAGAGGTTCCAAGAGCAGCTCATTGACAATACTCGAATATTAGGACTAAAGAATCAACGGATAGAACAGCTGTGCATAGAGAGGGATATAATCAGGGGTAGGATCAATGATATAGGGCGCTATATCACCACGAAGTGCCTAACATGTGAAGAGATGCCTCGTGATATCCTTTTTGCCTCAATCATGGGTTATGTCCATCAGATCATGGAGGAACTAAAAAGCTTGCAAAGAAGCCTGGCCCCCAAGCCCGCGGAAAGGCCGAATGATGCCTCGCGGGCACCAAAATTCAAAGCTTTAATGTATCCCTAGTTCAATCTTGCACTTGTTTGTTTTTCGAGTCTGTTGTCTACCCATATGTTTTTTTTTCAAACATTCTCAAAAAAAAAAAAAAAAAAAAAAAAATATATATATATATATATATATATATATATATATATATATATATATATATATATGAAGTCTGTATTTTTTTTGTGATGGCTTGTAATAGCATTATTTTGAGTAATAAAAAAAAATATTTTGTCTTATAGCACGAACTACGCTTGGTCTGATTCGTGCGGGGTCACGATACGTAGGCAATCTCTATAGGATTCGACCGTAATTAAAAAAAAAAAAGAATATATATTTGTCAGAGCAAAAATAAGCCGGGATGATGCATGCGGTCAGAGCAAAAGCATGTTAGAAATGATTAACTGCCTAGGAGCATTGCATCCCCCTAACGTGCAATTACAATATTTGTTAAGACTCTAACACTGACAAGTTTGTTGTTTTTCCAATCAATATCAGTTAGTTGTTAGAGCGTACTGGCACCGTACCATTATCAAACAAGATCAAAAGGTCCTATACCAGAAAGCATGACTGGGTCAGACAACAGCGTTGAGTCAGAAAAAACGGCCAATCAGATGCTGAAGGAAGCCCTAGAGAAAATGGAAAAAATGAGGCTAGAAATGAATGAAATGCAGATAGCATTAGCTAGAGCCCAGAAGGGACAAGAACTACCCGTTACTCCTACCCTCCAACCAACACACACGCCGGAATACCCCTCTCCCGGTCCTTCAACAAGTTTCCCAAGCCATCACTATTATCAGGGAAGAGAGGCTTATGATTCCCAAGCTCCACCACCCACTCAAAACCCTCCTCCACCAAATGTTCCCGTCTTTGTGGCACCTCCCCCAGCCCCATTGCACAGATCATCTAGTGAGCCACTGTTTCAGGCTCACGATACACAATACTACCCCCTGAACTCACATTCAAAGCACCCGAGCCACATACCTATAATCCCCACTTTGAGGTCCCGGCGGAGATTGAAAAGCCGGCTAAGAGCCCAGAGCAGGACGAGGTGATGCGGAAATTTAAAAGCCTGGAGCAATCCTTCAGGAACATACACGGGTTAGGTAACCAGGTCAGCGTGGCTTACAAGGATCTATGCCCTTTCCCTGACGTTCAATTACCAGCAGGGTTCAAGATGCCCAAGTTCGATTTATACGAAGGGCATGGTGATCCTATGGCACATCTACGGGGTTTTTGTAGCAAAATGAGGGGAGCAGGGGGCAAAGATGAGCTATTAATAGCTTACTTTGGCCAGAGTTTGAGCGGGTCGGCATTAGAGTGGTATACAAGACAAGATCCGAGCAGGTGGTACACCTGGGATGACTTGGCACAGGCTTTCGCAGGACATTTCCAATACAACCTTGAGATAGTCCCAGACCGTCTCACATTGCTAAAGCTCGAGAAGAAACACGGAGAGAGCTTCCGGGAATTTGGGTTCCGATGGAGAGAACAAACAGCTAGAGTTGATCCCCCAATGAGAGAAGGAGAAATGGTGGATTACTTCTTACAAACTCTTGAGCCAACTTACTTTGGTCACTTGGTGACGTCAGTTGGCAAATCATTTAATGAAGTGGTGAAAATGGGAGGTATGATAGAAGAGGGACTTAAGTCCAATAAGATCCTGAGTTATTCGGCAATTAAGGCAACAACTCAGGCCATTCAGAGCGGCACGGGAGGTGCGCTAGGGAAGAAAAGGAGAGAGGAGGTCACGACATTAGAGGCTGACAATTGGTCCAGATCTAGAGGTCCTTCCCCTCATTACCAACCCAGACCCCATCGTCTAAACTACCCACACATTCCAAATTACCCTCCACAACCCTACTACCAACCACAAGAACAACATTTCACCGTCCATCAAGCCCAGACATACACCCAACCTCCGGTTCGCCCACAATGGCGCGCGCCGGTTCCCCACAATACATACCCACCTCCACATAACACATACCCACCACCACAAAACACCTATCCACCACCAAGAGCCTACAGGAACCCTCCAGGGATGGGTTTCAGAGGAAATCCGGCCGCCAGAAATGAAAGATTGCAGAGGCAAAAAACTTTTACTGAGTTGGGGGAAACTTATATTGCCTTGTTCCACAAATTGAGGCAGTTGGGTTTATTAAATCCTGTTGAGCCTAGATTACCAAATCCCTTACCCCAAAATATGGATCACTCGGTAAGATGTGAATATTGTTCGGGAGCTCCCGGACATGATACCGAGAAATGTTGGAGGCTGAAACATGCAATACAAGATCTTATTGATACCAACAAGATCGAGGTACAGGCACCGGAGGCACCCAACATTAACCAGAACCCATTGCCAAAGCACCCTGAAGCCCACATGATCGAGCTTGTGCACGAAGGAGGGGAGCCGAAGAAACCCTCACAGACAGTGATGATGATCCGTGCCACTCCGAAAGAAAAATCGATCAATAAGGAAGCAGGGGTACAGTTGAAGGGGGAAGATGTCAAGCCAGTGGTGATATTGGGGAAGAATCCATCTGCCGCTACAAGGAAACCAGAACCAGCCAAGTTGGTAATAACGGGAGCATCATCTGCACCCGTGGTTGTTGTGAAGGGGGTCTGCAGGGAACCGGTCATCATAAAACCAGTAGTCCAAACACCAGTGATTGATAGCAAGACTGTGCCTTGGAAGTATGAGAAGGCAGTGGTGATGTACAAGGGACAACAAGTGGAGGAGAATAGTTGTGAGGCGCAGGGACTGACTCGATCAGGACGGTGTTTTGCTCCGGCGGAGTTGAGAAGACCCAATCCAGCTGCAACAAAGAAACCTGTGTCAGAAGAAGAAGCTGAGGATTTCTTAAAGAAGATGAAAGTGCAGGATTACTCCGTGGTCGAACAGTTGAAGAAAACACCGGCCCAGATCTCACTGCTATCATTATTAATCCATTCGGATGAACATCGTCGGGCCCTGATGAAGATACTGAATGAAGCTCATGTACCCAATGAGATTTCTGTAAATCACCTGGAAACGATTGCCAACAAAATTTTCGAGGTGAACAGGGTAACATTTTCAGATGATGATCTGCCAGTGGAGGGCACGGAGCATAATAAAGCTCTCTACCTAACTGTCAAATGTGAAGATTCGGCAGTTACTCGGGCATTGGTGGATAACGGCTCAAGTGCCAATATTTGTCCATTATCCACCCTGAACCAATTGAAGATCGACCACGGAAGAATCCACAAGAATAGCATTTGCGTCCGAGGATTTGACGGAAATGGAACAGCCACCGTGGGGGATATTGTACTTGAGTTGACCATCAGTCCAGTCCAGTTTACCATGGAATTCCAGGTATTAGATGCTACGGTATCTTATAACCTTCTGTTGGGGCGACCGTGGATCCATGCAGCCAAAGCAGTGCCATCCACCTTGCATCAGATGGTCAAGTTCGAGTGGGATAGACAAGAGGTCGTGTTGCACGGCGAGGACACTGCGTGCATCGTAGGAGGCGCCATTGTACCCTTCATAGAGACCAATGATGACAAAGGTCCCTGGGTCTACCAGATTTTTGATGCAGTGTCGGCAAACAAGATCCCCGAGGGTGAAATCATTCAGCATCCTAGGATAGCTTCCGCAACGGTTATGATGGTTTCAGAAATGCTGGGTAATGGGTTTATGCCAGGAAAAGGCTTGGGAGCTGAACTTCAGGGAATTGTTCAACCTGTTTCCTTGCCCAAGAATTTGGAGACCTTTGGGTTGGGGTTCAAACCGACTGCGGCAGATGTAAAACGAGCGCGGAAAATGAAGAAAGTTTGGTTTCTTCCCAAACCTGTGCCACGTCTCTCAAGATCTTTTGTTAGAGCAAGCGCCAAGGGGTCACCGGTCCCGAAAGTTCTCGGGCCATTGATTGGGATTGACGGAGATCTGAATCAGAGCTTCGAAAGATTGTTCACTGATGTCAATATGGTAGAAGTCGGAGAGGGTTCCAGCAGAACAGACATACAGTTTATGGGGCCTGAGGCCAAAACCAACAATTGGACGGTTACTCCTCTTCCTACTCGGGGAGAGTCCTGCTAGTAGGCTTTGATTTTTGCTTTCTTATTTTTCGGATTATTCAGGGTGTAATCCAAATCTTATTTTGTCTTGTAAAAGTGTGAACCCTGTTACCCCGCATTTTAATAAAATTCTTTTCTTGTCTCATTTTAATTTTGTTTTATTCTTTTCTCTTTCTGAACAGTTCTCTTTTTACTAGTTCTAATGACATGGCATGCACGACGGATCTTCGACCTAGTCTAATAAATCAATCTGAATCTGATTTAATGATACAAGAGATCGATTATGACGATGAGTCTGAATATGATGAGGATAAAGCCTTCGAAGAAATAAACCGAGAACTATGCCAATTTGAAGAGAAACCCAAGCCTAATCTGAATGACACCGAGGTTGTAAATCTAGGGGATGCGGATAATGTCCGAGAAACCAAAATCAGCATCCACATTGAGCCTGGCATCAGGGAAGAATTAATCAAAGCACTCATTGAGTTTAAAGATGTTTTTGCATGGTCATATGACGACATGCCGGGTTTAAGCACCAAGCTAGTGGTTCACAAATTGCCCATTGACCCGACATGCCTTCCCGTCAAGCAGAAACTGAGGAAGTTCAAGACAGATATGAGTGTGAAGATTAAAGAAGAAGTAACCAAGCAGCTGCAAACAAAGGTTATTCGGGTCTCTCGATATCCTGATTGGTTGGCTAATGTGGTGCCAGTACCAAAGAAAGACGGGAAGATCAGGGTATGCGTCGACTACCGTAATCTGAACAGGGCAAGCCCAAAGGATAACTTTCCATTGCCCAATATCCATATCTTGATCGACAATTGCGCCGGGCGAGAAATCGGCTCCTTTGTGGATTGCTACGCTGGGTATCATCAGATTTTGATGGATGAAGAAGATGCAGAGAAAACAGCTTTCATTACGCCATGGGGGACTTATTGTTATCGGGTAATGCCATTCGGTTTGAAGAACGCTGGGGCAACGTACATGAGAGCAATGACTACTGTGTTCCATGATATGATACACAAAGAGATCGAAGTGTACGCAGATGATGTGATCATCAAATCCAAGCGTCAGGAAGACCACGTAGCAGATCTTAGGAAGTTTTTCCAAAGACTTTGAAGGTACGACATTAAGCTCAACCCAGCCAAATGTACATTTGGTGTTCCATCTGGAAAGCTGTTAGGATTTATCGTCAGTCGGCGAGGCATTGAGTTGGATCCGTCAAAGATCAAATCCATCCATGAATTGCCGCCACCGAGGAACAAAACAGAAGTAATGAGTCTGTTTGGAAGGTTGAACTATATCAGCAGATTCATCGCTCAGCTCACAACAACTTGTGAACCCATCTTTCGATTGCTGAGGAAAGATGCCGCGATAGAATGGACGGCAGAATGTCAGGAGGCATTTGACCAGATCAAAGGTTATTTATCCAATCCACCTGTATTGATTCCACCTGAGTCGGGGAGGCCATTAATCCTTTATCTAACGGTCCTGGATCATTCGTTTGGTTGCGTGTTGGGTCAACACGACATCACAGGAAGAAAAGAGCAAGCCATCTATTATCTCAGCAAGAAGTTTACAGTCTATGAGAATAAGTACACTCAACTTGAGAAGACATGTTGTGCTCTAACTTGGGTAGCACAGAAGTTTAAGCATTATCTGTCATCACATACTACATACCTTATTTCACGTCTGGATCCATTAAAGTATATTTTCCAGAAGCCTATGCCCACAGGAAGATTGGCAAAATGGCAGATATTACTCACATAGTTCGACATTGTCTATGTGACGAGGACGACCATGAAAGCCCAAGCATTGGCCGATCACTTGGCTGAGAATCCTATTGATGAAGAATACGAGCCTTTGAGGACGTATTTTCCAGATGAAGAAGTGATACATATAGAGGAGTTAGAATTGAATGAGGAACCAGGGTGAAAGCTTTTCTTTGACGGGGCTGCTAATGCAAAAGGAGTTGGAGTAGGAGCAGTACTTATCTCAGAAACAGGACATCACTATCCTGTTACAGCTCAGCTACGTTTCTATTGTACCAACAACATGGCTGAATATGAGGCATGCATTTTGGGCCTACGATTGGCTGCAGACATGGATGTTCAGGACGTCTTGGTCTTGGGAGACTCGGACCTCCTAGTACATCAGATCCAGGGTGAATGGGAAACACGAGATTTGAAGCTTATACCATATCGACAATGTTTGCACGATCTGAGCAAGCGATTTCGATCAGTGGAGTTCAGACACATCCCGAGAGTTCACAATGAGGTTGCCGATGCTTTGGCCACTTTAACATCAATGTTGCACCATCCAGACAAAATCCATGTTGATCCATTGTATATTCAGGTTCGTAATCAACATGCCTACTGCAACATAATAGAAGAAGAAATGGATGGCGAGCCATGGTTTTATGATATCAAGGAATACCTCAGGATGGGAATGTACCCGGAGCAGGCAACCAGAGATTAAAAGATAGCCATTCGACGACTGGCAAATGGATTTTTCCTTAGTGGAGGAATGTTGTACAAAAGAACCCCAGATCTGGGATTGCTGAGATGTATTGATGCAGGTCAAGCCACGATAGTGATGACAGAGGTACATGCTGGAATATGTGGGCCCCATATGAGCGGATATGTGTTGGCAAAGAAGATTCTGCGAGCGGGATATTATTGGCTCACTATGGAGCATGATTGTATCAGTTTCGTACGAAAATGCTATCAGTGTCAGATACACGGAGATCTGATTCATTCTCCACCAACGGAATTGCACACAATGTCCGCACCATGGCCATTTGTAGCATGGGGCATGGATGTCATTGGGCCTATCGAGCCGGCAGCTTCGAACGGTCACAGGTTCATTCTGGTAGCCATCGATTATTTCACTAAGTGGGTTGAAGCCAAAACTTTCAAGTCTGTAACCAAGAAGGCAGTGGTGGATTTCTTCCATTCCCATATCATTTGTAGATTTGGGATCCCAAAAATAATAATCACGGACAATGGTGCTAATCTTAACAGCAACTTGATGAGAGAAGTATGTGAACAGTTTAAGATTACACACCGTAATTCCACCCCGTATCGGCCCAAGGCGAATGGAGCAGTTGAGGCAGCCAACAAAAATATAAAGAAGATATTGAGGAAAATGATTGAAGGATCCAGACAATGGCATGAAAAGCTACCATTTGCGTTGTTAGGATACCGCACTACTGTTCGTACTTCAATAGGTGCGACTCCTTATTTGTTGGTATACGGAACTGAAGCAGTAATACCAGCAGAAGTTGAAATTCCTTCCCTTCGAATTATCGCTGAGGCCGGGATTGACGATGATGAATGGGTCAAAGCCCGACTAGAGCAGCTGAGTTTAATGGATGAAAAAAGATTGGCAGCAGTATGTCATGGCCAGTTATATCAAAAGAGAATGGCAAGAGCATACAATAAGAAGGTGCGCCCCAGGAAATTTGAAGTAGGGCAACAAGTATTGAAACGGATCCTCCCACATCAGATTGAGGCAAAAGGCAAGTTCGCCCCGAATTGGCAAGGGCCGTATATTGTGACCAGAGTATTATCCAACGGCGCTTTACGTCTGACAGATGTTGAAGGAAGATGCGTCGACATGGCTATCAATTCTGAGGCAGTCAAAAGATATTATGTGTAATTTCTTTTGTTGTTTATTTGTTTGTTTGTACTTAGTGCTTATCGGATAATGAAATGACGGAGGCAATTCTTTCTTCTATCCAAACACTTTTAACCTTTGCTTTACCCCTTTGAGCCATACTTATCTTTTTATACCCCTCTTTTGGAATCATTAATAAAAAAAATGTATGAAGAAAAAAAAACTTTTTGAAGGTCGCAAGAAAACAAAGGAGTCAGTGAACTACGTTCGACCTGATTCCTCAAAGAGGATACGTAGGCGCCTCACGGCTCGGTCATAAGGTAACAAAAAAAAAAAAAAAATCAAAAGAAAAATTCCCAAGTAAGAAAACTGGGGCAGAAATTATGTTTCTAAATTTTGAAAAAAAAAGAGTTTGATTCCAAGAGTTGTAATACTTTACCCATCAAAGTTATTTTGAATTTTATATCCTTTTCTTCTAAAACCTATATTGATATCCAAAAAAAAACCTCCCGATCAGTATCCGAGAGGTGTTAAGATAGGCAAATGAAAACCAAGAATAAAATGTCGGTCCCTGACTGAATGAGGATCATGAATTGAAAGAATTGATAGCCAAAAGAATTCCCAGCAGAGAAAAATCTTATCGGCAACACTCCAATCCCAAGCTGAGAAAATAAGATGAGAGAGTCTTATCGGCGAAAACCTTCACAGGCGCCATAAGGCGACGTAAGCTGAGAAATACAAAATGAGAGAGTCTTATCGGTGAAAACATTCACAGGCACCATAAGGCGACGGGAGTTGTGAGAAATGAGAGAGCCTTGTTAGTGAAAACCCCGCGAAGGGCACTATGAGGCGACAAGATAGATTGACGGAAAAGATCCGCATTTTGCGAAGAATTGGGCACCTATTTATCCCCAGCAAGTAAAGACATCAGAAAGTTTGATCGACACAAATAGACTGGGTTGATTAATCCGGAATGCACAACATGATCATTGGAATCGGTTATATCACCCAGATAAGTTCATTTTTTTCCATCATTTGTTCAGAAAGATTTTCTCATTTTTCTATCTTTTCATTTATTTGTTTAAAAGAATTTTTCTAGAAATTTATGTTTTAAGAAAGGTCTTTCAGAGCTTACTACCAGTTGCCAAAATGGTACAACATAAAATGTGAAAAGGGCAATCCAGAGACAAGGCAATAAGACAAAAGACGTTGATTGCCAGGCCGAATAATACTGTCCTAAAATGGCAAGGAAAGTACGGGGAAGAGCCGGAAAAAAAAACGAACAAGCAGAAAAACGATCCCCAAGACGATCCCCAACATGGCTTACATGTTGAGGAAATTGTAAGCCAAGTTCCAAGACGATCCCCAGAGTACTCCGACCGAATATCGACCAAGCTCCGAGGTGGTCGGACAACACAGAAGTGGAAGGGAAGAAAGGAAAATCCATCTTCGGCAAAATAACCTCCAGAAATTTTTGAGATACAAAATGGTGAAGGGATAAATGGAAAAACCATCCCCAGCAGAATGTTATCCCCAGCAAATAACATCATCCCCAACAAGTTTTGAGAACGCCGAACATGAATAAGGGAAAGGGAACAATCATCCCCATCAGGAGTGACATTACCACTCGCCATATTTAAAAAAAAAAAAAAAAACTAACTAAATTTTCTTTGATTTGAACAGGAAAATAAAGTGTTGATGATGGCCTAAAGATACGCCATAAGAAAGATCGCCAGAATTGGGGCAGAAAATTTTCTGCCACAAGTGGAAATTTTCTCGGAGAATCGAGGAAACAAATTCAAATTATTCTTTACCAATTAGGCGCCCACCAGTATAATGCGGGAATGCATTTATGTTTTCATTTCATGTTCTAGGTCGCCCACTAGTATAATGCAGGTATGCATTTATGTTTTCATTTCATGTTCTAGGTCGCCCACCAGTATAATGCGGGTATGCATTTATGTTTTTATGTTCTAGGTCGCCCACCAGTATAATGCGGGTATGAATTTATCTTTTCATTTCATGTTCTAGGTCGCCCACCAGTATAATGCGGGTATACATTTCAGTTTTTCATTTCCAGGTCGCCACCAGTATAATGCGGGTATGCATTTATGTTTTCATTTCATGTCTAGGTCGCCCACCAGTATAATGCGGGTATGCATTTATGTTTTCATTTCATGTTCTAGGTCGCCCACCAGTATAATGCGGGAATACTTTTCAGTTCTAGGTCGCCCACCAGTAAAATGCGGGAATACATTTAAGTTCTAGGTCGCCCACCAGTATAATGCGGGAATACTTTTAAGTTCTAGGTCGCCCACCAGTAAAATGCGGGAATACATTTAAGTTCTAGGTCGCCCACCAGTATAATGCGGGAATACATTTCAGTTCTAGGTCGCCCACCAGTATAATGAGGGAATACATTTTGTCTGTTCATTCCATATTCTAGGTCGCCCACCAGTATAACGCGGGCATACATTTCAGTTTTCCATTTCCAGGTCGCCCACCAGTATAATGCGGTCATGCATTTCAGTTTTCCATTTCCAGGTCGCCCACCAGTATAATGCGGGTATACATTTTCATTTCATGTCCAGGCGCCCACCTGTATAACGAGAGGAATACTTTTCAGTCTTATACTGCAGATTTTGAAGTCAGTAACCCCACCGGAAGGCAAAGGTTACAACAAGAATCCCCAGCAGGAAACAATAAAAATCCCAACACCGGAAGGCAGAAGGTGGCAACAAGAAGTCCCAGCGCAAATTCAAGCGCATGAGTCAAAAGAAAGAAAAGACGCGTCTTGATGAATCTGATGAAGATAATCGTATCCCCAGAGGAACCGCCAAAAAGCTTAATGAAGAAAGCCATGTCCCCAGCGGACCGAACAAAATGACGAAAACTGGTATTAAAAAAAAAAAAAAAAAAAAACCAAGGTCCAGAGTCTTGGTAAAAGGGCACCAGAGGAAACACAAACCGACAAAAAGCAAGGCAACCGGAGCAAGGGGGAAAACAGATAAGATTATGTAATTTCTAGCTTAGTCTAGCTTCTTATTTTTTAAGCATGGTGTAATAACGAGGTCAGCAAACAGTAAAAGTAGCATGCAACAACAGTAACATTGCAGTCCCAAGGTAGTCCCAGCTACCAAGATTTCCCGAACTACATTGACCTGATTCCTGTTTAGCCCAGGATATGTAGGAAACCTTTGAAGCAAAGGTTCGGTCAAATCTTTTTCAAAAAAAATGCTTCAACAGAGTACTCGGATGGGCAAAAATCGCTCGCTTTATCTTTGCACGAAAACCCTTCGTGTCTCCGGGCAAAGAGGGGCAACTGTAAGCACGTGATTTTTGCCCTATATGAGAATTACTCCAAAAAAAAAATTCAAAAATAAAATGATTTTTCTTTGGTGTGCAATTTTGTGATATTTTGTGATATTTTGAATAATTATTTGTAGTTGTCTGTGCGTGTTTATTTGCTAAATTAATAAAAATACAAAAATATGTCGCATTTTGCATGTAGGATTTAATTCTACAATTGATAATAATTAAATTTGTTTTACAAAAATAAAAAAATTACAAAAATAGGCATCGTTTGCATTTTTAGCATTTAATGTCCAAATATACAATTTTATGCTTAATTAATACTTAATTGTGCGTTAATTGTTATTGGGAGTTAATTTGCGCTTTTATAACTTAATTTAGTTCTTAATAATAGTTTAAGTATTTTTATAATTTAGTTTTAGAAAAATAAAAGAAGAAAAGAGAGCGAAAATATAAAGAAAGTCGGAATTGAGCCTCTTCTTCAATTTCAAGCCACAGGCCAAAAAAAAAATGGCCCAATCTTCCCTACGACCCAGTCTATTTCGAACTGGGTCAACCCGGTCCATAACCCAACACCCTATTATCTTGCATTTCAAAAAAAACAAAACAAAAAAACAAAAAAAAAACCAAAACCCTAAAAAACTAAGAAAGGATCCGCCCCCCCATTTTGGTTTCTTCTTCCCCAAACTCAAAAAAACACCTCCCATGGCTTCCCTTTACTTTCTTCTTCGTCCACACAAACACCCTCGCGTCCAAACGACCCCCCCGTCCTCCATTAAAACCACAAAACCACCTTCAAGCTCGAACTCAACAACCATGGTCGCCATTGCTGCGTCTTCATCATCAACGACCAGTCCGTCGACTCCCTTTCACCATCATCGTTTCCACTGCTGAACCAGTCCTCAACTTCAGCGTCCTCCTAGCTGCTGCCTCACTTCGTCTTCTTTAGCTCGAACAGCCATTGCCACTGCTTCGTCGTCCAAACCACACCGTCGCCGCTGCTCCTCCACACCGTCGCCGCTGCTCCTCCTCGCGTCCGAGCTGCTGCTGCGTCCATTTCAAGCTCCGATGTCCAGCAGTAGCGGATGCTACTGCTTCAGTCCAGTCGAGCTCGCGAACCTCGATGGCTATGGCTTCTTCATTAAGCTGCGCTGCGTCCATTTCTCTTCATCATCAGCTGCTTCTGTTTCGTCTTCATCATTCAGTTCAAGCGCCGATGTCCAGCAGTAGCGGATGCTACTGCTTCAGTCCAGTCGAGTTCGCGTACATGGAGTAGTTTTGGTCGATGTCGTCGATCACTGTCCGAGTTCGTCGTTGGTTGGTCGTTGTTCGTCGTTTCATTTCCGGTTAGTTGGTTTTTGAATCTCATTTATCGTCCATATTTTTGTTTGGTATTTTTCGGATCCAAAATCGATAAATGATTCAATTCTTGTTTGGTTTGTTCTTCGTTGAAATAATTTTCTAGTTTGTTCATTATTTGGTGAATTTTTCATGTTTATTTCGTGTTTGTTTTATTTTTTAGTTAAATGTTGTTAGTTTAATGTTAGTTAAATACAAATTGAGGTTTAATTAATTGTTTCCTCAATTTGTTTTATGTATTTGATGTATTTTCCGGAAATTGTTAATATTGTTAAAGTTCAAGTTTAAATTCATAATTGTTTCTTTTTAAGTTTTGTTTTGTCATTTGCCTAAAAGAATTTAGTTGCAATAAGGGAAGTATGTTGGTTTTTAGTCATTTGAATCCGTCGTTTTTATTTTTAGATTTAATTCATGTTCATATTATGTTTGTTTGATTTTGAATCCGAAATGTGTATAGATTGATTTCTTGTTTACCATTTGTGATTATTTCTTGAATTAGTCTCATAATCTTGTTTAAAGTTTAATATAAGAATTGTTTGTTATAATGTTGTTAGAGTTGATTTTAAGTTCAATATTATTGAATTTAAGAATCTAAATATACTTGTTTGATTGTTGTTGTTGTTTAAATCCGAAAAATAGGTTTGTTGTTGCCAAAAATATTGTTCAATCAAATTTTAGTTGTTCTTTGTTGTTAAAATCATGTTCATGTGATATTGTTGTTATGATGTTCATCCGTGTTCATATTGTTGTTTGAACATTGTTAGAAATTGATCATATTGTCTATATTTTGGTTAAGTTTGATTAATTGATGTGTTATAGCTGATGGGTAGTTTGGTAAATTTGTAATACGTTCAGGGGTAGTTTGGTAATTTCAGTAAGGTCGGAAGGGGTAGTTTAGGAATTGTACATTTTGTAATTGTTTATTTGAAGCATGGGGGATAAAATGAAACGGGGTGGGTTGTGATATGATTATTTAATATAAAGGGGGGACAAGATTTAATTTAAAGGGGAATCTTGCATTATTTTAAATGAAGCATGAGGGACAAAATATAATGGGGTGGTGTGATATATTTATTTAATGTAATGGGGATGAGTGGGAAGATAATGGGTTTGGTAGAGAAAGAGATTGATTTTAATTGATTAAAGGGTGGAGATTATATATAGAGAGGTCTGAAAAATCAGAAGGAGGACAGAAAAAAAAGAGAGATTAGAAAAAAAAAGAGCTGAACATTTATTCCGAAAAAAACATTGAAACTCTCAAGAAAAGAAAAACATACAAAGAAAAAATAAAAAAAAGTTGAAAATTAGAAGAGAAAGTAGTACACACCTGATAAATATTCTGGTATACAGGTGTAGAAATTAAGGGTTGAAGATTAACTAGCCTTTCAAAAATCTGAAAATTTCCCTTGGTTTCTGTCCGTTATTTTCGGCATTCTTGGATTTTATTTTGAATTTTTCAAAGCTGTCACTGGGATTTTCGTTGACTGGTTATTGCTGGTTATTGTTGCTGTTGCTGTGTTACGTATTACGTTGCTGACTTTCTTCTTCTTATATTGACAATATCAGGTACACAACTGTAATTTTGGCATTTTGTAAGCTGAAATGAAGAATGGAGTGTTAAATTTTTAATTTAGTTTAATTTAATTTTTTTGTATTGTATTTAGGTTATTCATGTATTATTATTCTGTAAATCACTGTCATTTGGCATAACTAGGCATATTATAGCGACATATTAAATAACGCCTTAACCAGATTATTAGGAAAATATATTTAAGCCTGATTATTAATTAAAACTGTTTAATAACAAAAAAAAATAGAAGAAATAACGTAAAAAATGGCGTTATTGAATCAGTTTGGCAAAAATTAACTAAGTTCCTTATTCATAAGGTTTTTCGTCAACGATAAGTTAATCGGAATCATGTAGTCAATTTCAGTTAAAACATGAATTAGTTTGCGAACAGGTATTAGGACATGATGTGAATTAAAACAAAGTTAGTTAAGGTTAAATTGTTTAAATTTTTTTAGAAATATGGTTTAGTAATCAAGTTTTTTTTTCTTTCTTTCAATTTTCAGTATTTGTAAATAATTAGTTTCAATAAGCTTAAGTCTTACTAACAATTTAAAGTTTAATCCAACTATGGGATAATTAGTTTTTTTTTTATTTTTTTTATTTTATTTTTCGATAATTCCATGTTGTATTTATGATTATAATTTTTATTACTTTCTGTTAATATTTGTTTTTCTCTTCTATTTAATATGTTATTTTCAAGAGTGTAGATATTGATTTTATATTTATAGACAAACTTAGTAATAATAAAAAGGTAGTCATTAAAGGATATTCTTAAAATAAGGAAGGATTTCGCTAAAAATAAATAGATGTAAATAATACAAATTTACAGGATTCTCCAATCTCATTTATTTATTTAATTATTTTAAAAAAATTTACTTAGAATTTGGGATGGATTGTTTAGTGAATTTCACTTCCTTCCCCAAAGATAATGACGCGCTAGACTCTTTAGGCGCGATTTAATCAATTTTACCTTCTTAAACTCGGATGCGCATTTCATGCGACCCAAATCTAAATCCTAAAACATTGAATAAAAATGTGTTCCGGATTGCGGGTGCATTTCATGTGACGTAATCCAAAGACATGTTTTAAACGATGTTCACAATTTTTTTTAAAATAATAATAATAATAATAAAGTGGTAAAAAGTTAAATTTGCACATTGGTTCATAATTGTATTTAAAATCAGATAAATAAGCCGAATATGACAGTTGAGCGACCGTGCTAGAACCACGGAACTCGGGAATGCCTAACACCTTCCCCCGGGTTAACAGAATTCCTTATCCGGATTTCTGGTACGCAGATTGTAATATGGAGTCATTCTTTTCCTCGATCCGGGATTAAAATTGGTGACTTGGGACACCCTAAATCTCCCAAGTGGCGACTCTGAAATAAATAAATAAATCCCGTTTTGATTGTCCTTTAATTGGAAAAACTCCCTACGCCCTTCGCGGGGTTGGAAAAAGGAGGTGTGACAAAATGGATATCAAAATTTTCAAAAATCCATTCTCCAATTTTCTTCCATTTTCCCCAATTTTTACCCCAAATTCTCAAATTAAATGATAAGAATCATGACTAGATTATGGAATTTTACCCAAAACAAGTGAAGAACACTTACACCAATTACTCCTTTGAAAATCCTCTCTAAATTCACCTTCTCCCGAGCTCTCAAATGAGTTTTTGAAAATATGGACCAAACCCTCATTTTTGAACTTAAAGTTTCTGCCCAGACGTTTCCTTCTTCGCGAATGAGGTCACTGCCTTTCGTTCGCGAAGCACAAAAATCACTGACCAATTAATCCTCTTTCGCGAACGCGACTTCCTTCACGCAAACGCGAAGCCTCAGATGTCCAAGCCTTCGCGAACGCGACCTTACCTACACGAACGCGATGCATAAGTTCCTGGGTTCCCAGCTGCTCCAATTTACCCTACCAAACGCGACTCCTCTCTCGCGCTCGCAATTTACTGGAATCCAACCCTACGCTAACGCCTCCCCTCACACGCGAATATGAAAAGCATTTTCTCCCCTAGACCAAGCTCTTCTTCGCGAACGCGGGACAATCTTTGCGAACGCGAAGAACAAATCCTTCTGCAACAAAAACCAGCAAAATCTGCAACTCTCCAAAATCAAGAATTAGTCCGTTAACCATCCGAAACTCACCCGAGGCCCTCGGAACCTCAACCAAACATGCCAACACATCCCATAACATCATTCAAACTTGCTCCAACCTTCGGAACGCTCAAAATAACATAAAAATATCAATTCACCCTCGGATTCAAGCCTAAGGATTCCAAAACTTCCGAATTTTGAATTCGATCAAAACGTCTATCAAACCTCGTCCGAATGACCTGAAATTTTGCACACATATCCCAAATGAAACAACGGACCTATTCAAATTTCCCGAATTCCATTCCGACCCCGATATCAAAATTTTCACTGCCGATCGAAAAATGTCAAATTTCCAATTTCGCCAATTCAAGCCTAAATCTTCCATGGACCTCCAAAACACATTTCGATCACGATCCCAAGTCCCAAATAACCTAAAGAAGCTATCCGAACCATGGGAATTCACATCCGAGACCTTCTACCCATAATTCAACATCCGGTTGACTTTTTCAACTTAAGCTTACTCAAAAGAGACTAAGTGTCTCATTCTTCTACAAAACCACTTCGAACCCGAACCAACCAACCCGATATAATACAGCTGAACAATACATAAAGAAGCAGAAATGAGGGAAACGGAGCGGTAACTCATGAAATGACCGATCGGGTCGTTACATCCTCCTCCTTTTAAACAAACGTTCATCCTCGAACGTGTCAAAAAACATACCTGAAGCCTCAATAGGTAAGGATATCTGCTCCGCATCTCTCGCTCGATCTCCTAGGTAGCCTCCACAGGCTGACCTCTCCACTGCACTTTCAGTGAAGCTATATCCTTTGATCTCAACTTTCGAACCTGACGCTCCAAAATAGTCACTGGCTCTACATCATAAGTCAAATCACCATCCAACTGAACCGTGCTGAAATCCAAAATATGAGACAGATCGCTAGTATACTTCCGGAGCATAGAAACATGAAATACCGGATGCACACTCGATAAGTTGGGTGGCAAAGCAAGCTCATAAGCCACCTCCCTAATCCTCTGAAGCACCTCAAAAGGCCCAATGAACCGATGACTCAATTTACCCTTCTTCCCAAATCTCATAACACCTTTCATGGGTGAAACCTTCAGTATAACCTTCTCCCCAACCATGTAAGACACATCACGGACCTTCCTGTCAGCATAACTCTTTTGTCTGGACTGCACTGTACGAAGCCGCTCCTGAATCACCTTCACCTTGTCCAAAGCATCCTGCACTAAGTATGTACCTAAAGGCCTAACCTCACCCGGCCAAACCAACCAACTAGAGATCTACACCGTCTCCCATATAAAGCCTCATATGGAGCCATCTGAATACTCGACTGATAATTTTTGTTATATGCAAACTCATCAAGCGGTAGAAACTGATCGCATGACCCTCCAAAATCAATGACACAAACGCGCAACATGTCTTCCAATATCTGAATAGTGTGCTCGGACTGCCCATCCGTCTGAGGGCAAAAAGCTGTGCTCAACTCGACCTGAGTACCCAACTCTCGTTGCACAGCTCTCCAAAACTGCAAAGTAAATTGAGTACCTCTATCTAAAATGATGGAAACTGGGAC
Organism: Nicotiana tabacum; assembly: GCF_000715075.1. Lineage (NCBI taxonomy): Eukaryota > Viridiplantae > Streptophyta > Magnoliopsida > Solanales > Solanaceae > Nicotiana > Nicotiana tabacum. The sequence goes on from NC_134101.1 coordinate 121,061,856, forward strand.
ACCATGCAAGCATTGGATATAAATCTCTGCCTGCCACTCTGAAAAATAGGTAGTACATAATAGAATGAAGTGCGCGGACTTGGTTAGCTGATCCACAATCACCCAAATAACATCAAACTTCTTCAAAGTCCATGGTAGTCTAACTACAAAGTCCATGGTGATCCGCTCCCACTTCCACTCTAGAATATCTAACCACTGAAGTAGGCCACCCGGTCTCTGATGCTTATATTTCACTTGCTGACAATTGAGACACCGAGCTACAAGTCCCACAATATTCTTCTTTATCCTCCTTCACCAATAATGCTGTCTCAAATCTTGATACATCTTCGCGGCACCCGGATGAATGGAATATCGCGAGCTATGGGCCTCCTCCAGAATCAAATCCCGAAATCCATCTACATTGGGCACACATATCCGACCCTGCATCCTCAATACCCCATCATCATCAATAGTCACATCTCTGGCATCGTCGTGCGGAACTTTGTCCTTGAGGACAAACAAATGAGGATCATCATACTGACACTCTCTGATGCGATCAAATAAGGAAGACTGAGAATACACACAAGCTAATACCCGACTGGGCTCCGAAATATCCAACCTCACCAACCGATTGGCCAAGGCCTGAACATCAAATGCAAGAGGTCTCTCCCTAACAGGAATAAATACAAGACTGCCTATACTCACTGCCTTCCTACTCAAAGCATCGACCACTACATTGGCCTTTCCCGAATGGTATAAAATGGTAATATCATAGTCCTTTCGTAGCTCCAACTATCTCTGCTGCCTCAAATTGAGATCCTTCTACTTGAACAAGTGCTGGAGGCTACGATGAACCGTAAACACCTCACAAGACACACCATAGAGATAATGCCTCCAAATCTTCAATGCATGGACAATGGCAGCCAACTCCAAATCATGAATGGGGTAGTTCTTCTCATGGGGCTTCAACTGACAAGAAGCATAAGCAATCACTCTACCCCCTGCATCAACACACACCCGATACCAACTCTCAAAGCATCACAATACACTGTATATGAACCTGAAGCTGATAGAAAAACTAATACTAGAGTTGTGGTCAAGGCAGTTTTGAGCTTCTGAAAGCTCGCCTCACACTCATCCGACCACATGAAATGAGCATCCTTTTGAGTCAATTTGGTCAAGAGTGATGCTATAGATGAAAATCCCTAAACGAACCGACGGTAATAGCCCACCAAACCAAGAAAGCTGCGAATCTTTGTGGCTGAGGATGGTCTGGGCCAACTTTGAACCGCCTATATCTTCTTCGGATCAACTTGGATACCCTCACTGGACACCACGTGCCCCAAGAAAGCCACTTATCCGAGCCAAAACTCACACTTGTAGAACTTTGCATAAAGCTTCTCCTCCCTCAATCGCTGCAACACAACTCTTAAATGCTCCGCATGCTCCTCCTGACTATGCGAGTATACCAGAATTTTATCAATGAATACAATGACAAATGAGTCGAGATAAGGTCGAAACACGCTATTCATCAAATGCATGAATGCTACTGGGGCATTGGTCAGCCCAAAAGACATCACAAGGAACTCATAATAACCATATCGGGTCCTAAAAGCTATCTTAAGAATGTTCGAGTCCCTGATTTTCAATTGGCGATACCCTGAACGGAGATCAATCTTGGAGAACACCCTCACTCCCTGAAGTTGGTCAAATAAATCATCAATACGAGGCAAATGATACTTGTTCTTGATTGTGACCTTGTTCAATTGCATGTAATTAATGCACATCGTCATAGTGCCATCCTTCTTCTTCACAAATTGGATAGGCGCACCCCACAGCGACATACTAGGCCGAATAAACCCCTTATCAAGGAGTTCCTGAAGTTGCTACTTCAACTCCTTCAACTCGGTCTGTGCCATATGATACGGTGGAATAGAAATGGGTTGAGTGCCAGGCACCAAATCAATACCAAAATCAATATCCCTGTCTGGTGGCATGCGCGACAGGTCTGCAGGAAACACATCGGGAAAATCCCTCACTACTAGAATAGAATAAATACTAGGATTCTCTGCACTGATGTCCCTCACAAAAGTTAAGTATGCAATACAACCTTTCCCAACCATCCTCTGGGCCTTCAGAAATGAAATCACCCTACTGGGGACAAAATCAATCGAACCTTGCCACTCGATCCGTGGCAACCCCGACATATCTAATGTCACTATCTTAGCATGACAGTTCAAAATAGCACGACACGAAGATAACTAATCCATGCCCAATATCACATCAAAATCAACCATACTAAGTAACAAGAGATCCACTCGGGTATCCAAACCCCCAATAGTCACCACACACGACCGATATACACGGTCCACAATAATAGTATCATCCATCGGAGTAGATACATGAACAGATAAAACAAGAGACTCGCGGGGCGTATCCAAATAATGAACAAAATATGATGACACATATAAAAAAGTGGAACCCGGATCAAATAATACAAAAGCATCTCTGTGGTAGACTAAGACACTACCTATAATTACCGTATATCTGGTCTGGCTAGAAGTAAATAGAAACGGGCCTGACCATCACCTGATCGACCTCCCCCTCAAGGGCGACCCCTAGCTAACTGACCTCCACCCCGAGCTGACTGAGCGTGTGGGGAAGTAACTGGTGCTGAAGTCGAAGGCTGACTCCTCTGCTGAGATGAACCTCTAGTAAGACATGGACAAAACCTCTTAATATGACCCAAATCTCCACACTTGAAGCAACCTCTCCCGGTAAATGGTGGTGGGGACTAAAGGGAGCCCCGCACACTGGGATAACCACTAGAAGAACCAGGTATAGATGAGTCCTGAACTGATGGTGCTTGAGTCGAACTCCGAGCTGGAAGGACACTGAGAGATGAGTGACCCTGATGTAAATTGTGAGAACCATGGCCAGATGATCCACCACGGTGACCCAAACGAGCTGGCTAAGCATGTCTGAATGGACTGCCTCGGCTGTGCTGAAACTGACCCCCCGAAGGAACACCACCAAAGCTACCAGATCCTCGAGACCTCTTGGTCTCCCTCTCATCTCACTCCTGGTGGCGAACTGACTCTATCTCTCTAGCAATGTCAACTACCTCCTCAAAAGAGGCGCCAAATACTCTCTCTGGTCAGAAAAATTTGTAGCTGATAAGTTAGGCCATCAACGAACCTCCTGATCCTCTCCCTATCCATGGGAACTAGCTAGATAGCATGACGGGCCAACTCAGATCATCTCATCTAATACTGTGACACTGTCATATCCCCCTAACGCAGCTGCTCGAACTGCCTGCGCAGCTCCTCTCTGCGGGAATGTGATACATACTTCTCTAGGAAGAGAATGGAGACTTGATGCTAGGTAAGGGGCACTGCACCAACATGTCTACGCCTCTCATAAGCCTCCCACTAAGTAAAGCCAGCTCCAGAAAACTGAAAAGTAGTAAATGAGACCCCACTAGTCTCTAGAATACCCGTTGTATGTAGCATCCTCTAACACTTGTCCAAGAAACCCTGGGCATCCTCGCCCTCGGAACCACTAAAAGTCGGAGGCTGAAGTCTACCAAACCTCTCCAATCGATGTTGCTCGTCATCAGGCATAACTGGAACTGCATCATCTTGAGCAGGTGCAACCGGCTGGGTTGGTGGTGCCTCCGGTGTCTGCAGTCCCTGAACAACCTACTCGAGTGTACGAGCAGCGGGAGTCTAAGTGCCTCCTCCAGCCTGAGAAGTAGCTGCTGTAGTAGTAACTTTGACCGCCTGAGCAAGACTAGTGAACACGGTCAGAATCTGAGCCAAGGTCTCCTGGAGAACCGGAATAACAATAGGCACAACCGGTGCCTAAGCTGGTACTGTTGGAGCATCCCCCGCTGGAGCCTGATCATGAACTGGGGTGGCTGGTAGATCTGTAGGTGCTGCCCTAGCTGCGGTACGAGCTATACGCCTGCCCTTACCACGGCCTCGACCACATCCTCGGCCTCTCGTGGGTCCAACTGGTGGTATTGGTAGTCGTTTGTCCTGACTGGTAGTACGTGTCCTTACCATATGTGAGAGAATAGAATAACAGAAGTTTAGTACCAGAATCAACAGATTCACATGACAAGAATTCAAGAATGTGAAGTTTTTCCTAAAGTTCTACAGCCTCCCCAGGATAAGACAAATGTCTCTGTACCGATCCGCGAGACTCTACTAAACCTGCTCATAACTCGTGAGACCTATGTAACCTAGGCTCTGATACCAACATGTCACGATCCAAAAACCAACCCGGTCGTGATGGCGCCTATCGTGAATCTAGGCCAGCCAACTTATTTCCAAATACTGCATATTTTATTTAAAACTTAAGAAAAATCATATTTTTAACAAAAATCTGATAAAAGGTAAAAGTAGAAATCAAAACAAGCAAAAAGTAGAAGCCCAACCTCGGGTGTCTCTAAGTCATAAGCAAAATACTATAACTGTTCGAAATAAACAAGACTAACATAGTCTGAGAATATCCAATAAATACACTAAGAGGAGGATAATGAAGGAGAAGGCGGAACTGCGATCACCCGACAGCTACCTCGCGATCTCTAAGGAAAGGTTCACCACTGAAGTAATCAGCAACCGCTACCGTGACCCGAGATACCTAGATCTGCACACAAGGTGCAAGGGGTAATGTGAGTACACCAACTCAGTAAGTAAAAAGTCCAAACTATGGATTGACAGGTAGTGACGAACCAAACCTTAACAGGAAATGCAATTTAACTGTGCAAAAAAAATAGACATGCTTGCAGTTCAAATAAAAACTCAACAGTAATTAAAAACACTCTAAACGGTACGGAGTATAAAGATAAGGAAATCTCTATGTACCAATGCACAGATAGTATGATCAATGTTCCGTACACCTCCACTCACAAGTGCTCAACCACTCGGTACTATATATGGCCATCCGGCCCAGGGAAAATCCATCCCGGAATATATACACATCACTGACTGTAGTCATCTAGTATCGAGGAAGGCCATTCCAGCCCTATGGAGAAGATCCATCTCCAGGTATCCATACTTTGGACAAGATGCATGTCTAGGGAAGATCCATCCCTCAATATCATCAACTGCGCTCAGTAGGGGTGTAAAGACTCCGGAGGGGCTCCTCTTAGCCCAAGCGCTATAACAAGCCAACGAAGGCATGTTCAATATCTCGCAGCGACGTATAGCCCGATCCCATATTGTTACTTAATATCAGGCTCTTAGCCTCACTCAGTCATCACTCTCCAGTCTCACACACACAAGATAAAAAATGTCATGATACTAGCCCGAACAATGATATGATATGTCAAATAACAATAATTGAGACTGAGGCATGATATAATATGCATGAACAAGATTGAGTACAGAATATCAATGAAACTAATGATATGACAACAAGAAACGACATCTCGGGTCTCAACAGTATTGGCGCGAAGCCTTAACATGATAATTAGCATGATTTATAGCTCATTAACTTAATCACATAATTACAACACAGATATCAGCAAGAAAGAGTCACTAAGAAGTGCCATGGAATCATCCAGGCCGCAATTCTCACGGTACCTGCCTGCACGCCCGTCACTTGGCATTTGCGTCACCTCAATAGTAATCATAGAACACAAAGTTTGGGGTTTCGAACCCTCAGAACCAAGTTTGGAAGCGTTACTTACCTCAAGCCAAGCCAAACTCTAGCCCGCGACGCCCTTGCCTCTCGATTTGGCCTCCAAATGCCCCGAATCTAACCAAAACCAGTATATTATCATCAATATACGCTAAAGGAATGAAACCCATACGAAAATTATCAATTTAACTCAAAAATCCCGAAATTGGCCAAACCCGACCTGGGCCCACGTTTCAGAATCCGATAAAAATTACAATACTAGAAAGCCCATTCACTCACGAGTCTACCCGTATCAAATTCATCAAAATCCGACATCAAATAGCCCTCCAAATCCTCAAAAATCCATTCTCCAATTTTCTTCCATTTCCCCCAATTTTTACCCCAAATTCTCAAATTAAATGATAAGAATCAAGACTAGATTATGGAATTTAATCCAAAAGAAGTGAAGAACACTTACTCCAATTAATCCTTTGAAAATCCTCTCTAAATTCACCTTATCCCGAGCTCTCAAATGAGTTTTTGAAAATATGGACTAAACCCTCATTTTTGAACTTAAAGTTTCTGCCTAGACACTTCCTTCTTCGCGAACGCGGTCACTGCCTCGCTTTCGCGAAGCACAAAAATCACTGACCAATTAATCCTCTTTCGCGAATGTGACTTTCTTCACGCGACTGCGAAGTCTGAGCTGTCCAAGCCTTCGCGAACGCGACCTTACCTACGCGAACGCGACTCCTCTCTCGCGTTCGCGATTCACTGGAATCCAACCCTACACGAATGCATCCCCTCACACGCGAACGCGAAGTGTATTTTCTCCCCTATACTCAGCTCTTCTTCGCGAACGCGGGATAATCTTCACGAACGCGAAGAACAAATCCTTCTGTAGCAAAAACCAGCAAAATCTGCAACTTTCCAAAACCAAGAATTGGTCCGTTAACCACCCGAAACTCACCCGAGGTCCTCGGGACCTCAACCCAACTTGACAACACATCCCATAATATCATTCAAACTTGTTCCAACCTTCGGAATGCTCAAAGCAACATCAAAGTATCAAATCACCCTCGGATTCAAGCCTAAGGATTCCAAAACTTTCGAATTCCGAATTCGATCAAAAAGTCTATCAAACCTCGTCCGAATGACCTAAAATACATGTCCCAATTGACACAATGGACCTACTCCGATTTCCGTAATTCTATTCCGATCTCGATATCAAAATTTCCACTGCCGGCCGAAAAATGCCAAAATTTCAATTTTGCCAATTCAAGCTTAAATCTTCCACGGACCTCCAAAACATATTCCGATCACGCTCCCAAGTCCCAAATCACCTAACAAAGCTATCCGAACCATCAGAATTCACATCCGAGACCTTCAACCCATAAGTCATCATCTGGTTGACTTTTCAACTTAAGCTTACTCCAAAGAGACTAAGTGTCTCATTCTTCTACAAAACCACTCCGAACCCGAACCAACCAACCTGATACCATGTAATACAGCTGAACAAGACATAGAGAAATAGAAATGGGGGAAACAGAGCGGTAACTCATAAAACAACCGGTCGGGTCGTTACACGCGAGCGAGGTAGTTTCTTTAAAAAGCTACAAGCTGAATTTCCCTTATTTTGGAAAGAATCAAGAAAGAGATATGATTTTTCTGTTAAATTTATATTTGACCGCGTTGCAAGTATAATCCGCGAGCGGTTTGATTTTGTCACTACCCTAAACCCGAACCGGGTCGTGATGACGCCTCTCGTGAAGACAAGGCCAGTCAACTATTCCCAATTCGATGTTAAACAATTAAACAACAAGAAAACGGTCTAAAACATGATTTAATAATACTAAGTAACAGATAATATCATAAATATGCGGAAGGACAACCCAACATAGCCCTGAAACCGGGGTGTCACTAGTCATGAGCATATATAAAACCTAATACAAGTCTGAGAAGTCTACAAACTATTACAAATGTCTGATAAGAGATAGAAATGACAAAGAGGGAGGCACACGGGACTGCAGATGTCAAGCAACTACCTCGTGGACTCCGATATCTACCTGGATTTCTCAACTCATACTGACAGGATCCGCAACACCTGAATCTGCACACAGGGGTGCAGGGAGTACTCCAACTCAGTAAGTAACAAATGTAAATAAAGACAAAAAGCAAAAAATCACGTAAAGCACAAAGCATTCTATAATGAAGCAGTAAAACCATTTAAAAATCAGTGAATCAATGAAAGATAGCAAAAATACTTTATGTCAAATGTAATTTCATGAAAAGCCCCTTTTCAACAATTAAGCAGGTAATGGACAGTTAATTAAGAAAAATAAACACATAAAGGTTCGCCCCTCGGGCACAGTATCAACAAATCCGCCCCTCGGGCAACATCTCAGAACAGTACCTGCCCTCTGGCAATATCTTAGAACAATACCAACCCCTAGGGCTCAATATCGTATCACAATGGGTATCCGCGCTCACTGGGGATGTACAGACTCCTGGAGGGGCCCCTTACGGCCCAAGCGCAATATTAAGCCACCTCGTGGCATCATCACTAGGCCCTCAGCCTCATATCAATCAAGCCACATCGTGGCATACATATCTCAGGCCCTCGGCCTCATAATCAGTATCAAATATGTCCTCACAACATAGGCCCTTGGCCTTACTCAGTCAAAAATCCTCACAAGGCATTCGGCCAATAGTAAAACATGTTTCTCAGCCCAAAATAACATTTAAAAGATCGTGTAAGTGTTAAAATAGAGTAAACATGGTTGATTACGAAAAATAGCAAAATATAACATGACTGAGTTCAAGTATAAAGTCAAAAGAGTGAAAAAATACCAGTAAAAATCCCCCGAAGGGTTCAAATAGTTGGCATTGAGCCCAAATAATGATGATAACAAATAAGTTTCACTCAAATACGCGGTAAAATCATCAATCGGGACGGACCAAGTCACGATCCCCAATAGTGCACGACCCCATGTTCATCATCAAGCGTGTGCCTCACCTCAATATAGCACTACGATGTGCGATCCGGGGTTTCAAACCCTCAGAACATCATTTACAATCATTACTCACCTCGAACCGGCTAAATCTCTAGCTCACGATGCCTTTGCCCCTCGAATCAGCCTCCACGCGCGTCGAATCTATCCAAAATCAGAGCGAGGACGTCAAAATATGCTAAGGGAACGAAGCTCAAGCGAAAATAATCAATTTACAACATAAATCCCGAAATTACCAAAACCCGACCCCCGTGCCTACGTCTCTGTCGCGCCTGCTTTTTCTCGCGAAATCAGGTTTATGACATTTGGGAGGATAACTCGTTCCCTTTTTGTGAAATGGGTTTGAATTGAAGAGTCGCCACCTAATGATTAAAGTGCATTAGGACACTAGGAAGGAATTGATCTAGAAAATCAGAGATTGGGTAAGGGCTAGAAATTATCCCGGGGGGAAGGTGTTAGGCACCCCTCAGGATCCACTAGTTTGGTTCCCGGCCATGATACAATTGTGACTTTAAGTACAAGTAACAAGTAAGCAAATAAAGATTTCAAATATGAGGGATTGTCACATTATGGCTGCAAATAAATTAAAGTTTGAAGAAACAAAGAAAGCTGAAATTTTGAGGAAATAGTTTGAAAATTCTGAAAAAGTAATAAAATACACAAGTAAAGGGAAGGGAGTCCTAGGTTTACAAATAATATGGATCACATCAATGCTATACCCGGTAATCACTCCTCAGAAGAGGGGTTACACGTGGTATTAGCGCACCGGTCATCATATCCATATCTACCCTTTCTCACCCCGTTAAGGTATTAAAACGCGGAATAGTTTTGTTACTTATTGCATGCTCTTATCCGTCCCAATCCTATCAGTCCCGAAGGCATTTGGGACTACTAGTCCTAAAGGGAAGGGAGATTGGGATTTTATGGTTTAATGGACAAAATCTAGGGCGACAAACAAAACACATAGAGCAGATATAGGAAAACACATAACATTTAAAGGCTTAAACGACCTCCTCAACTTAAAGACAGATTGTTCAGCATGTCTTGCATGTACTGGTTATGGTCTGAATTAAACGTAAAAAAACGTTAAAGCAGGCTGATTTATCATATATTTTCAGATAAGAAGTCCGAATTAGACCTGCCCGCTGGTTGTAATTATCAAAGACTAGTGCTGTTATAACCTTTACCCTAAAGCTTGCCTAGGTGAAACCTATAGGCATGATATCTATGCATAAAGAAATATACTCATTTTAAAGAAAAAGACTTATTTATTGCAGGAACATAAGTTCTGCCAATATTAAGCAATGTTACTACTATTTTTAGACTTATAAGCGAGATAGACTATTCAGATTCGGTTGATTACTCCTATAGGCATGCTTTCTAAGCGTTATTGATTTAAAAAACGTTTATAGTCGAAATAAAAATGCAGGAGTCTTATAGGCATGGTATCTAAAAGGCTGTTTGTTTTTAAAACCTGTGAACATGTTTGCCTAGTGATAGGTGCATATGCAGAATTCAAGAGAAGTCCTATAGACATGTTATCTATATGATAAGCAGTATTATGAAATGTAGAACCTATAGACATGTTTTCTAGATAAAACAGAAATGCAGAAATTTATAGACATGGTTTCTATATGAAAATGCAGGACCTGTAAACATGATTTCTATATGAAAATGCAAAACCTATAAACATGATTTCTATATGAAAATGCAGAACATATAAATAGGATCTCTATATGAAAATGCAGAATCTATAAACAGGATCACTATATGAAAGTGCAGAACCTATAAACAAGATTTCTATATGAAAACGCAGAATTGAAAGCAGGACATGATTGCAGAAGTATAATAAATACCTATGAACATAATATCTACCCCTTTTGCATGCATGATTTACCCTCCCCTTTTCACTAAAACTCTATAAGTTTTTACAAATTATTACAGCCCAGAATGAATAAGAAAAGCAAAATAACATCAGAAATTAAAATACAACCAAGGGGAGCCTAATTCAGACTCCAGGTCTGAAATATGAAATGAACCAACTCTAAAGATCAAATATCCAAAGGCTTTCTCTTACTTGGGATGTGTTAGAGCTCCCTAAGAGTCTCAAATGGACTCCGGGCAGTGCTCACACCCAAGTATATTGCAGAATATGAGTCATAGTGCAGTGTGGATGGGCTATCCCTCAAATGTCCAAGTTCAGAGGGAACTCAAGGTCCCAAAGCAAGGCTCATAGGAGGGGGGAAGAACTTAGAATCTAAGAGAGAGTGTAGGTGCAGAGAGGGGATTTTGGGAAAGCCAAGACAAACTAGTGGTAATACCTAGCAATTGGAGTGTCGGCACACCCCAACCAGCCTGTTAGCCACATTGTTTGGGAGTTAGGATCCCCTAAGTGATCAAGTCCATACATGAGCAACTACTTGGATGTTGCCATATTCTGAACTTCAACTCAAACACATAGAAGGGGACAGGGATGTAGGGATTCACAGTAGAAACATATGCTAATTAACATTAAACATATGCAGTAAAGTAGACAGGGGTGTAGAAGCTGTAAAATAAACACATTGGGATGAGGCTAAAATCAAACTAGAACATACCGGTTTCAAGAAAACAAGAAAAGAAAGCAGTAGTCTTGTGAAGCCAAAGTACAAGCAAATAGTCAGAATGTTATGGTTAGAGACCTATGATACTTGAGTAGTATAAAAGTGTTAAATTGAGAGTGTGTTAAAGTGAAGAAGGGTCGTGCCCTTTTTATAGTGTAGAAAGCAAGCAGAAATAGGTAAGAAAATAGTTTGAAAATCAATTACAAAAATTTCCCTTTGATTAAGGGATTCTAATTTCAAACGTAAAAATAATTAAGGAAAGAGATTGATCAAAACCTTTTCCAAAGCAGTACAAGAAGGGTAAAGACACAGAGATTTATTTAAGGAAAAAGTCTGATAGCACCCGGTTTGTGCAAATAAGGAAAGGAAATCGGTTAACAGCCAGTAAGTCACAAGGTCCGAGATTTGGAATGAATGAACCAAGTCAGAAGGATGGAAAGATTTTACCTTAAGGAAAATCAACAAACAATCAATTAGACCTATTAAAACGGAATTTTGAATCAATCATAAGTTTGAAAACCTTTTTGAATAAAGATTCATCACAAATATAAGCATACAGACACGTTAAACATGAAAGAAACTTGTCATGCCTTTGTAAAATCAGTAGAAAGAAAAGGTTCAACATTGTATAAAAACAAAGATATCCAAACTCATTCAGAGGTTCAAAACCATTCTGAAAGAGTTAAGGGGTCTTTGAAATAAAGCCCTAGTTCGAACAAACCAGAAAACATAAAGGAGAGGGCAAACAAGTTAAGTCAAGACATGTGTAGAGGTTTCAGAAGAGAATTGAAGCTTCTAACATGCTTCTTTCAGAACTCATGAGAGAACATGATAGCAAAGTAACATGCAAACAGCAGCATGATTCATTTGATAGAATGGAAAATACTGATAAGAATAGTAGAGGAAACATGCTTAAGAGGCTCTTTTAGAAGAACTCAAACAAAGTTCAGTAGAAGAAAAGTAGTAAGCACACTTAAGAATGCGGTAGAAAAATATAGTAGAGAGATTCACAGAACATAATGGAAATACTGGTAGGAATAGTAGAAGAAACATGCTTAAGGAGTTTTTTAAAAGGAACTTAAACAGGGCTCAGTAGAAGGCAAACAAAGAACTTTAAGAACTTAGTAGGAAAATACAGTAGAAGAACTCAAAAACATCTGAAAGTTATAGCAGAAAAGCGAACACAGTAAGATAGACATACAAGAGCATGGTAAAAGGAAGAATACAAGAACACAGTAGGAGCAAGTACACGTAAAGGAAAAGGAAAGTCAGAAATCACTTAAACATTTTAGAAAACCCTAGATCGGAAAAGAAAGACCTTAAAAAAAAAATTTTGAAAGAAGAAATTGGGGAAATTGTTTGAAAACTCAAGTAGAGCATAGATATATAACAGATCTAAGAAAAATCGGAGAAAACCTCAAAGGGTTAGGGTTTCAGAAGAAAACTAGAATGAGAAAGGCTTTGAAAAGGTCTCCGATCTGAGTCGGAGAAGTCAGAAACAGGCTCATAAGACCAGGATACGCCGGAGCAAAGCAGGAGATGGCCGTGAAACTTCGAGCCGACAAAGATCTGAGTGAGAACCTTCAAGGTCTGACCTCGAATCTTCAAGTACCAAGTGTACAAGAGCAAATGGAGGTGAGTTTAAGACTCCCATGGCCTGAGAAGCCATGGATTCCGGTGAGTTTAAGATGGAAGACGGTGAGAGGGGGCTAGGGTTAGGGAAGGTTTGAGAGTGTTTGAGAGTTCAGAGGCGGCGGTTGGTGAAAAAGGAAGTAGGGTTGGGGGGTGTTTGTGAATTAAAAGGGAAAGGGAAATCGTGGTCGTTGATCAAAATGATCAACGGCCTGAATCAAAAAGGAAGGCCGGGCGGATTAGATTAGTTGGGTTAGGGGCGGGATAAATTGAAATTGGGCCGGTCAATTGGGGATTTGAAATTGGGGGGTTGATTTGCGCTATAATTGAAATGAAATGGGCTAGTGTTTAAATAGTTGCTTTTCCCCTTTTTATTTTATAAAAATAAGTAAAATGATTTCTGAAACAAATTAAAGGTATAAATTAATTAATAATATATAAATATTAAATTAAAAATATTGGAATCAATTTTTGTAATTATAAACGCAATTAAATCTTAAAGTAGGCTAAAATTGCAATTATATGCAATTTAGTTTTAAAATGCTAAATAAATTTATAAAAATGTGTAAAATTTACCTTAGCTATATTTTGGTATAAATGTGAGAATAAAATAAGTTATTCACCAAAATGATGATTTTGGGAATAACTTTTAGTTTTTGTACTGCTAAAATGGGCAATAAATTGATTTAAAAAATCTTTTAAAAATTAGGAAAAATACTAAAACACTTGGGCATACTTATATATGCATATATATGCTATTTTGAAATTATTTTGCTTATATAAAATACATAGGGAAAAATTGGGTATCAACATATATAAATTTATAGGAAAAAATTGGGTATCAACAGCTACCCCTCTTTACTTGAGAAGGATGAAAGAGTTGTCGGGTAAAGATGTGATGGCCAATTTGACCGAACAAAATGGTTTGAAGAGGTTGACCGTGCTCTGGTTCCTGAGCTACCCACATATCCCTGGTCTTACAGGAATCGGTCCATATGTAGTTCAGGATTCGTCGGCGGAATATGCCGATGGAGATTTTCAAGAACGGACGAGATGTTCGGGTTGGGATAGATGGTTAAAGTCTAGTAGAGATTTGGGAACTGGAGCGGGGTTGCTCCTGCTGAGACGGCCATTGCTCGCCGGTTTACCTGCAAATAAGCAATACAAGTGTATATTGTGCGTAAATTTAAACATGATGCAAGTTCCCGTTGGACCATGAATGCTGTCTTTGGACGGTTAGGATGACGTCCTTGGACCATGATGTCCTGGGCCATGAAGCGTATAATAAAGGATTCGCGGGCCATGAAATGATGCTCTCGGTCTATGAGGATGATGCCTCCGAACCATGATGTCTTTGAATAATGATATGCAAAAGATTAAAAGGGATTCTCGGGCCATGGCATGGTGTTCTCGGGCTATGCAAATGGTGCCTCTGAACGATGATGCCCTCGGATAATTTGGCGATTTTTTAACCCATGAGATGCAGTAGGGTGGCAATCTTTCAGCCATGCAAATGTAAATGAGGTGGCGATCTTTCAGCCATGCAAGATGTTACAACCCATATCCACATGTGTTAGTTCATGCCATATATTAGTAACATAAATCCAAGAAGGAATTATCTTTGAGATGATAAGAAGTCAATCCTATTGGTCTTAAGTGATACAAGAGTGTATAAGGGTGATTAACCAGTATTAGAAGTTAAACGAATCAAGGATGTTGTAACTCGTATTTTCAGGTAATCTAGCGGTGCTTAATACACTCAAGAGGTCATTTATTAAGGTATTTTAATCATATAATATCCGTATCATAAGTCTTGAAGTCAAACGAGTTATGAAACAAAAGTCGACAAAAGTTGTCGCAACTTAGGTTCATAATTTTACTTAAACATTAGGTCAAATGTTTCTAATCTTTTCTCATAATTTACAAGGAATTACGGGGTTATATACCCACAAAATTAAATATCTATGAGTCTAGTTTCCAACGCATTAAACCGTTCATCGATACGATCTCGGAGTAGAGAGATATTCGCGTTTTCGCAAGACTGCGCCAAGCACCTCTCTATGGGGCCCACTAAGTCGGTTTAAGATATTTGGACCTATATAGGATGACTACAACCCGTTTTTAGTCATTTCTTTTCACTATTTTCAGACC
The DNA here is from genome assembly GCF_000715075.1 of Nicotiana tabacum. Taxonomy (NCBI): domain Eukaryota; kingdom Viridiplantae; phylum Streptophyta; class Magnoliopsida; order Solanales; family Solanaceae; genus Nicotiana; species Nicotiana tabacum. The sequence goes on from NC_134101.1 coordinate 121,076,860, forward strand.
TTAGAACCCTAGGAACATCCTCTCAAGGTTCTCTCAAGATTCAAGACCCAAAAAGGGCAAACAACACAAATCAAGTGTCGGGAATTCCGTGGCGCTAGTAAGTCTCTTGTTCTTCTTGTTGTTGCTCATTTTTGTGTCGTTCCAGCCCGTGTGGGAGGTTGTTTTAAAGGGTTTATATTCTGTAAATACTCCCTAATGTTCTTAATATTAATCCTAGGTGATTTCAAGCCTTCTAAAGTGATTCTAGTGCCGAAAAACACTAATTGATCGCTAGTTTCATTTTTTTGTTGTTGTGGCAGCATTGGAGGGATATTTCTTGGAAATTTAAGGTCAAATTGGAGTTGTTCTTTCTGTATAAAGGTAAGGAACCTCTTACTCTATATGTATTTAAGATTATCCAAGTTGCGGCTAAGCCATTGAAGCTAGAACTTGTGAGATATATATCGAAAGGTTTGGTAGTAGTGTTATTGTTTTGTGGACTGTTTTGCGTTGTTGTTGGGCTGCGTATTTTACTACTATCTTGTGGAATTTTGGAGGAGGAAGGGTGTGGAGAAACACCATATATATGTAGGTTTATGGGCTGATAGTTATTCGTAACATTTCCAGGTTGTTTGACACGACTACGGTGGTCGTCGTATGTATGGAGTGATTAGGCTGTGTGTGGACTATTTCGGGAGGCTCAATATGTTTATTATTGATGATGTTTGGGCTGTTTGGTGATTGTTTTGAATGGTGTGAGGTCATATATATAGGGGAGGTGCTGTCCGTTTCATCGTAAAATAGGTTGTGGTCGATACATAATAGTTATGACGCTTAAATGATAACGATAGTATCGTTTCTCTTATTGTAGACTAAGGAGTTTTGACAATTGCATAGCTTGAGATTGGGGCAGTATATACAAGGTATGTGAGGCTATCCCTTTCCTTCTTTTGCACGACTCCGATTGTACATAATGTAATGAACGAGCTTCCAAGATACTCTACTCTTAGAAGCTAGCAGTACTTACATTGTTTTCCCTCTTATGGAACGATTGATGTTAATGTTGCTTCTCTTATTCTTATGTTATCAATGTTGTTCATACTTCCTGAATCTTATAAGGTTCATAGTGAAGACTTAGTCCTAATAACGTGTACAGAGGATACCGACCTTACGTCACTCCGAAAGGTTTAGAATGTGATTCCATGAGTCGAGCATGCATTATATATATGTATCTATTTTACTCTACCGAGCCACGCTATAGTTGGCCGGGTACGGCACCTATTGTGCAACCACTGATCAGTTGGGTTTTATTGAGCTCCACGTGGCCGGGTACGATTCTACCGAGCCTATTATGGCCGGGTACGATATGATGATGATGATGCCCACAGAGGCGAATGCTTTAAAGGTTTATGTATTTATACATATGTATCATGCATTTCATGTAAGTAGCCCTCAGAGGTACTAAGATGTTACAGGTGGTATATTCTTTATCCTTGCTTACATTACTGATCGTATTTATGGTTCCTTGCCTTACATACTCAGTACTTTATTCGTACTGACGTCCTTTTATTTTTGGACACTGCATGTCGTGCTGCAGGTCCTGATAGACAGACAGGTGCAGCTCCCCCACCACAGTAGACTGTCCAGTTTAGCGGTGATTGGCGAGATCCCTTCTCCGGACTTGCCTTGGTCTTGGTATGCAATTTTTGTTATAGACATTATGGGTATGTCGGGGCCCTGTTCCGGCTATGTTGCAACACTTATGTTCTTTTAGAGGCTCATAGACAGGTGTCGGCTCATGTATAGTTTGGTATGCCTTGTAGGCTAGTTTTTGTGTATAGTCTTTCATAGTAGCATGGTAGCTCATACCTTATATGTAGTTTCTTGATTGTCTGGTCATCCCCTGCTATGTATATTCATGCCATCATATTTTATTGCTGGTTTTCCATGATCTAGGTCTACCATTTATATTGATCTCTTTAGCCTTAAAAGATAATAATGAAGGTTAGATGAAATGTACGTTGGTGCTCGGCAAGTGTGGTCGGGTGCTAGTCATGGCCCTTCAGTTTGGGTCGTGACACAAGAAGTAAATAAAGGTGGCGATCTTTCAGCCATGCAAGAAGTAAATGAGGGTGGCGATCTTTCAACCATGCAAGATGTAAATGAAGGTGGCGATCTTTTAGCCATGCAAGAAGTAAATGAAGGCGACAATCCTTCAGCCATGCAAGGAGTAAATGAAGATGGCGATCTTTCAGCCATGCGGGATGCAGGTAAAGCTTAACCTCGGGAGGCAGAATGGTAGCCTTATGCAATGCAGGAAATGCAGATGGAGACAGAGCTTGGTCTCGGAAGGCAGAATGGTAGCCTTATGCAATGCAGAGAATGTAGATGGAGGTAGAGCTTAACCTTGGAAGGCAGAATGGTAGCCTTATGCAATGCAGAGAATGCAGATGGAGACAGATCTTAGTCTCGGAAGGCAGTATGGTAGCCTTATGCAACGCAGAGAATGCAGATGGAGGTGGAGCTTAACCTCGGAAGGCAGAATGGTAGCCTTATGCAGGAAGTAAAAAGGAAAATAATAATAGAATTTTCTTAGCTGATATCGGATTGCGATATTGCGACTGCTGGGGATACTGTGTTTGCTGGGGACACTGCATGCGGATAGTAGCTGTGAGCAAGTGCAACGGTTCTGAGAGTAGTATTTCTGAGTAATGTGAGTCTTGTAATTGTATAGTATATTTGATGATTTTGCAACTCAAGTGCCTGCATCCAAAGAAAATCGTGAGTTTTGTAAAGGGGAGAGGTTAGTTCGTATTCCCACTGGCTCTGTTTGACCTGCTTGGCTCTGTTTCGGTGATACTGTGCATATCATTGGGGTAGCATTGCTAAACAAAACAACTTTGGTAATAGACATGCATGATTTAGTAAAAATATAACATAAATACATAATCGAGAATAGTTTTCCTTAGATGAACCTACGACTGCGACGTGGTTCAAGACATTGCAACTTCTCTTGCTCCGGAATTTTGAGGGTCCTCCTCAAAATTCTGCCCCAGTTTATTGGGCTGCTGCTTCTGACGGCTGCTTGCGGCGAATGGCTGAAATCACTTCGGAATTTTTTGAGGGTCCTCCTCAAAATTCTGCCCTAGTTTCCAATTGCGGGGGAAATGAAAATTTTATTGAATTGTGACCGAACCCATAGGGCTGCCTACGTATCCCCTCTTAAATGGGAATCAGATCAGGCGTAGTTCAAATTACATCATAAAGGAAAGCATAAAGGTTACATATAGTATCGCTTCACTGCATCTGAATTGATCGGCTTCGACTAAACTTCTCCATCCATTTTTGCAAGTATGAGGGCTCCTCCTGTTAGAACCCGGTGGACCATGTACGGACCCTGCTAGTTGGGAGAGAACTTCCCTTTGGCCTCGTCCTGATGCGGGAAAATCTTCTTTAGCACCAACTGCCTCGGTGCGAATTGTCTTGGCTTGACTCTTTTGTTGAAGGCTCTGGCCATTCTGTTCTGATAAAGCTGACCATAGCAAACTGCATTCATTTTCTTTCCGTCTATAAGAGCTAGCTGCTCGTAATGATTCTTCACCCATTCTGCATCGTCTAGCTTTGCTTCCTGTATGATTCTTAGGAAAGGAATTTCTACCTCAGCGGGAATAACAGCCTCTGTACCGTAAACCAACATATAGGGGGTTGCCCCGGTTGATGTGCGGACTGTGGTGCGATACCCCAATAAAGCAAGTGATAACTTCTCGTGCCACTGCTTATGCTTCTCTATCATTTTCCTTAGTATCTTCTTAATATTCTTATTGGCGGCCTCTACGACTCTATTTATCTAAGGTCTGTAGGCTGTAGAGTTCTTGTGTTTGATCCTGAAGGTTTCACACATGACTTTTATCAAGTCACTGTTGAGATTGGAACCATTATCAGTAATGATTGATTCTGGAATTCCGAACCGACAAACGATACGGTCGCGGACTAAGTCTGCTATGACTTTCTTAGTCACTGCCTTGTATGATGCTGCTTCGACCCATTTGGTAAAATAATCAATTGCCACTAGGATGAACCTGTGCCCATTTGCTGCGGTAGGTTCGATTGGTCCGATAACATCCATTCCCCAAGCAGCGAACGACCATGGTGAGCTTGTTGCATTAAGCTCGTTTGGAGGCACCTTTATCATATCTGCATGTATCTGATAGCGGTGGTACTTCCGGACATATTGGATGCAGTCCGTTTCCATAGTCATCCAAAAATAACCAGCTCGGAGTATCTTCTTGGCTAAGACAAAGCCATTCATATGTGTCCCGCAGGTCCCAGCATGGATTTCTTCTAGTAATTTAGATTCTTCCTTTGCGTCGACACACCTTAGTAATCCCAAATCAGGAGTCCTCCTATATAGGATTCCTCCGTTGTGAAAGAAATTGTTGGATAACCTCCGAAGCGTGCGCTTCTGAATAGCGTTTGCGAGCTCTGGGTATTCTCCTTTCGCCAAGTATTCCTTGATATCATGAAACCAAGGTTTTCCATCCACTTCTTCTTTGATGTGAGCATAGTAAGCTGGTTGATCGTAGATCTTTACTGGAATAGGGTCAATGAAATTCTTATCTAGATGTTGTATCATGGATGATAGGGTAGCCAATGTATCGACAAACTCATTTTGGACTCTGGGAACATGCTGGAACTCTGTCTTTGTGAACCTCTTTCTCAACTCCTGTACGTGATACAGATAAGGGAGTGTCTTGGAGTTCTTGGTCGCCCATTCTTCTCGGACCTGATGTATAAGCAAGTCTGAATCCCCGATCACTAGAAACTCTTGAATGTTCATGTCAATGGCCATCTTGAGTCCCAAAATGTAGGCCTCGTACTCATCCATGTTGTTGGTGCAAGAGAATCTGAGTTTGGCAGACACCGGATAATGCTAACCAGTTTCTGACACTAGGACTGCTCCTATGCCAACTCCTTTGAAATTTGATGCTCCATCGAAAAACATTATCCAACCGTCACAGGATTCTGCAATGTCTTCTCCTATGAATGATATATCTTCATCAGGAAAATACGTCTTTAAGGATTTGTATTCTCCTTCCACGGGATTCTCGGCAAGATGATCTGCCAAAGCCTATCCCTTGATTGCTTTTTGAGTTACGTAGATAATGTCGAATTCACTTAGCAGGATTTGCCACTTGGCTAGCTTGCCAGTGGGCATGGGCTTCTGAAAGATGTACTTCAACGGATCCATCCTTGATATGAGATACGTGGTATAGGCACAGAAATAGTGCCTCAACTTCTGAGCTACCCAAGTCAGAGCACAACAGGTGCGTTCTAACAGAGAATACCGGGCCTTGTAAGGGGTGAACTTCTTGCTAAGATAGTAGATGGCCTGCTCCTTCCTCCCCGTTTCATCATGTTGCCCAAGAACACAACCAAACACTCTATCTAGCACTGCAAGGTAGAGTAATGGAGGTTTACCCGGATCGGGCGGGACCAAAACTGGTGGTATTGACAGGTACTTCTTGATTCTATCGAAGGCCCTCTGGCAGTCATCAGTCCATTTGGTAGCGGCGTCCTTCTTCAACATCTTAAAGATTGGCTCACAAATGACAGTAGATTGAGCTATGAACCGGCTGATGTAGTTGAGTCTCCCCAAGAAACTCATTACTCTTGTTCTTTGGCGGTGACAATTCTTGAATAAGCTTTGTCCTTTGATGGATCCAGTTTTATTCCTCGACAACTCACAATGAACCCAAGTAGTTTCCTGGCAGGAACCCCAAATGCACATTTCGCGGGATTCAGCTTCAAGTTGTACCTTCTCAGTCTATTGAAGAACCTCCTCAAATCTTCCATGTGATCAGTGGCTTTCTTGGATTTGATGATGACATCATCTACATACACTTCAAAATGGTAGTCATGGCCCTCATGTAGGTGGCCCCAACATTCTTTAACCCGAACGACATCATCTTGTAACAGTACATTCCCCACGGCATAATGAAAGCCGTTTTCTCAGCGTCTTCTTCATCCATCCAGATCTGATGATACCCAGCAAAACAATCCATGAATGACTGCAACTCGTGTTTGGCGCAATTATCAATTAGGATGTGTATGTTTGGCAAGGGGAAGTCGTCTTTTGGACTAGCCCGGTTGAGATCTCGGTAGTCGAGACAGACTCTAACTTTCCCGTCCTTCTTCGGTACTGGCACGATGTTGGCTAACCATGTTGGATATTCTACTACCCTGAGAACCTTAGCTTTGACTTGCTGTCATGCCCCAAAATCAAGGAGCGTGACTGGCGCTCAACCGAGTAAACTTGACTGAGCAAGCCTGCTAGATTTCATTCTACCCAAAGTCACCCTTTAACAAAGAGGATATATACTCCATTATACAAACTCTGAAAAATATTTCATTAATAACTTTCACTTTGGTTCCATAAGCAGTTTCAACCATAATATCCAAAATATTACAAATCTATAGTTTCTTTAAAAATACTTGATTTCCAAATACCAACATTTCTACTTAAATCCCCAACATCAAACACCACCCACAATCTATCTACGGAGCCTCTAAGTAAAATTGAAGATTAATATGGAAATGCCGGCGACAAGGCTCCGGCTATACCTCAAAATACAACATACATGATAAACAACGGTATAGGAACCCGAAATGAAGTGGGGCTCACCAAGTCTGCTAAAAGGGAGATGCGTCACTAGCTGCGACCAACACTGCCTGCTATAGAAACACTTACAATCATAACACGAATGTAGCGCCCCCGACAAAAGGGATGTCAGTACATTTGAATTGTACTGGTATGTATGAACAAACTTTACCCCAAGTAAAATCAATCAATACACAGATAACAAACAGTAATAGAATCAACAACACAATGCACATGAAAGGAACAACCAAAGCCAAACAAGTTCCACAATCTCTCCTTTTCCCTTTTCAACATTATTTCATCACATCAATGGTTTCACACCTTCACATATTTTCATTTCAATAGTGATTTCGATCACTTTTCCACCCTTATTACCTCGGCCACCCTTATCACCACAACCCACACCTTATTACTTCGTGTTGCAGCGCGCAACCCGATCCCACTGGATAATCACATTTCACATGACAACAACAACAATTCACAAAGAATTTTCATAAACATCAATACCATTTCCATCAATCATCTCAATTCCAATCTTCATTTCACATATATCAATCATAGGCACTTGGGGCCACAATTATCACATCATACTTGGCACTAGGCCACATTTCATAACTCAATCTCTTCTTTCCCACATTTCACATCATTTCCACATATTTCATATCAATATCAATTTCAACAACAACCATTCAATTCAAGATGTCAAGTACACATGAGAGGAATCATGAACCATGTGCATATACAATATTTTAGAAATCATACACCTCAAGTTTATTAACAATGGAACTTTAAATACAACGAATTCTTCCAAAAAGGAGGGGATACACCAAACCACAATAAAAACACACATCAAAGGCATAAGCAGGCAATTACACTAATTGAATTACTCTTTTCCAATCATGACAATATACAATTTAAGTCACAACGATAATTGCCCACGACAAGTCACGTATAATATTACCACAGTTGTTTCAATTGCATTAATTGCGATTTCTTTCCATCATTTGTTACACAAATCTTACCACATAAACACATTCACACACACACACTTGGTTTGTTGCCATTAACTTACACCATTATATTGCGAGACTTAACCAACAACGTTCAAGGCATATTATTCACAAGAATAGCACAAGTTCATATCAACAATTCATACATTTGGGTCCAAGACACCATAACTGTCACCAAACAGTAATTCATGTACAAGGCATTGTCGTAATCGTTCAACTCATTTACGTCATTTCACAATACCCTCTTTCATTACTTACCACGCAGGGTTTTAGCCATTATACACATTCCCACATTTGGACACATTAACGTTCTTTCATTCGTTAACACATACTCCCATATCGTCATCCTCAAATATTTACAAGCTTAGCACATGATAAGGTAGGCACATCAAATCACTTTTCATAATCACATATAACACGATGGTGTGGAAATCGACTGAGACAATCTATACACATATTTTCATACAAGGTACACATACCGTATGCTCGTCATAACAAGGGGATTCTACAAGAGTTAAAGTTAGCCATACATACTTCAAATTCGCCCTTAATGATACTACAATGATCCAATACACTTAAGCAACCTCAATCTACAATACAACATCAATAGGGCCAATATTAGTAATAAATTCCGTAACTTATGCCATTTAGGCATATCATCAAACACCTTGTAGGTATAGATCTTTACACCCCATAACTATAGTATTGGTTCACCCAACTATCACCATTAACAAACAATTCATTCCACCATCATTCCTAACCAATTTATAACTTCCAACAATATATGTGTGACAACCCATCTTCACCCAACCAACAAAATTCCATCAAATAATGACCTTCCAATCTCTACAATGACTATGTATTTATATTAGGAACTTATGGCTTATAATCACCACACCAAGAGTCCCAATACCTAACTCACACTCATACACCCATAATAAATTCATACATGTAAGTCTAAGGGTGTAGGATTACCTTTTGAAAGAAATCTTGCAAAACTCTCCTTTGAGTTCTTAAAGGAATTTCTTGAAGATCTATGTGTTTTATGAGTAGATTTCATCAATACTAGTGTAAGAATAATGGAATTTTACACCAAGTTAATGAAGATTGCATACCTTGAAGATGTGAGGGGTTGGAGGTCTTGAGAAGGTGAAGAAAACCCCAAAATTCGAGCTTGAATGATCAAAAAATGAATAAAATGTAATACCCCTTCGGTTTTTACACTGATCAGGGGTATTTTAGACATTTTACATGTTCCACCGCGTTCCGCCGTGGTCCGCCGTGGTTTACAGGCATAAAAACCTTGGTTTGCCGCGGTTCGCCGCGGCCGCGCTCCTGGGCGCGCTGGTGACGCATGTCTGGTAAAATGGTCATAACTTTCTGTATACACCTCCAAATGACGAACAGTTTATTGCGTTGGAAACTATACTCAAAGGTATTTAATTTGATAGGTTGTGCATCACACAACTACTTATATAACTGGATATATGATCGTCCAAAGTAAGGTCTTGTGCGCACTCATTTACAACTTTCGTTTATTATGAAATTTTCCAACTTGGCTTAGACTTAGGCCTCTCCTTAGACCCCAATTCACTTCTAATATGACTTATACGCTTATTAACATATCCAATTGATATCCATTATATCATGAATCCTCATTTTCACACAAAATGAAATAATTAGCCTACCTTAGCACGACAAAATCTTAAATTACTTGAAAAAATTTTCTGGGGCCTTACACTTGCTTAGTGACTTCTTCCTTGATTTCAAACTCATGTCAGGCTTGAACTTTCTGAGCTTCTGCTTTACCGGTGGACATGTCGGATCAATTGGCAGTTTGTGAGCCACAATATATGTACTCAGACCAGTCATGTCATCATACGACCAAGCGAATATGTCTTCATATTCCCTTAGAAATTCTGTGTATTCCTTCTTTTCTGATGGAGATAAGTGGACACTGATTCTCGTTTCTTTGACGTTCTCTGCATCTCCCAAGTTAACAATCTCGGTCTCATCCAGGTTGGACTTAGGTCTGTTCTCAAAATTTTCAACCTCTTTAACAATCTCTTCTGGTATGTCATCTTCCTCTAAATCTGTATCCGTTTGTTGCGTTGTCTCGTTGCATGCCACAGCCATTATTTCATCAAGATAGGTAATGGTAATGCTGTATAAGTAAAGTATGAGAGAAAATAATAAGAGTAATATTTGTAAGGAAACCGAAATGCTTTGATAAATTTCATAACTGTTTTGGACATTGGAAGATCTTATTGCGAAAATTCAAAAATGCGAAAGGAAAATCAACTAGTAAAAATAAAAAATAGTGCATGATGCTTTGTTCAGCCTTGCTCCGAGGCTTTCCGGGCTCTAGTGGTTCTGATGGTCCAATTGTTGAGGCATGCTCCTCGACTTACGGCTCGTATAGAAGGGCCTTCCTCCCCCTCCTCTTTGAAAATGACACATCAATCTATGTCATCATCTTCCACGAATAAATCCCTCATTGCTGCCAGTGCTTCCTCTTCTTCCGACCCATTTATAACATCAGCTGGCTGGAAAGTCTGTTCTAAATGGGGTATCGGCTGCTCCAGTGGGTAGTAATGGTCGCGCCATGGTGGCGACCAGTTGTTGAATTCCTTCCAAGTATACTCGTATACCAGATCGAAAGTGGTGCCATGTTTCTTCAGTTTGATCGTCTTGGCGATTCCTTGGAGGTTCTTGCCAAGTCCCTTGCCAGGCTCATATCCGCTCCAGTTCAATATGCTTTCAATTTTGTTGTCCTACCATTTGTCTTTGTCAACGACGATGACTCGCTCGATGTGGTGATAGGTTTCCCCGCCTATCTTCCTCCTTCCTCCAATCGTTGTGATGGTTTGGAGACTATATATGGGATTGCTATCGTTGCCGTGAATGATCACCTCTTGGTGGTTCCACTCAAATTTCACCGCCTGATGCAGTGTTGACGTTACGGCCCCAGCGATATGAATCCACGACCGTCCCAACAGTAAGTTGTAAGATGCCGACACATCTATTACTTGAAATTCAACATCAAACCAAGTAGGCCCCATCTGCAAACACAAGCTAATTTCCCCGATAGTGGACCTTTGGGAATCGTCGAAAGCTTTGACGTTGATGGCCCCGTCCTTGATCTTATGCAGACTCTTTCGCAATGTTCTGAGTGTTACCAATGGACAAATATTGAGGCTGGACCCACCGTCAATCAGGATTCTGGTGATGAAATAATCCTCGCATTGCATAGTGATGTGCAACGCCTTGTTGTGACTCAACCCTTCTAGTGGCAACTCATCTTCATGAAAAGTGATCTTGTGACTCTCCAATACTTTCCCTACCATGTTTGCCATTTCTCCTCCAGTGATGTTTCTCGGTACATATGCCTCACTCAGCACCTTCAACAAGGTGTTCCTGTGTGCATCAGAGCTTTGTAGCAAAGCTAGGATAGAGATCTGTGCCGGTGTTTTGTTCAACTGATCGATGACTGAGTACTCCTTTGCTTGTATTTTTCTCCAGAGATCATCGGGCCCAGCTTCAGTGATGGTTGGCCATCTAGAGGCCTGCTTGCTTGATTCAGCCAAATGTTCCGGGGTGTATACTCTGCCGGTTCTTGTCATACCCTGTGTCGCGACTGCTTCTCCGGATTTGGCTTTCCCTTAACTTCTTGCCTCGGCTGTGTAGTCCCAAGGTATGGCATTTGTATGGAATGACATTATAGCCGACATTGCTACTGGAATGGGCACCTTTACTCCGAACGGAGCCTGTATTTTGGAAGGCAAGACCACAACTTCAAATGGTTCAGGTACATTTGCCGGGGACCCAAACTCGACCTCGATCGGTGCTGGCGTCTTTGCAGAGGATGGTGTTTCAAACTCAAGTGGTATGGACATGTTCACCTCAGCGTCCCTAGAAGGCTGAATCTGGACTACAATCGGATTAAGGGTGACTGTTGGTTTCTTTGGGTCGTCACCTTTTGTGATCAAACCTATTGACCCCTTGGGGTCCCAGTCGTCCTCTATTTCAATCATGTGAATGCCTCCACCCGTATGGTATGGTAGAATGTTATTGCGGATATTCAGAGCGGGCTCCTTTGCCACAATAATCTTGTTATCAATCAGAGTCTGGATCTTATCTTTTAGAGAGCGGCATTCATCAATGGTATGTCCCTTTATGCCGGAATGGTATGCACAAGATTTATTTGGATTAACCCACTGAGAAGGGTTTTTAGGGGTTATAGCAAGGATAGGGGTGACATAACCAGCAGCTTTGAGCCTTTAGTACAGCTGGTCAATTGGTTCAGCAATGGCGGTATACTGTTTGGGAGGTCTACGGTCGAAATTCGGTCGGGGTCTAGGAAAGATTTGGCGAGTGGGAAGTGATTGATAGTGAGAGGGTTGAGTATTTTAGGCTTGGTAGACATGTGCGGGTTGGGAATATCTGGGTAAAGTAGGTGATATGTGGGAGGTGGAGGTGATTGGTAAGTAGGTGGTGGAGTTTGGTAAGAGGGCGAGGGTGCTTGGTAATTTGGGGTAGGTTGATATGGGAGTGGAGGCATCGGGTAGGTTTGGTATTTGATAAGGGACTTGGTTCTCTGTGCAACCATCATGGCGCTCACGTCTCTTTTCTTGGTTGTGCCACCAGACTGAAGAGCCTTGTTGGTAGCCTGCAAAGCCTCAAAGTTTGTGATCACACAACTTTTGATGCCTTCCTCGATCCTCTCACCTAGATTGATGATGTCAAAAAATTTTTGTCTTTCAATCAGCATCAGCCTTTCATAGTACTGGGGGTCTTGAGCTCGGACGAAAAACCTGTTCATTTGTTCTTCTTCTAAAGCCGGTCTGACCTTATCAGCTTCTGACCTTTAGCGAGTGGCATACTCGCGGAATGTTTCCGTGGGTTTCTTCTTTAGGTTTTGGATGTAGAACACATCTGCCACATTTTCTGTGTTGAACCTAAACCTGTCCATGAAATCGGACGCCATGCTTACCCAGTTCGACCACTTCTTCATATCTTGGCTAATGTACCAAGACAGAGCATCTCCCTTCAGACTCCTCATGAAGAGTTTCATGCGGATCCTTTTGTCCTTTCCTACTCCGACCAGCTTGTCGCAGTATGTTCTCAAATGAACTCTCGGATCTCCTGTACCATCAAACATCTCGAACTTTGGAGGTTTGTACACCTCGGGCAGTTCAACATAGGGTTGTATGCAGAGATCTTCATAGTTTAGCCCCTCAATTCCTTTGTTTCCTTCGACGCCCTGAATTCAGCTAGTCAACTTCTTAAGCTCTTTAGCCAAACTCCTGATGAGTGATTCTTTATCATCAGACTCGGGTGTGTTTGAAATGGGTTGGGTGGAGTGCGGCATGGTTTCCACATAGATGGGGGTGTTGTGAGTGTGGAAATGGTCATTTGTGGAGTTCACCGGTTCTAGGATGAGCAGTGGAGTATTGTTGGAAGTATGACAGGTGTTGCAGTGGTGGTGAGAAGTGGGATGGTTTGTGGTTTTGGGATGTTTTGTGGAGGTGTAGGGTTCTGAGCGTTAGGAAAATTGACATATGGGGTGGTGAGGGAAAATGATAAGCTCGCCAAGTTCCGGACCTGATCAAGTTCTTCTTGGAATTTCAGCAGCTTTTGTTCAAGATGGGATGCACTTTCCTTAGGAACCAGAGTACCATGAGTGACCTCTACCCGTTCAGTTGAGTTTTCCTTTCTGGTGTTGTTCAAATCTTCCATCTTTCCTTTGTTCCTGTTTCTAACGGGGCTAGGAGGAGGAGTGGGTGGAGGGCCCTTGGATCTCGTGGAATATGATGATGATGCCAGAGTGCACGAACTAACCTTGGGGAGGGGAATAAATAAAAAATAAAACAAAAAGGTAACAAGTCAGTGAGGATTATGAAAAGAAACGTTGGGATATTTAAACACGTAGTGCAAGAATGTAAGCCGTGTCCTAATTTGGGAGCCTCGTTGAGCCCGAGGTAGGCCTAGAGACAAGTTAATTTGGAGAACTTATAATTCTAAATGCCTCATTTTATTGATAAAAATAAGTTGAATCCAAAATGACACTAAATAACAGAAGATAAAAATGTCACTAATGGCCATTGGCCTTACTACATTCATAAAACGAAAAGGTAAATTCCTATCTATTTGGTCCCAGAAGGACCTTCCCAGACTCGGCATCTTTGGCTCCATCGAACAGCTTCACCAGCTCGCGAAGTCCCAGCAACAGGTAGACTCTGGCCAGGTGTCCACCCTCGTTTCCTTCAGCATTCTGGCAGTCCTCGATCCTCTTGAGAAACTTCCTTTCCAGCTCCACTAAACCTCGTTCCAGGTATCCTAATCGCTTGTTGGCACTGACAACCATGTCTTTCCACTTTTCAATCAGTTTTTGGTGGGCTTCATGAATCTCACAATGCTCGCTTTCACATTCCCGAATCCTCTTGCGCAAATGGTTGTATTTGACCTGTGCTTCAGCCCTTTCATCGATGATTCTATGACCTCGAACAAACCCAGGTTGGCCCAGACCATTGTGATTGTCCTCCAGCCATGCTGAATAGTATGGGGTGCAGCCAGCATGGTATCTGTCTAGCTCGATAGTATCTCGCCCCATGATGATCTTGCAATGCCACATATGCTGAGCTTGGCACTTATAAGGACTGTCATCAGCTTGGAAGTCGGCCCGGAAGTGACTCATCTTATCGACCCTTGGTATAACCTGTTTCCTACCAGCCTGTCTCATAACCCGGAGATGGACATAAGGGTAGGTTCCTCTCAAACCGATCAGTATCAGAAATGGTACGTCCCTGGATCGGGCGATGAACTCTTCAGTAGGGAACCACTCGAACATCCATTGTATTTGATCCTTATTCAGAGCTCCACCCATCCCTTGGCATCTTCTGGCTGAGCAAACATTTTGGGCACGTAGTTCATTCGCCTTGGTTGATGGAAGGCTATATGATCGTCCCAGTCTCTACGCTGAATCTCTTGCCGATATTCACCCTTATGGAGATGCTCCATGAGCCAGTGTTGGAGTAGCAAGTTGCAACCCTCGAAGTGTGGGGCTCCTTGTTGGCACTTTTCCAAGGCTCGGTATATCTGCGATGATCATGGGCACTATGCTAAATGGTTGTCCACCAATTCCCTCCATCAAAGTTTTGGTGACCATGGCTAGCCTGGTGTGGATCTTTGCTTTCTTCATTGGAAACACTTTCATCCCCAAGAAGCAGAACATGAAGACAAAGACCCTTCGGTGAATATTCCCCAACGATGTAAGGGCGAACTAATCCGGATATGTACGGTAGGATTTGCTGTGACTGTACCTCTCGTACAAATAATCAAAGGGAATGTAGGACTCCTTCAAACATGTCAAGTCTGGATTCTTCTTTAGGCCCATCATTTTGAGAAAACCTCTACCCTTGCGATTTTCCAGCATTAACAAACTCGGGGTCTCCCATGGTATACCAGCCAATCCTCCTATTTCCTCTAGCAGGGGTGTCATCTCAATCTCTCCGAAGCGAAACACAGACCTATCACAATCCCAGAACAGAGTAGCAGCTTCTATGATTTTGTGACCATGCCGAATCTGGGGACTTCGTGCCTCATGTTTCTCCAAGACAAAAGGGTTAGGCCCTTACCCCCACCAGACTCGACTATTAAATACCAATAATTGGCATAAAGCATTTAGTTCTTCAAATAAATGCACAGAACGTGATAGTGTCGGTTTGTGTTTTTGGGAAACCCAGTGGACTTTGGATAAAGATACCTTAAAGAGTCATTATGCGGACAACATAACTGACTCGGCTAGGTTTGACCATGATACATGCACAATTAAACAAAGTAAGGTTTCTATGGGGGTTTTAGACTGGTACCTTTGAGCGGACAACTCAAGAGGGAAAGGCACAGAACCGTTGACTACACCGTTGATCGACTGATTTTACCGCAAATACGCCTTTGCCGAATTTAAAGGGTGATAATATCGGAAGAGCACAACCACTCATTATATGCGTTGCTATGGTATTTGTTTGGCATGAATGGAATATGATGTTGAAAACATGCTTATATAATAATTAAAACAAGTTGTCACGTATTTGCACGTTCATAAAGTAATAATTACAATAATTTAAAACAGTAATAAAGGAGTGCAGTAAAGGAAAGCAGTGAAAGAAATAAGAGACAGGTTAGTTTTGCAGTAGAAGAGGGAAATAAATACTTAAGGGCATAAAGACATATAAAGAAGCATAAAGTCACAAATAGCATGAAATGGTAAAAGCCTAAAAAATTTCCCCGGCAGAGTCGCCATGCTGTCGCGCCCCCTTTTTCTCGCGAAATCGGGTTTATGACATTTGGGAGGACAACTCGTTCTCTTTTTGGGAATTGGGTTTGAATTTAAGAGTCGCCACCTAATGATTAAAGTGCATTAGGACACTAGGAAGGAATTGATCTAGAAAGCTAGAGATTGGGTAAGGGCTAGAAGTTATCCCGAGGGAAAGGTGTTAGACACCCCTCAGGATCCACTAGTATGGTTCCCGGCCAGGCTACAATTGTAACTTTAAGTACAAGTAACAAGTAAACAAATAAAGGTTTCAAATATGAGGGATTGTCACATTATGGCTGCAAATAAATTAAAGTTTGAAGAAACAAAGAAAGCGGAAATTTTGAGGAAATAGTTTGAAAATTCTGAAAAGTAATAAAATACACAAGTAAAGGGAAGGGAGTCCTAGGTTTACAAATAATATGGATCACATCAATGCAATACCCGGTAATCACTCCTCAGAAGAGGGGTTACACGTGGTATTAGCGCACCGGTCATCATATCCATATCTACCCTTTCCCACCCCGTTAAGGTATTAAAACGCAGAATAGTTTCGTTACTTATTGCATGCTCTTACCCGTCCCAATCCTATCAGTCCTGGAGGCATTTGGGACTACTAGTCCTAAAGGGAAGGGAGATTGGGCTTTTATGGTTTAAAGGACAAAATCTAGGGCGACAAACAAAACACATAGAGCAGATATGGGAAAACACATAACATTTAAAGGCTCAAACGGCCTCCTCAACTTAAAGACAGATTGTTTAGCATGTCTTGCATGTACTAGTTATGGTCTGAATTAAACTTAAAAAAACATTAAAGCAGGCTGATTTATCATATATTTTCAGATAAGAGTCCAAATTAGATCTGCCCGCTGGTTGTAATTATCAAAGACTGGTGCTGTTATAACCTTTACTCTAAAGCTTGCCTAGGTAAAACCTATAGACATGATATCTATGCATAAAAGAAATATACTGATTTTAAAGAAAAGGACATATTTATTGCAGGAACATAAGTTCTGCCAATATTAAGCAACGTTACTACTGTTTTTTAGACTTATAAGCGAGATAGACGATTCAGATTCGGTTGATTACTCCTATAGGCATGCTTTCTAACCATTATTGATTTAAAAAACGTTTATAGTCGAAATAAAAATGCAGGAGTCTTATAGGCATGGTATCTAAAAGGCTGTTTGTTATTAAAACCTGTGAACACGTTTGCCTAGTGATAAATGCATATGCAGAATTCAAGAAGTCCTATAGATAAGTTATCTATATGATATGCAGCATTATGAAATGTAGAACCTATAGACATGTTTTCTAGATAATATAGAAATGCAGAAATTTATAGACATGGTTTCTATATGAAAATGCAGGACCTGTAAACATGATTTCTACATGAAAATGCAAAACCTATAAACATGATTTCTATATGAAAATGCAGAACCTATATACAGGATTTCTATATGAAAATGCAGAATCTATAAACAGGATCTCTATATGAAAGTGCAGAACCTATAAACAGGATTTCTATATGAAACCGCAGAATTGAAAGCAGGACATGATTGCAGAAGTATAATAAATACCTATGAACATGATATCTACCCCTTTTGCATGCATGATTTACCCTACCCTTTTTACTAAAACCCTATAAGTTATTACAAATTATTACAGCCCAGAATGAATAAGAAAGACAAAATTACATCAGAAATTAAAGTACAACCAAGGGGAGCCTAATTCAGACTCCAGGTTTGAAATATGAAATGAACCAACTCCAAAGATCAAATATCCAAAGCCTTTCTCTTACTTGGGATGTGTCAGAGCTCCCTAAGAGTCTCAAATGGACTCCGGTCAGTGCTCACACCCAAGTATATTGCAGAATATTAGTCATAGTGCAGTGTGGAAGGGCTAGCTCTCCAATGTCCAAGTTCAGAGGGAACTCAAGGTCCCAAAGCAAGGCTCATAGGAGGGGGGTAGAACTTAGAATCTAAGAGAGAGTGTAAGTGCAGAGAGGGGATTTTGGGAAAGCCAAGACAAGCTAGTGGTCATACCTAGCAATTGGAGTGCCGACACACCCCAACCAGCCTGTTAGCCACATTGTTTGGGAGTTAGGATCCCCTAAGTGATCAAGTCCAGACATGAGCAACTACTTGGATGTTGCCATATTCTGAACTTCAACTCAAACACATAGAAGGGGATAGGGGTGCAGGGATTCACAGTAGAAACATATGCTAATTAACATTAAACATAGGCAGTAAAGCAGATAGGTGTGTAGAAGCTGTAAAATAAACACATTGGGATGAGGCTAAAATTCAAACTAGAACATACCAGTTTCAGAGACACAAGAAAAGATAGCAGTAGTCTTGTGAAGCCAAAGTGCAAGCAAATAGTTAGAATACTATGATTAGAGACCTATGATACTTGAGTAGTATAAAAGTGTTAAATTGAAAGTGTGTTAAAGTGAAGAAGGGTCGTGCCCTTTTTATAGTGCAGAAAGCAAGCAGAAATAGGTAAGAAAATAGTTTGAAAATCAATTACAAAAATTTCCCTTTGATTAAGGGATTCTAATTTCAAACGTAAAAATAATTAAGGAAAGAGATTGATCAAAACCTTTTCCAAAGTAGTACAAAAAGGGTAAATACACAAAGATTTATTTAAGGAAAAAGTCTGATAGCATACGGTTTGTGCAAATAAGGAAAGGAAATCAGTTAACAGCCAGTAAATCACAAGATGCGAGATTTGGTATGAATGAACCAAGTCAGAAGGATGGGAAAGATTTACCTTAAGGAAAATCAGCAAACAATCAATTAGACCTATTAAAAAGGAATTCTGAATCAATTATAAGTTTGAAAACCTTTTTGAAGAAAGATTAATCACATATAAAAGAATACAGACACGTTAAACATGAAAGAAACTTGTCATGCCTTTGAAAAATCAATAGAAAGAAAAGGTTCAACATTGTATGAAAACAAAGATATCCAAACTCATTCAGAGGTTCAAAGCCAGTCTGAAAGAGTTAAGGGTTCTTTGAAATAAAGCCCTAGTTCGAACAAACCAGAAAACATAAAGGAGAGGGCAAACAAGTTAAGTCGAGACATGTGTAGAGGTTTCAGAAGAGAATTGAAGCTTCTAACATGCTTCTTTCAGAACTCATGAGAGAACATGATAGCAAAGTAACATGCAAACAGTAGCAGGATTCAGAGGATAGAATGGAAAATACTAATAAGAATAGCAGAGGAAACATGTTTAAGAGGCTCTTTTAGAAGAACTCAAACAAAGTTCAGTAGAAGAAAAGTAGTAAGCACACTTAAGAACGCGGTAGAAAAATACAGTAGGGAGATTCACAGAACATAATGGAAATACTGGTAGGAATAGTAGACGAAACATGCTTTAGGAGTTTTCTAAAAGAAACTTAAACAGGGCTCAGTAGAAGGCAAACAAAGAACTTTAAGAACTTAGTAGGAAAATACAATAGAAGAACACAAAAACATCAGAAAATTATAGCAGAAAAGCGAACACAGTAAGATAGACATACAAGAGCATGGTAAAAGGAAGAATACAAGAACACAGTAGGAGCAAGTACACGTAAAGGAAAAGGAAAGTCAGAAATCACTTAAACATTTTAGAAAGCCCTAGATCGGAAAAGAAAGACCTTAAAAAAAATAATTTTTGAAAGAAGAAATTGGGTAAATTGTTTGAAAACTCAAGTAGAGTATATATATATAACAAATCTAAGAAAAATCGGAGAAAACCTCGAAGGGTTAGGGTTGTAGAAGAACCCTAGAATGAGAAAGGCTTTGAAAAGGTCTCAGATCTGAGTCGGAGAAGTCAGAAACACGCCCATAAGACCAGGATACGCCGGAGCAAAGCCGGAGATAGCCGTGAAACCTCAAGCCGGCAAAGATCTGAGTGAGAACCTTTGAGGTCAGACCTCGAATCTTCAAGTACCAAGTGTACAAGAGCAAATGGAGGTGAGTTTAGGACTCCCAAGGCTTGAGAAGCCATGGATTCCGGTGAGTTTAAGGTGGAATACGGTGAGAGGGGCTAGGGTTAGGGAAGGTTCGAGAGTGTTTGAGAGTTCAGAGGCGGCGGTTGATGAAAAATGAACCAGGGTTGGGGGGTGTTTGTGAATTAAAATGGAAAGGGGAAATCGTGGCCGTTGATCAAAATGATCAATAGCCTGGATCAAAAGGGAAGGCCAGGCGGGTTAGATTAGTTGGGTCAGGGGCGGGTTAAATTTAAATTGGGCCGGTCAATTGGGGATTTGAAATTGGGTTAATTGGGGGGTTGATTTGGGCTATAATTGAAATGAAATAGGGCTAGTGTTTAAATAGCCGCTTTTCCTCTTTTTATTTTATAAAAATAAGTAAAATGATTTTTGAAACAACTTAAAGGTACTAAATTAATTAATATAATATAAATATTAAATTAAAAATATTGGAATCAATTTTTGTGATTATAAACGCAATTAAATCTTAAAGTAGGCTAAAATTGCAATTATCAATTTAATTTTAAAATGCTAAATAAATTTATAAAAAATGTGCAAAAAATTATCTTAGCTATATTTTGGAATAAATTTGAGAATAAAATAAATTATTCACCAAAATGATAATTTTGGGAATAATTATTAGTTTTTGTACTGCTAAAATGGGCCATAAATTGATTTAAAAAATCTTTTAAAAATTAGGAAAAACTACTAAAATACTTGGGCATACTTATATATGCATATATATGCTATTTTGAAAGTATTTTGCATATATAAAATGCATAGGGAAAAATTGGGTATCAACAGTCTCAGAATTCAATAATTTTACATCAATAGATTCCTTATCTCCCCACGAGTTTATACATATTGAAAGTTCTGAAATCTGACCCCAAATAGTCCTTCAAATCCTCAATTAAAAGTTTAAGTTTCCAAGCCCTAGTTTCCCTAATTTTCACCCTTAATTTCCATAATTTCTAGTTCTAATCCGTGAAATAATAGCATAGGAACGAGTTTTAGGTCTAAATTCCTTACCTCAATGAAGTTCCCTTGAAATCCCTTTTTTAAATTGTTAGAAAAGTTCTAAAGCCGAGATAAAAATGGTGAAATAACTCAAATTTCGCGAAGGCCACAATTTATACCTTCTGCTAGTCATTTTCGCATCTGCGGCACTATTTCCGCTTCTGCGGTACCGCATTTGCGGTTCTTCCTCCGCTTCTGCGGAAATCACTTATTCCCCTTAGTCCGCATCTGTGGTCCCTATGTCGCAGATGCGGTCTTCTTAGCCGTTTCTGCGGTTTCCTGCTCCTCAAGCCATTTTCGCTTCTGCGATCAATTTCTCCGCTTATGCGGCGCTGCACTTGCGGTCTCCAATCCGCAGGTGCGGAAATACCAGAAGAAGCAACTTCAGCAGCTGCAACAAGGTCCAAACTTCTCCGTTAACTATCCGAAATCACCCCGAGGCCCCCGGGACCTCAACCAAAAGCACAAACATATCCTACTACCTTATTCAAACTTGTACCAATCTTTAAAACACCTCAAACAACATCAAATCAACAAAAACACATCGGATTCAATCCAAACTTTCAAAAATCCTCCGAATTCCGCTTTTTATCAAAAACCCAACCAAACCACGTCCGAATGACCTGAAAGTTTGCACACACATCCCAGATGAACAATGGAACTACTGCAACTCTTGGAATTCCATTCCGACCCCTATATCAAAATCTCGCCTATCAACCGGAAATTGCCAAAATATCAATTTTGCCAATTCAAGCCTAAATCTACTCCGAACCTCCAAAACTCATTCCGATCACACTCTTAAGTCACAAATCAGCTTCCGAAGCTAATCAAACCATCGAAACTCACATCCGAGCCCTCTCACACATAAGTCAACATCCGATTGACTCTTCCAACTTAAACTCACTCTAAAGAGACTAAGTGTCTCAAACCTTACCAAATCCTTTCCGAACTCGATCTGACTAACCCGATGCCACATAACATGAATAAACAAAGCATAAAGAAGTAGAAATAGGGAAAACGGAGCGGTAACTCATGAGACGACTGGCCGGGTCATCACATCCTCCCCAACTTAAAACAAACGTTCATCCGCGAACGAATCAAGAAACATACCTGAAGCCTCAAACAGGTAAGGATATCTGCTCCCTATCTCCCGCTCGGTCTCCCAGGTAGCCTTCTCCACGGGCCGACCTCTCCACTGCACTTTCACTGAAGCTATATCCTTTGACCTCAACTTCCGAACCTGATGACCCAAAATAGCTACTGGCTCTACATCATAGGTCAAATCATCATCCAACTGAACCGTGCTGATCCAAAACATGAGATGGGTCCCTAATATACTTCCGAAGCATAGAAACATGAAATACCAGATACACACTCGACAAGCTGGGTGGTAAAGCAAGCTTAGAGGCCATCTCCCCAATCCTCTGAAGCACCTCAAAAGGCCCAATGAACCGCAGACTTAATTTCCCTTTCTTTCCAAATCTCACAACACCCTTCATGGGCGAAACCTTTAACAGAACCTTCTCGCCAACCATGTAGGACACATCTCGAACCTTCCTGTCAGCATAACTCTTTTGCCTCGACTGCGCTGTACGAAGCCTCTCCTGAATCACATTCACCTTCTCTAAAGCGTCTTGCACCAAATCAGTCCCCAATAGCCTAGCCTCACTAGGCTCGAACCAACCAACCGGAGATCTACGCCGCCTCCTATACAAAGCCTCCTATGGAGCCATCTGAATACTCGACTGGTAGTTGTTGTTATAAGCAAACTCTGCAAGCGGTAGAAACTGATCCCATGACTCTCCGAAATTAATAACACAAGCATGCAACATGTCCTCCAATATCTGAATAGTGCGCTCGGACTGCCCGTCCGTCTAAGGGTGAAACGCTGTGCTTAACTCCACCTGAGTACCCAACTCTCACTGCATAAACCTCCAAAACGGCGAAGTAAACTGAGTGCCCCTATCTGAAATGATGGAAACTGGAACACCATGCAAACAAACAATCTCCCGGATATAGATCTCTACCAACCACTATGAATAATAGGTAGTACACACAGGAATGAAGTGCGCGGACTTGGTTAGCCGATCCACAATCACCCAAATAGCATCGAACTTTCTCAAAGTCCGTGGAAGTCCAACAACAAAGTCTATAGTGATCCTCTCCCACTTCCACTCAGGAATATCTATTCGCTGAAGCAAGCCACCCAGTCTTTGATGCTCGTATTTCACCTGCTGACAATTGAGACACCGAGCCACAAATCCCACAATATCTTTCTTCATTCTTCTCCACCAATAGTGCTGTCTCAGATCCTGATACATCTTTACGGCACCCTGATGAATGGAATACCGCGAGCTATGGGCCTCCTCCAGAATCAACTCCCGAAGCCCATCCACATTGGGCACACATATCTGTCCCTACATCCTTAACACCCCATCATCACCAATGGTCACATCTCTGGCATCATCATGCTGAACTCTGTCCTTAAGGACAAGCAAATGCGGATCATCATACTGGCGCTCTCTGATGCGATCATATAAGGAAGACTGAGAAATCACACAAGCCAATACCCGACTGGGCTCTGAAATATCCAACCCACGAACCGATTGGCCAAGGCCTGGACATCAACTGCAAGAGGTCTCTCCCCAACTGGAATATATGCCAAACTCTCTATACTCAATGCCTTTCATCTCAAAGCATCGACCACCACATTGGCCTTTCCCAGATGGTACAATATAGTGATATCATAATCTTTAAGCAACTCCAACCACCTCCGCTGCCTCAAATTAAGATCCTTTTGTTTGAACAAGTGCTGGAGGCTACGATGATCAGTAAGCACCTCACAAGTCACACCATACAAGTAATGCCTCCAAATCTTCAACAAGTGAACTATGGCAGCCAACTCTAAATCATGAACGAGGTAGTTCTTCTCATGAGGATTCAATTGACGAGAAGCATAAGCAATAACTCTACCCTCGTGCATCAATACACAACCAATACCAACTCTCGAAGCATCACAATACACGGTATATGAACCTGAAGTGGATGGAAAAACTAACACTAGAGCTGTGGTCAAAGCTGTCTTGAGCTTCCGAAAGCTCTCCTCACATTTGTTCGACCATACAAATGAAGCACCCTTCTGAATTAACTTGGTCAAGGGCGATGCGATAGATGAGAATCCCTGAACAAACCGGTGATAATAGCCTGCCAAACCAAGAAACCTGCGAATCTCTGTGACTGGGGACGGTCTGGGCCAACTCTGAATTGCTTCTATCTTCTTCAGATCAACCTGAATACCCTCACTGGACACCACGTGCCCCAAGAAAGCCACTAACCTGAGCAAAAACTCACACTTGGAGAATTTTTCTTAAAGCTTATCCTCTCTCAATCTCTGCAACGCAACTCTCAAATGCTCTATGTTCTCCTTCTAACTACGCGAATACACCAGAATATCATCAATGAAGACTATGACAAACGAGTCAAGATAAGGCCAACACACTGTCTATCAAATGCATGAACGCTGCTAGGGCATTGGTCAACCCAAAAGACATCACCAAGAACTCATAATAACCATATCGGGTCCTGAAAGTTGTCTTAAGAATATTCGAGTCCCTGATCTTCAACTGGTGATAGCCTGAACGAAGATCAATCTTTGAGAACACTCTCGCTCCTTGAAGCTGGTCGAATAAATCATCAATGTGAGGCAAAAGATACTTGTTCTTAATTGTTACCTTGTTCAATTGCCTATAATCAATTTACATTATCATAGTGCCATCCTTCTTCTTCACAAATAGAACCGGCGCACCCCAAGGTGACACACTAGGCCAAATGAACCCTTTATCAAGGAGTTCCTGAAGCTACTCCTTTAATTCCTTCAACTCTGCTGAAGCCATATGATATGGCGGAATAGAAATGGATTGAGTGCCCGGCACCAGGTCAATACCAAAATTAAATATCCCTGTCCGGTGGCATGCCCGATAGGTCTAAAGGAAACACATCAGGAAAATCCCTCACAACTGAAACAGAATCAATATTGGGAGTCTCAGCACCGACATCCCTCACAAAGGCTAGATACGAAAGACAACCCTTCCCAATCATACGCTAGGCTTTCAAGAATGAGATCACTCTACTGGGAACATAATCAGTCATACCTCGCCCCTCAATCCGTGACACACCCGGTATAGCCAATGTGACTGTCTTAGTATGACAGTCCAAAATAGCACGATACGGAGATAGCCAATTCATGCCCAAAATGACATCGAAATCCACCATACACAATAATAAAAGATCTACACGGGTCTCCAAACCCCCAATAGTCACCACACACGATTGGTACACTCGGTCTACAACAATAATATCGCCCACCGGGGTAGATATATGAACAGAGGAAGCAACAAACTCACAGGGCATACCCAAATAACAAGAAAAGTATGATGACACATAAGAAAAGGTGGAACTGGGATCAAATAATACAAAGGCATCTCTGTGGCAGACTGAAACAATACCTATAATAACACCATCTGATGTAATAACATCGGGTCTTCCTGGAAGTGCATAGAAACGGGCCTGACTGCCACCTGATCGACCTTCCCCTCTGGGGTGACCCCTAGCTGACTGACCTCCACCTTTAGCTAGCTGGGCGAGTGGTGGTGAAGTAACTAGCGCTGAAGCCGATAACTGACCCCTCTGCTAAGATGAACTCACAAGACGATAAGGGCATTGCCTCCACATGTGACCTATCTCACCACACTCATAACAACTCCCAAGTGTTGGAGAAGGGGACTGAAGGGAACCCCTCGCACCGCAGTGACTAGCAGATGCAGTCGGCATAGAAGAGCCCTGAATTGATGGAGCACGGGATGAACTTTGAGCTGGAAGGGCACTAAATGATGACTGGCCTTGATGAGAACCGTGAGAACCATGACCCGATGACGCCCCACAATAACCTGGGCGAGCTGGCTGAGTATGCCTAAATAGACGGCCTCTACCATGCTGAAACTAACCCCTCGAAAGAGTACCACTATAACTACCAGATCCTCGAGGACTTTTGGCCTTCCTCTCCTCCTGCTCCTAGCAATGAACAGACTCAATCTCACGGGCAATATCCACAACCTCCTCGAAAGTAGCACCAATCACCCTCTCCCTGGTCATGAGAATATGAAGCTGATAAGTGAGGCCATCAACAACCCTCCAAATCCTCTCTCTATCTATCGGGACTATCCAACTAGCATGATGAGCTAACTCGGAGAACCTCATCTCGTACTTCATCACCGTCATCTCTCCTTGACGCAACCACTCAAACTCCCTACGCAGCTCCTCTCTATGGGACTGCGGCACATACTTCTCCAGAAAGAGAACGAAGAACTGCTGCCAGGTAAGGGGTGCTGCACCAACAGGCCTACACCTCTCAAAATCCTCCTACCAAGTAAAGACAACTCCCAAAAACTGATAAGTAGTGAAAGCGATCCCGCTGGTCTCCAGAATACTCGCTGTACGAAGCATCCTCTGGCACTTATCTAAGAAACCCTGGGCATCCTCGCCCTCTACACCACTGAAGGCCGGAGGTTGCAGTCTACCAAACCTCTCCAACCTACGCTGCTCATCCTCTGACATAACAGGAACTAGATAGTCCTGAGCAGCTACAACCGGCTGGGCTAGATGTGCCCCCGGTGTCTGAAGTCCTTGCACGACCTGCTCAGGTGTGCGAGCGACGAGAGTTTGATTACCTCCCCCGGTCTGAGAAGTAGCTGCGGCTGTAGTGGCTGAAACTGCCTGAGCTAAGCCAGTGCAAACTTATAAGATCTAAGCCAAGGCCTCCTGAAGACCCGGAATCACAATGGGCACAACTGGTGCCTGAGCTGGTGCTGCAAGAGCGTCCATAACTGGGACCTAATCCTGAACTGGGGCAGCTGGTGGATCTACAGGTGCTTCCCTAGCTGCTCTGCCCCTACTATGACCACGTCCGCATCCTCGTCCTCTAGTGGCCATAGCCGGTGGTACTAATGGTCACCTACCCTGACCGGTAGTGCGTGTCCTCACCATCTGTGAGAGAATAAAACAATAAAAGTTTAGTACTCGGATCAACAAATTTGCACGACAAGAATTTCAAGAATATGAAGTTTTTCCTAAAGGTTCTGAAGCCTCTCGAGGATAAATACAGATGTCTCAGTACCGATCCGCGAGACTCTACTAAACCTGCTCATGATCGTGAGACCTATGTAACTTAGGCTCTGATACCAACTTGTCACGACTCTAAACCCGAACCCGGTCGTGATGGCGCCTCTCGTGAAGACAAGGCCAGCCAACTATTCCCAATTCAATGTTAAATAGTTAAACAACAAGAAAATAGTCTAAAACATGATTTAATAATACTAAGTAGCAGATAATATCATAAATATGTGAAAGGAAAACCCAACACAACCCGAAACCGGGGTGTCACTAGTCATGAGCATCTATAAAACCTAATACAAGTCTGAGAAGTCTACAAACTATTACAAATGTCTGACAAGAGATAGAAAATATAAAGAGGGAAAAACACGGGACTGCGGACGTCAAGCAGCTACCTCGTGGACTCCGATATATGTCGGGAGCTCTCAACTCGCACTGGTAGGATCCGCAACGCTTGAATCTGCACACAGGGGTGCAGGGAGTAAAGTGAGTACTCCAACTCAGTGAGTAACAAATGTAAATAAAGACTGAAAGCAAGAAATCATGTAAAGCACAAAGCATTCTATAATAAAGCGTAAAACCATTTAAAAATCAGTGAATCAGTGAAATATAGGCAAAAATCCTTTATATCAAATGTAATTTCATGAAAATACCTTTTTCAACAATTAAGCAGGTAATGGATAGTTAATTAAGAAAAATAAACACATACAGGTTCGCCCTCGAGCACAGTATCAACAAATCCGCCCCTCAGGCAACATCTCAGAATAGTACCTGCCCCTCGGGCAACATCTTAGAACAATACTAGCTCCTCGGGCTCAATCTCGTATCACAATGGGTATCCACGCTCACTGGGGGTGTACAGACTCCTGGAGTGGCCCCTTACGGCCCAAGCACAATATCAAGCCACCTCGTGGCATCATCACTAGGCCCTCGACCTCATATCAATCAATCCACCTCGTGGCGTACATATCTCAGGCCCTCGACCTCATAATCAGTATCAAATGTTTCCTCACAACATAGGCCCTCGGCCTTGCTCAGTTAAAAATCCTCACAAGCTACTCGGGCAATAGTAAAACATGTTTCTCAGCCCAAAATAACATTTAAAAGATCATGTAAGTGTTAAAATAGAGTAAACATGGCTGAGTATGAAAAACAGTGAAATATAACATGACTGAGTTCAAATATAAAGTCAAAACAGTGAGGAAATACCAGTAAAAATCCCCCGAAGGGTCCAATAGTTGGCACGAAGCCCAAATATGACATTCAACCCAAATAATGATGATAGCAAATAGATTTCAGTCAAATACGCGATAAAATCATTAATCGGGATGGACTAAGTACCTATCCCCAATAGTGCACGACACCACGCTCGTCATCAAGCGTGTGCCTCACCTCAATATAGCACTACGATGTACAATCCGGGGTTTCAAACCCCCAGAACATCAATTACAATCATTACTCACCTCGAACCGGTCAAATCTCTAGCTCGCGACACCTTTGCCCCTCGAATCGGCCTCCACTTGCATCGAATCTATCCAAAATCAGAACGAGGACGTCAAAATATGCTAAGGGAATGAAGCCCAAGCGAAAATAACAATTAACAACATAAATCCCGAAATTACCATAATCCGACCCCCGGGCCCACGTCTCGGAATTTAATAATTTTTATATCAATAGATTCCTTATCTTTCCATGAGTTCATACATATCAAAAGTTCTGAAATCCAACCCCAAATGGTCCTTCAAATCCTCAATTAAAGGTTTAAGTTTCCATTCCCTAGTTTCTCCAATTTTCACCCTTAATTTCCATGATTTTAGTTCTAATCCGTGTAATAGTAGCATAGGAACGAGTTTTAGGTCCAAATTCCTTACCTCAATAAAGTTCCCCTGAAATCCCTCTTTCGAATCGTTTAAAAAGCTCCAAAGCCGAGATAAAATTGGTGAAATAGCTCAAATTTCGCGAATGCCACAATTTATACCTTCTGCCCAGTCATTTTTGCATCTGCGGCTCTATTTCCGCTTCTGCGGTACCAGATTTGCGGTTCTTCCTC
The DNA here is from genome assembly GCF_000715075.1 of Nicotiana tabacum. NCBI lineage: Eukaryota > Viridiplantae > Streptophyta > Magnoliopsida > Solanales > Solanaceae > Nicotiana > Nicotiana tabacum. Next base: position 121,106,038 of record NC_134101.1, read on the forward strand.
CGCTTTTGCGGAAATCACTTATTCCCCTTAGTCCGCATCTGCGGTCCCCTACCCGCATCTGCGACATCGCAGATGCAGTCCTCTTAGCCGCTTCTGTGATTTCCTACTCCTCAAGCCATTTTGGCTTCTACGATGAATTCCTCCGCTTATGCGGCGCCACACCTGCAGTCCCCAATCCGTAGGTACAAAAATACTAGAAGCAACAACTTCAGCAGCTGCTACAAGGTCCAAACTTCTCCGTTAACCATCCGAAATTACCCCGAGGCCCCCGGGACCTCAACCAAAAGCACAAACATATCCTACTACCTTATTCAAACTTGTACCAATCTTTAAAACACCTCAAACAGCATCAAATCAACAAAAACACATTGGATTCAAGCCAATCTTTCAAAAATCCTCCGAATTCCGCTTTTGATCAAAAACCTAACCAAACCACGTCCGAATGACCTAAAATGTTTCACACACATCCCAAATGACACAACGGAACTACTACAACTCTTGGAATTCCATTCCAACCCCTATATCAAAATCTCGCCTATCAACCGGAAATCACTAAAATATCAATTTCACCAATTCAAGCCTAAATCTACTCCGAACCTCCAAAACTCATTCCGATCACACTCCTAAGACAAAAATCACCTCCCGAATCTAACAGAACCATTAGAACTCAAATCCGAGTCCTCTAACACATAAGTCAACATCCCGTTGACTCTTCCAACTTAAACTCACTCTAAAGAGACTAAGTATCTCAAACCTTATCAAATCCTCTCCGAACTCGATATGACCAACCCGTTACCATATAACACAGATAAATAAAGCATAAAGAAGTAGAAATAGGGAAAATGGAGCAATAACTCATGAGACGACTAGTCGGGTCATCACAGATTCCTTAAATTTATGTTTGACCGCGTCGCATGTATGATTCGCGAGCGGGGTATTTTCTACTACTCTTATGGGATCGGGCCGTTCGCCTCGGCAGGTTTTATGTACCACACTCTCATGGGAGCGGGCCGTTCGCCTCGGCAGGTTAATAGATGCATCTATGGTTGGCGTCGTTCGACCCTCGGCAATGCACAATTTACTTTTATGTTGGATCGGGTCGTACGCCTTGGCATTTCCTCTATATATTATCCTCATGGAATCGTGCGTAATATTTGGAAAGGAGCTAGTGTATATGAGGTTTTTCCCTAATTTGAATTATGACAACCTCTTTGATGAGTTCCACTATCTCTATATATATGCTCCGGTTACGGAGAGAAATTTCTAGTTGAGAGCTTGAGTAAAATTATAAAGAGGGGAATTATACCACGTATTTTATACATGTTTATTTCATACATTTACTCGGTTTCATATTTATTCACTTCTTTACTGTATCTGATATTATTGGATCACTAGTAAGTGTCGAAGTCGACGTCTCGTCACTACTTCTTCGAGGTTAGACTGGATACTTACTAGGTATATATTATTTTCGTACTCATACTACACTTGCTGTACAGGCACATGTATGATTAGTGGACTTGTGAGCGCAACAACTTGGTTGATGTATGGACTTAGGTGAGCGACATCTTGTGAGATGATCCGCAGCCAGCAGAGTCTCCTTCAGAGTATTTGTATTTTCCTTTCTGTCCAAATTTGTATTTTAGATAGTTATTGTATTTTATTTTATTCCCTAGTAAATGCTCTTGCACTTATGACACCAGATTCCCTATTTCCTTCATTTCTATTTCTTTATGTGTTGTTCAACTTCATTTCATCGTATCGTGTCAGTTGGTTCGGGTTTGGAGTAGTTTTAGAGTTTTATGAGACACTTAGTCTCTTAAGTTGGCCATTTAGTTAGAAAAGTCAACCAAAAGTTGACTTGTGTGAAAACGATCTCGGAACTTGGTTTTTATGGTTCGGATAACTTTGTTAGGTGATTTGGGACTTGGGAGCGTGATAGGAATGTATTTTGGAGATCCGTGGTAGATTTTGGCTTGGATTGGCGAAATTGGAATTTTGGCGCTTTCTGGTTGGTAGTGAAAATTTTGATATCAAAGTCAGAATAGAATTTTGAAAATTGGAGTAGGTCCATTGTGTCATTTGTGACGTGTGTGAAATTTTTTAGGTCATTCAAACAAGGTTTAATAGACTTTTTGATCGAAGGCGGAATTTGGAAGTTTTGGAATTCTTAGGCTTGAATCCGAGGGTGATTTAATGTTTTGATGTTATTTTGAGCATTCCAAAGATTGGAACAAGTTTGAATGATGTTATGGGATGTGTTGGCATGTTTAGTTGAGGTCCCGAGGGCCTCAGCTGAGTTTTGGGTGGTTAACAGATCAAATCCTTGTTTTGGAGAGTTGCAAATTTTCTGGTTTCAGTTGCAGACATCTTTGTTCTTTGCGATCGCATAGAAGTGTTCGCGATCGCGTAGGCTCAGTTGGGTAGAGGTGAGAATTGTTCAACGCGATCGCAGAGGTCAGGACACGATCGCGATAGGTTGTGAAGTTGTTGTTCGCGAACGCGTGGCCAGGGTCGCATTCGTGTAGAAGGGAATGAGATGCTGAGAGGTGAATAGGTTTGTTCTATGCGATTGCGTGGGTGAGGCCGCGATCGCGTAAGGTAGCAAAGGCAGTGCTTCACGATAGCATGAAGTTTTATGCGATCGCGTAAGGTTAAAATGATGGTAGTCAAATTATATGCTTCGCGATCGCGATTAAGGAAAATTTACCTGGGTAGAATGTTTAAATAGTTGCCTTCCCGAATTTTAGCCATTTACCTGGGGATTAGGGCTTGAAAATGGAAAGTGTAAATTGGAGATTTGAGGGACCATTTGAGGTTCGATTTTGATGTTCTTGGTATGTACGGACTCGTGGGAGTATTGATGTGATTTTTTTCGGATTCCGAGACATGGGTCCGGGGGTCGGGTTTGACCAAGTTCGGGATTCTTGATGTAATTTGATTATTTTTGCATGAGCGTCATTCACTTAGCATATATTGATGTTATGATTCTGATTTTGAATAGATTAAACGCGAGTTGAGGCCGAGTAGAGACGCAAGGGCATCGCGGAGTAGTATTTCATCCGGTTTGAGGTAAGTAACGATTGTAAATCTAGACCTGAGGGTATGAAACCCCAAAACTTCATACTGTTTGATAAATGAGGTGACGCACATGCTAGGTGACGGGCGTGTGGACGTGCACCCGTAGGGATTGTGACTTGGTCCGTCCCGAGGCGACTATATAGTTGCATATTTTGATATATTGTAGATTATATCCATGTGTTTTAGAAATTTGTCTGTTAACTTGGGTTGAATGCCATGTTTGGGCCTTTGTGCCGAACTATTTAAACCATTAGGGGTATTTCACTACTTTCCTCACACTGAGTTAATTTGGAAGCATATCCTCACTCATGTTTTACTTATTTATTGTTTATTCCGGTTTTATCACTCTACTTCTTAATATATGAAAACTGCTTGGGCTGAGTTTTTCTGATTTTCACTGATATGCCCGAGTAGCCGTGAGGTTAATGACTGAGAGAGGTTAAGGACCTAATGGTGAGGATTATACATATATATATATACACATACATATATTAGGGATCGGGCTGCACGTCGCATTGATATTATAGATATATGTTATGTATCAGGCTGCATGCCACAACGATATTTATATGGACCGGGCTGCACGCTGCAGCGATATATATATTGGATCGGGCTACGCACCGCAGTGATATGATGCTTGGGTTGTAGGAGCCCCTCCGGAGTCTGTACACCCCAGTGAGCGTAGTCGACTATAAACTATGGATCGGGCTGCACACCGCAGCGGTTATTATTATTATTATTATTATTATTATTATTATGCGATATTTGTTGAGCCGGAATGTTGAGTGTGAGTACTGATTGACAAGAGCTGAGTCATGAGTGACTGAGAGGTTTGCCCGAGAGGCTATACTTATGAGTGATACCTTGCCCGATGGGCTTGTTTAAGACATTTTTTTCTGCTTTCACTCCTCTTTTCTACTGAGCCCCCGTTGAATAATGTTGAATAAATGTTTTTAAAGGATTTTAATTGAAACTGGAGTTTTTACAAGATAATTGGCTATTGAACTGCAGATTTTGACTTGATATTTCTGTTGAAATTTTCTTGATAAGTATGCATATGATTTTAAATGCTCGTCACTACACTCAGACTTTATTTACGTTAGTTACTTACTAAGTTGGCATACTCACGTTACTCCTTGCACCTTATGTACAGATCCGTCCCGAGCATCAGAATGAGAACTTCCAGCACTCTCACAGTCTTATCAGGAGATCACAAGGTAGTTGCACGATGTTCGCATCCCTGCCTTTCTCCTTCCTATTCTAGTACTTTATATTTCAGACTTGTTTTGTATTGAGCAGACAATGTTGAGTATATTTAGTGGCTCATGACTAGTGACACCAGATTCGGGCTATGTTGATGTATTTTCGTACTTATTTCGCATATTTCTTTAATATTTTAAAATTTGAAAGCTTTGAGACTTTATCTGTTTAGAAAAGTGAATTTATAAATGATTTTCATATTATTCGTGTTATTTTTGGGCTGGCCTAGTACTGTGATAGGCGCCATCACAATCGAGTATTTAAGGTTGTGACAAGTTTGTATCAGAGCCTAGGTTACATAGGTCTCACGAGTCATGAGCCAGTTTAGTAGAGTCTCGCAGATCGATACGGAGACGTCTGTACTTATCCTCGGGAGGCTGCGGAACCTTTAGGAAACTTCACATTCTTGAAATTCCTACCGTGCGAATCTGTTGATTTTAGTACTAAACTTCTGTTTTTCTATTCTCTCACAGATGGTGAGGACACATACTGTCGGTCAGGACGATCGACCACCAATTGGGGCCACTAGAGGCCGAGGACGCGATCGAGGCTATGGTAGGGGAAGGGGTGTAGCCCGCACAGCAGCCAGGCCAGCACCTACAGATCCACCAGCCGCCCCAGTTCATGATCAGGTCCCAGTTGTGGACGCTCCAACAGCACCAGCTCAGGCATCGGCTGTGCCTATTGTGATTCCAAGACTTTAGGAGGCCCTAGCCCAAATTCTATCAGTGTGCACTGGCCTGGCTCAGGCGGTCTCAGTTACTACGGCGGCATCTACTTCTTAGGCCGGGTGAGGTACCCAAACTCCTGCTGCTCGCACACTTGAGCAGGTTGTGCAGGGACTTCAGACACCGGGGGTACCTCTAGCCCAGCCAGTTCCACAAGCCCTGGATTATGTGGTACCAGTTATGCTTGACGACGAGCAACATCGATTGGAGAGGTTTGATAGACTTCAGCCTCCGACTTTCAGTGGTACAAAGGGCGAGGATGCTCAGGGTTTTTTGGACAAGTGTTAGAGGATTCTTCGTACAACGGGTATTCTAGAGACTAGTGGGGTAGCATTTACTACTTTTCTATTTTTTGGAGCTGCCTTTACTTGGTGGGAGGCTTATGAAAGGCATAGGCCTATTGATGCAGCGCCCCTTACCTGGCAACAGTTCTCCGTTCTTCTTTTGGAGAAGTATGTGCCACAGTCTTGCAGGGAGGAGCTGCACAGGCAGTTCGAGTAGTTGCATCAGGGTGATATGACTATGACACAACATGATATAAGGTTCTTGGAGTTAGCTCGTCATGCTATTTGGTTGGTTCCTACAGATAGAGAGAGGATCAGGAGGTTCGTTGATGTCCTCACATATCAGCTTCAGATTCTCATGACTAGGGAGAGGGTGTCAGGTGCTAGTTTTGAGGAGGTTGTTGACATTGCTCGCGAGATTGATTCAGTTCGTCACTAGGAGCGAGATGAGAGGAAGGCCAAGAGGCCTCGGGGATCTGGTAGTTTTGGTGGTGCTCCTTCGAGAGGTCATTTTCAGCACGAGAGAGGTCGTCTATTCAGACATGCTCGGTCATCTTGCCCAGTTCATCGTGGGGCATCATTGGGCCATGGTTCTCACAGCTCACATTAGTGCCATTCATCACACAGTGCCTTACCAGCCTAGAGTTCGTCCCTTGCTCCATCAGTTCTGGGTTCTTCCTTGCCAAGTCCTTCTACTGGTCATTCCAGTTCTAGGGGTTCCGTTCAGTCCCCGTTCCCCAAACCAGGGAGTTGTTATGAGTGTGGAGAGTTTGGACATATGAGGACGCAATGTCCTCATCTTCTTGAGGGCCCGTCTTAGTAGAGGAGTCAACCCTCGAGTTCAGCTCCAGTCACCTTACCACCCACTCAATCAGCTAGGGGTGGGGGTCAGTCAACTAGGGGTTACCCCAGAGGGAGAGGTCGATCAGGTTGTGGTCATGCCCGTTTCTATGCACTCCCATCCAGACCAGATGATATTGCTTCAGATGCTGTGATTACAAGTATTGTCTTAGTCTGCCACAGAGATGACTCTGTATTATTTTATCCTGGTTCCACTTTTTCATATGTGTCATCATATTTTGCTCGTTATTTGGATTCGCCCTGAGAGTCTCTTGTTTCATCTGTTCGTGTATCTACTTTGGTGGGCGATACTATTGTTGTGGACCGTGTATACTGGTCGTGTGTGGTGACTATTGGAGGTCTAGAGACCCGAGTGTACCTTTTGTCGCTTTGTATAGTGGACTTTGATGTGATATTGGGCATGGATTAGCTATCTCCTTGTCGTGCTATATTGGACTGTCATACTAAGACAGTGATGTTGGCTATGCTGGGTGAGCCACGGATTGAGTGGCGAGGTTCAACTGATTTTTTCCTAGTAGGGTGATTTCGTTCTTGAAGGCCCAACGGATGGTTGGGAAAGGTTGTCTTTCATACTTATCCTTTGTGAGGGATGTTAGTGCAGAGATTCCTAGTATTGATTCTGTTCCTGTAGTGAGGGATTTTCTCGATGTGTTTCCCGCAGACCTGCCGAGCATGCCACCAGATAGGGATATTGACTTTGGTATTGATTTGTGCCGGGCACTCAACCCATTTCTATTCCACCGTATCATATGGCACCGACGGAGTTGAAAAAGATAAAGGAGCAACTTTAGGAACTCCTTGATAAGAGGTTTATTCGGTCTAATGTATCGCCTTGGAGTGCGCTTGTTCTATTTGTGAAGAAGAAGAGATGGCACGATGAGAATGTGCATTGATTATAGGTAGTTGAACAAAGTTACAATCAAGAACAAGTATCCTTTGCCTCGTATCGATGATTTATTTGACTAGCTTCAGGGAGTGAGAGTGTTCTCCAAGATTGATCTTTGTGTAGGGTATCACCAGATGAAGATCAGGGACTATGATATTCATAAAACAACTTTCAGGACCCGATATGGTCATTATGAGTTCCTTGTGATATCTTTTGGGCTGACCAATGCCCCAGCAACGTTCATGCATTTGATGAACATCATGTTTCGACCTTATCTCGACTCGTTCGTTATTGTATTCATTGATGATATTCTGGTATACTCGCGTAGTTAGGTGGAGCACGTGAAGCAATTGAGAGTTGTGTTGCAGAGATTGAGAGAGGAGAAGCTTTATGCAAAGCTCTCCAAGTGTGAGTTTTGGCTCAGTTCAGTGGCCTTCTTGGGGCACGTGGTGTCTAGTGAGGGTATTTAGGTTGATCCGAAGAAGATAGAGGCAGTTTAGAGTTGGCCTAGACCGTCCTCAGCCATAGATATTTGTAGCTTCCTTGGTTTGTCATGCTATTACCGTCGGTTCGTTTAGGGATTTTTATCTATTGCATCGCCCTTGACCAAATTGACTCAAAAGGGTGCTCCATTCAGGTGATCGAATGAGTGTGAGGCGAGCTTTCAGAAGCTCAAGACTGCCTTGACCACAACTCTAGTGTTAGTTTTGCCATCAACTTCAGGTTCATATACCGTGTATGGTGATGCTTCGAGAGTTGGTATTGAGTGTGTGTTGATGAAGGAGAGTAGAGTGATTGCTTATGCTTCTCTCCAGTTGAAGCCCCATGAGAAGACCTACCCCGTTCATGATCTAGAGTTGGCTGCCATTGTTCACGCGTTGAAATTTGGAGGCATTATCTCTATTGTGTGTCTTGTGATGTGTTTACTGATCATCGTAGCCTCCAGCACTTGTTCAAGCATAAGGATTTTAATTTGAGGAAGCAGAGATGGTTGGAGCTGCTAAAGTATTATGATATTACTATCTTGTACATTCCGAGGAAGGCCAATGTAGTGGCCGATGCTTTAAGTAGGAAGGTGGTGAGTATGGGCAGTCTTGCATTTATTCCTGTTGGGGAGAGACCTATTGTAGTTGATGTTCATGCTTTGGCCAATCGGTTTGTGAGGTTGGATATTTCGGAGCCCAGTCGGGTCTTAGCTTGTATGGTTTCTCGGTCCTTCCTTATATGATCGCATCAAAGAGCACCACTATGATGATCCGTATTACTTGTCCTCGAGGAAAGAGTTCAGCACGATGATGTCAGAGATGTGACCATTGGTGATGATAGGGTGTTGAGGATGCAGGGCCGGATATGTGTGCCCAATGTAGATGGGCTTCGGGAGTTGATTATGGAGGAGGCCCATAGCTAGTGGTATTCCATTTATCCGAGTGCCGTGAAGATGTATCAGTATTTGAGACAACATTATTGGTAGAGAAGAATGAAGAAGGAAATCGTGGGATTTGTAGCTCGGTGTCTCAATTTTCAGTAGGTGAAATATGAGCATCGTAGACCGGGTGACTTGCTTCAGCAGATAGATATTCTACAGTGGAAGTGGGAGCGGATCACCATGGACTTTTTAGTTGGGATCCCACAGACTTTGAAGAAGTTTGATGCTATTTGGGTGATTGTGGATCGGCTGACTAAGTCCGCGCACTTCATTCCTGTGTGTACTACCTATTTGTCACAACCTAAACCGATGGGCCGCGACGGGCACCTGGTACCTTATTCAACCGAGTACCAACACAACGTATCTTTTCGTATCATATTATCATAGATAACTGAGTCGGAGAAGCTTCCATGAAATAGGTAGAATCTAACATGTAATACCCGTTTATACATAAGACATATGGGCCTCTAAAATAAAAATAACCACTCGTACATTGAACATAGGCTGAAAGGCCATACAATCTTTTACGTACATGCCATTTGTCTATAAGCCTCTAAGGATACATAATTCTCATAAAGGTCAGGGCAGAGCCCAGCCATACCAAACAATACACATCTAAATCATACTAACCAAACAAGCAACTCCGAAGCAAATAGAGTGCATCAACATCTTCCGCTGAGTTGATCGCCTACTTGAAGGACTTTCAACCTATCTATCGAGACCTGCGGGCATGAAATGCAGTGTCCCCGAGCAAAAGAGACATCAGTACGAATAATGTACCGAGTATGTAAGGCACAAAAGAAGTACATAAAAGATATGGAAGAAATATAGAGTAAATGACTCAACCTGTAAGTCTGGATAACTCTATAAATCATGAATTACTTATAGTGTCATTCATATGCATATGAATGTCATGTCGTACATAAGTACATGTGTTCATAACATCATCAAGCCTCTGAGGGCATCCCATCATATCATCTCGGCCACTGTGGACAAAATCATCAACGTATACCAGCTGATCAGGTGGTGGTGCGTATATAATTCCATAACCTTTTTTCATATCTCATATACATATAATATACGCGTATATAATGCCATCTGGTCATGTGTCAATGTCATCTGTAGTCATGGGTAAATTTACATGTATAAATGCATGAAATGCATATGAAATACATTAATAAAATCTCTAGGTACGTCATAAGACCTTTATGCCTCTGATTAATATTAGAGGTAAGATTTTTGAACTCAATACTCGATTCTATGATGATTTTTAGCTAATTAGACATGAAATTAGTGGGATTTAAAGCCTAAAATTGGGGGATTAGGGCTTGAAATTAGAGAGTGTAAATTGGGGATTTGAGGGAACATTTGAGGTCCAAGTTTGATGTTCTTGGTATGTACAAACTAGTGGGAGGATAAGGATTCTATTGATGTAATTTTTATTGGATTCCGAGATGTGGGCCCGGGGGTCGGGTTTGACCAATTTCGAGATTCTTGATGTAATTTGATTATTTTCGCACGGGCTTCGTTCCCTTGGCATATATTGATGTTATGATTCTGATTTTGAATAGATTCAATGTGAGTTGAGGTCGAGTCGAGAGGTAAGGGCATCGCGGAGTAGTATTTCATCCGGTTTGAGGTTAGTAATGATTGTAAATCTAGACCTGAGGGTATGAAACCCCGGAACTTCGTACTGTTTGATAAATAAGGTGACGCACATGCTAGGTGATGGGTGTGTGGGCGTGCACCCGTAGGTATTGTGATTTGGTCCGTCCCGAGGCAACTGTATAGTTGCATATTTTGATATATTGTATATGATATCCATGTGTTTTAGAAATTGGTTTGTTAACTTGGGCTGAATGCCATGTTTGGGACCTTTGTGCCGAACTATTTAAGCCCTTAGGGGGAATTTACTACTTTCCTCTCTCTATTTGATTTGAAAGCATATCCTCAATCATGTTTTACCTGTTTATTGTTTAAATCCGATTTCATCACTCTACTTCTTAATATATGAAAACTGTTTGGGCTGAGTTTCCCTAATTTTCACTGATATGCCCGAGTGGCCTTGAGGTTGATGACTTAGAGAGATTGAGGACCAATATATATATATATATATATATATATATATATATATATATATATATATATATATATATATATATATATATATATATATATATATATATATATATATATATATATATATATATATATATATATATATATATATATATCGGTTTGCACGCCACAACGATATTATAGATAGATGTTATGGATCGGGCTACACGCCGCAGTGATATTTATATGGACCAGGATGCACGACGCAACGATATATATTGGATCCGGCTGCGAGCCGAAGCGATAAGATACTTGGGCTGTAGGAGTCTCTCTGGAGTCTGTACACCCCTAGTGAGTGTAGTCGACTATATATTATGGATCAGGCTACATGCCGTAGTGGTTATTATTTTTATTATGAGATATTTGTTGAGTTGGAGTGCTGAGTGTGATTACTTATTGACGAGAGCTGAGTCACGAGTGACTAAGAGGCTTTCCGAGAGTCTATACTTATAAGTGATACCTTGCTCGAGGGTCTTGTTTATGACATTATTCTACTTTCACTCCTCTTTTCTACTAAGCCTCTGTTGAAAAATGTTGAATAAATGTTTTTAAAGGATTTTATTTGTAATTGGAGTTTTTACGAGGTAATTGGCTATTGAACTGTAGATTTTGACTTGATATTTCTGTTGAACTTTTCTTGATAAGTATGCATATGATTTTAAATGCTCGTCACTGCACTCAGACTTTATTTACTTTAGTTATTTATTGAGTTGGCGTACTCACATTACTCCCTGCACCTTATGTGTAGATCCAGGTGCCCGAGCATCAGAGTGAGAACTTCCAGTACTCTCAGAGTCTTATCCGGAGATCGCAAGTTAGCTGCACAGCGTTTGTAGCATTGCCTTTCTCCTTCTATTCTAGTACTTTATATTTCAGACTTGTTTTGTATTGAGTAGACAATGTTGAGTATATTTAGTGGCTCATTACTAGTGACACCCGATTCGGGCTATGTTGATGTATTTTCGTACTTATTCCGCGTATTTCTTTAATATTTTAAAAATTAAAAGCTTTGAGACTTAATCTGTTTAGAAAAGTGAATTTATAAATGATATCTGTATTATTCGTGTTGTTTTTGGGCTGGCCTAGTACTGTGATAGACGCCATCACGACCCGGATATTTGGGGTCGTGATAGTAATTTCATTAACGAAACTAACAACATGTCAATGAACTGAAAATTAAAGATTCGAATTGTTAGGATCTGAAAAAATTTCGATCGCTACAGACCTAATATTCCTTTTTCAATTGAGGTTATTCTTATGGATGAAAAGGTTATATTTTTAAACTTTAGACTTCTATTTGTATTGTTAATATATGTGTTAGTATATTACAGTCATATGCAGAATAACATAGTCATTTTAACTAATTGAGTATTTTTGTAAAATGACTGCATTTACGCAAGATTTGGAAGGTCTCTTATCCAAAGTTCAACCAAGAAATTAAGGAAATGAATTTGTACATCATGAAAAATTCCATGGTTTGTACATCATAGGTGTAACGACCCGGTCGGTTGTTTCATGAGTTATAGCCTTGTTTTCACCATTTCTACTTCTTTATGCGCTATTCAACTGTGTTGTGTGGTATCGGGTTGGTTGGTTCATATTTGGAGTAGTTTTGGAGAGAAATAAGACAGTTAGTCTCATATTTTGAAGTTAAGCTGGAAAAATTCAATCAGATGTTGACTTATGAGTAGATGATCTCGGGTGTGAATTCTGACAGTTGAGTTAGCTCCGTTAGATGATTTTGGACTTAATAGTGTGTTGAGAATATAATTTGGAAGTCCGTGGTAGATTTAGGCTTGAATTGGCAAAATTGGAAATTTGGTGTTTCTCGGTCGACAATGGAAATATTGATATCAGGGTTGGAATAAAAATTTTGGAAGTTTTAGTAGGTCCATAGTGTCATTTGTGATGTGTGCGCAAAATTTCAGGTCATTCGGACGAGGTTTGATAGGTGTCGGCATCGTTTACGGAATTCGGAAGCTTAGAGGTTCTTAGGCTTGAATCCGAGGGTGATTTGGTGTTTTGATGTTGTTTGAAGTGTTCCGAGGGTTCGAATAAGTTTGAATAGTGGTATATGACTTGTTGGTACTTTTGGTTGAGGTCTGGAGGGCCTCGGGATGAATTCGGATGGTTAACGGAAGGGTTGGGAATTGGTTTGAGCAGCTGAAGCTGCTGCTTCTGTCATTTCTGCACCTGTGGATTGGGGACCGCATGTGCGAGGTCCGCAGAAGAGAAGAAGGACCGCAGGAGCGGGAGTTGGACCGCATTTGCCCGCAGGTGCGAGGCCTAGGTATAGGTGCGGAAGTTGGGAATTTAAGTGTAATGCACAGATGCGGCGTTTGGACCACAGGTACGGTCCCGCAGATGCGGAAGTGCTGGGCAGAATGTATAAAAAGGGCCCTTCGCGAATTTTGGTCATTCTTCACCATTTTTCATCCGAATTTGGAGCTTTTGGGAACAATTTGAAGAGGGATTCAAGGGGGTTTTCACTGAGGTGAGTAATTTGAGCCCTAATACTCGTGATTATGGTAGTTTTTTGTGGTTTAATCATGTAATTAGTGGTAATGAAGGGTGAAATGAGGGGTTAGAGCTTGAGATTTAGGAGAGTTTTGGTTGAGGGTTTGAGGGGTCAAATGGAGTCGAATTTTGATAAATCTTGTATGAATGGACTCGTGAGTGAAAGGAGTTTCTAGTTTTGCGATTTTTGTTGGATTTTGAGATATGGGCCCCGGAGCCGAATTTGGGTGAATTTCAGGATTTTGGTTTGAATTGATAGTTTTTCATTTGGAATTGATTCCTTGGTCTATATTGATTGCGTTGCATTGCTTTTGGTGAGATTCGGGACGTTTGGAGGCCGATTCCAGAGGTAAAGGCGTAGCGGAGTAGGATTTGGCTTGGTTTGAGGTAAGTAACGCTTCCAAACTTGGTTCTAAGGGTTCGAAACTCCAAACTATGTGTTATATGATTAAATATTGAGGTGACGCAAATGCCAAGTAACGGGCTTGTGGGCGTGCACCGTGAGAATTGTGGCCTGGTTCATTCCATGGCACCACGTAGTGACTCTTTCTAGCTAATATCTGTGTTGTGATTATGTGATTAAGTTAATGAGCTGTAAATCATGCTAATTACCATGTTAGGGTTTCACGCCGATACTGTTGAGAACCGAGTAGTCGTTTCTTGCTGTCATCTCATTAGTTTCATTGATATTCTGTACTTAGTCTTGTTCATGTAGATCATATCATGTCTCAGTCTCGGTTGTTATTATTTGGCACATCATATCATTGTTCGGGCTAGTTTCATAGCACTGTGAGCCCGTATGTGTGAGATTGGAGAGTGATTACTGAGTGAGGCCGGGAGCCTAATTATGAGTGACAGTTATGGGATCAGGTTGCATGCCACAACAGATTATGCCTTCATTGGCTTGTTATAGTGTTTGGGCTGAAAGGAGCCCTTCCAAAGTCTACACACCCCCAGTAAGCGCGGATGATATTATTGAGGGATGGATTTCCCTGGACATGGATTTATCCGAAGTATTGATATCTGGAGATGAAATTCTCCTTAGGGTTAGATTACCCTTGTTCCTCGGTCCCGATTGACTTGAGGTCAGTGTTGTATATATTTGGGGATGGATTTCCCTGGGCCGGATGGCCATATGCGGTACCGAGTGGTTGAGCGCTTGAGAGTGGGAGAACACGGTGCATTTTCATGCATTTCTAGCATTGACATGTAGAGATTCACTGAGCTTTATACTTCACATTGTTTGGATTTGGTATTTTGCTTTACTATTGAGTTGAATAATTGAATTGCTAGCATGCCTACCTTACTGTACAATTTAAATATGTTATAATTGCTGAGGTTTAGTTCGTCACTACCTATCAGTCCATAGTTTGGACTTGTTACTTACTAAGTTGGAGTACTCACGTTACCCCATGCACCTTGTGTGCAGATCTAGGTATCTCAGGTTATAGTAGCGGCTGTTGACTATTCCAGTCGCGGATTATCACTAGAGATAGTAAGGTAGCTGCCTGGCGATCACAGTTCCACCTTTCTCATTCTTTATCTTCCTTCTAGTATACTTCGGCTACTTTCAGACTATTTTGGTCTTTTATGTTTCAGAACAATTGTAGTATTGCTCATGACTTAGTGACACCCGAGGTCAGACTTATATTTCTGCATTTTGGTTTTTTTGACTTTATATCATTTTATGGAATTTCGGTTGAAAAAGGTTGTTATTTAAGTCTTAAATGAAATGTTGAATTACTTTGGGAATATGTCGGCTGACCTAATTTCATGATAGGAGCCATCACGACCGGGTTAGTTTTGGGGTCGTACAATGGGTTCTCTAGAGGAAGCACGAAATACAGGTATCCACGTTGCACAAATGTGCATGATGGGAAGCTCGGATGGTGTAGTTTCTCAGAAAGAACTAACTAACCACTTATATCACCTTAGCTTAGGAATTTCATAATATCTATGATAACTATATTATCATGTTGTTATACAAATTTTATAAAGAAGAAAAAATATTTTGTAACGGTATATGTCGCAGGTATATCTATCTTGGACTGATTGATAGCGAGATGGAATACCTTAACTTTCCCTACCTTATTATGTTATGTCGTTTACGCTTTCAACATTGATAAGACTTGGTTTTTGGCTGAGGGCATATGATAAGACTGCTATAAAGTGCAACGGAAGGGGGGCAAACACTAATTTTGAACTTAGTATATAACTACATATGAAGGGGAATTAAGTTCTAAGACTGATAATGGAGGTAGTATACTAAGGATTTCCCATAAATTTTGAATACTTTCTGATTGTTTGCCCTTTTAAGTTATGTACTTATGATGTTTAACGACATATTTTTTCCATCTGCGTGCGGCTGCCATCCATAATCTATTGAACTAAGGAATAGCCCTATCTATTTCAGTTGAAGACCAACATTGACATCACATGACAAATGGAAAACTCTTAATTACAGTGTGCATCATATGGTTTGACTGGATATAGTGGACCCATGGTAAATTCATAACATGTTTTTCATTCAGATTTTTTTGAGTCACTGATTTATGAAATATCTGGCAAAAAAATTCATAAATTTTTATTTTAATCAATAATCAAAATTTCTTAGTTACACGTTTTATGCTGAAATCTTCTTCTACCATAATGTAAAGTAAACTACCTCATGGAAATCGAATATTGACTAATCGGCTTCTTCTTTGAAGTGGAGTGAATACTAGTATCATTCTCGCATATAAGATATACTTTTCGTCAAATTTGGTTGAACTATAATGAATTATTATCGAGTCGAAAATGTAACATTCATTACCGAATACATATTATTAACTGCCATGGTCTATCAAATGTTTGAATAAATTTGAGCTTTTATACATCATTATTTGAACCAATTTGGCAATCGTTAGTTTTTATGTTAACTCATATTATTCTCATGGAAATATTATAAGATTTTAATCAGCTCTTTACATATTCGTTTTTAACTTTTAAGTCTCACATGGTTATTAAACACCCCATCAAAACTACTTTAATATATAATATTTATCACTTTTGCTCAGTTTACAATGAGATGTTTAATTAAAAGTAAAAAATATAGACGATTTTATGACTACCCATACAAATCTATAAGGTCATAAACGTAGCAAGTTACGCAATCTGTTCTCTATATATACAACATGATGCATTTCTTTATATCATTACAACAAGTATTTTTACAACAAGAAATATTTTTACTGGTGACACTCTAACATAATGCCCTATGCCTTTTGAAATAGAATACATAACAATCTGGTTGTAACGACCCGACCAGTCGTTTTAAGCATTTGCACTTCGCTCGATAGTTTACAGGCATGAGTAGCTCCGTATGATGTATTATGACTTATGTGAATCGTCGGTTTTGTTTTTCAAGTTATTCGGAATTGATTTGGAAGAATGATTCTCAGCTAGAAGCTTTAAATTTGAAAGGGTTGACCAAGTTTGACTTTTTAGTATTTGACCTCGGATTGGATTTCCAAAAGTTGGAGTAGGTTTGTGGTGTCATTTATGACTTGTGTGCAAAATTTGAGTTCAATAGGACGTGATTTGATAGGTTTTGCCGTCGTTTGTAGAAGTTGAAAATTTCAAATTTCATTAGGCTTGAATCCGTGTGTAATTCATATTTTTGATGTTGTTTGAGGTGATTTGAGGGTTCGACCAACTTCGTATGATGTTTTAGGACTTGATGGTATCTTTGGTTGAGATCCCGAGGGCCTCAGGTGTAGTTTCGGGGTGAGTTTTGAGCGAGTCCAAGCATTTCGACACTCTAATATTGTTCTGGTACTTTGGGAAGTGCGGGCCGCAAATTTTAGAGTGCTGCGGCAGAAGAAAAATGCGGACCACGGAGGAAAAGTGCGGACTGCACAATTCTTCTTGCGGCCGCACAGGGTATTCTGCAGGTTCGCTAGTCTAATTTCGGAAGCATATATCTTTTGATCCATAAGGAATTTAGAGATGATTCAGAAACAAAAGTTGTAGCCCTTCGTGTCTAGTTTTCAGAAAAATAAAGAAATCATCATTTGAACATTTGTACAGAAGTTATAGCTATTTTACTAAAATATAGTAGGGTAGAATTTGCTGAAGTACAGCCACACAATTTGGATTGCGGCCACAGGACCTGGGATGTGCGATCACACATGAAAATGTGCGGTCACCACTTTGGAAGGCATATTTGGTACTATATAAACGAGGGTTAGTGTATTATTTCACATTTTGGATTTTGGGAGCTCGGTTTGTGATAATTATTCGTGGGGTTTTCAAGAAAATCATCGAGATAAGTGATTCTAACTAGGATTTAGTTAATATGCATGAATATATCACTGATTTCATTATTTAATTCGTACTATGAGATTGAAATTTGGGGAAAATTACATAAACTTCATAAACTATAAGTTGGGGATTTGAAGGTCGAGTTGCGATCAGAATTGGCTAATTTTTGTATGATTGGACTCGTGAGTGAATGGGTGTTCATATTTCGTGACGTTTGTCGGATTCCGAGCTGCGGGCCCGAGTGTGATTTTTTGCCAGTTTTTGGTTTTGACTAAGGATTTGATCTTTATCATTTGGAATTGTTTCCTTGAGCTTGATTTGATGTATTTGAATTGCTTTTGGCTAGTTTTGAGCCATTCGAAGGTTAGTACGCAGGAGATGGCATTTTCGGAGCATCGCTTGGCTTGCTAGGTATTGGAATTGGCTTGTTCGAGGTAAGTAACACTTCTAAACTTGGTGCTGAGGGTATTAAACTCTGAATTAAGTGTTATGTGATTAATGTTGAGGTGACACGCATGCAAGGTGACGGGAGTATGTGCATGGGGCATGCACCGTGTAAATTGTGATTTAGTCGATTTCATGAAATGGTGTAGCCATCGTATCTGAAGATTTCTACTGTACTCTATGTGTTAGAGCACCTGAGCTGTAATTGATGCTAGATATCATGTTTAGGCTATATGCTGGTACCAATTTGACCTATAGTGGTCGTTCTTTGCTGTTGAGTTATGTGCTTAATTTCAATTATGTACTCAGTCACATTCATCATTACATATCACATCTCAGTCTCTATTATTGTTTATTATCACATCTCATATCATTGATTTGGGCTGCTCAGCATGAGTGTTATAAGCCGAGAGACTGGAGAGATTGATGACTGAGTGAGGCAGAGTGCCTGATTGTGAGGATATTAATACTATGGCACGCGAGTTGTCCGCACGTGAGTTGCCCATGTGGATCCAGATATTAATACTATGGCACGTGTTGTCTGTACAACACGTGAGTTATCCATGCAGATCTAGATATTGATACTATAGCATGTGAGTTGTCAGTGTAGCACGTGAGTTGTCCGTTCAACACGTAAGTTGTCCGTACAGATCATGATATTGATAATATAGCATGTGAGTTGTCCGTGCAGCACGTGAGTTGTCCGTGCGGATTATAGCGCTTGGGTTGAAGCAGCCCCTCCGGAGTCTACACATACCCCTAGTGAGCTAAATTAACTATATATATATATATATATATATATATATATATATATATATATATATATTGCATGCCTCAACGAGCCTTATGGCTATATGTATATGGATCGAGTTGCACGCTGTAACGAGCCTTATGGCAATAATATGGATCGGGTTGCACACTGCAATGAGTATTGTACAACGCTGAGCGATTGGGTGTGCTGAATGTTGAGCACAATAAGAGATAATACGAGACAGTAAGGTTGAGTACTTTGAGAGTGTGAGTACATGAGTTCATCACTGAGGGGCATTGCATTTGACATGAGTACATGAGATACATGCATAGAGATGCATTTCCTTTTGCTGCCCGATTTTGGTGATATTCATAATTTACCATGTGTAACGACCCGACTAGTCATTTTGCTTTTTAGAACCCCGTTCCCCTATATAAGACTTCCCATACTTGCTTAAATGGATTTATGACTTGCGGGACTGGTTGGTTCGGGATTTGGAAGAGTTTGGGTTGAAATTGGAACACTTGGTTCCTTAAGGTTGGCTTAAAAGGCCAAGTTTGACTTCAATCAACGTTTTGAGTAAACGACCTCAGAATACGGATTTGAAAGTTCCAATAGGTTCGTATGATGATTTCGGACTTGGGCGTATGTCCGGATCGGGTTTTGGATGACCCGGGAGCGTTTTGGCGTCTAATAGTGAAAGTTGATTACTTAAAGATTTTGAAGTTCTTAAATATTTGGTTTGGAGCGGGTTTTTGTGTTATCGAGGTCTGAACGGAGTTCTGAGATCAGAAATAGTTCCGTATTGTCATTCAAGACTTGCACACAAAATTTGGTATCAATCCGAGTAGTATAAGTGTGTTTCGTGGCATTGGATGTAAATTGAAGAACTTGAAGTTTATAAGTTTGGATTAATTGATTTTAGGGGGGTGATTCTTAGATTTAGCATTGTTTCGGGAGTTCCGAGGTTTCGAGTAAGTCTGTTTTATGATTTTAAACTTGTCGGTATGTTCGGGCGGGGCCCGGGGGCCCCGAGTGTTAATCGAACGAGGATCGAGTGGAGGTGGAAAGTTTTGGAAGGAGCTGAAGCTCCTGGTATTTGTCATAACCGCACCTACGGTTGGTCAGCCGCAGGTGCGAGACCGTAGAAGCGGTCGAGCCTTCGCAGGTGCGGCCAAGGAGAGGAGCCCAGGAACTATAGGTGCGATACCTTTTCCGCAGAAGCGCAACCTCAGGAGCGGCCCTAGACCGCAGAAGTAGTCCCAGCCAGCCCAACTCAACTCCGCAGATGCGGACGTTCCCTCACAGAATCAAGACCGCAGAGGCGGTTCCCTAACCGCAGATGCGGAAATCGCTGAAGGCGGTGTCTTCATTTAATACGATAATGTGTCATTTTTGACACATTTCATTCATTGTTTGGGCGATTCGGGAGCTTTCAAAGAGGGATTTCAACCTAGCACTTGTAAGGTAAGTTACTTCTACTTAATGTGAGTTCAATACTTGGTTTATGGATAGATTAACACACAAAAATTATTGAAAATTATGGGATTAGAGTAAAACCTAGGGTTTTGATTAAAACAAGATTTTACCACGAAATTTGTAATGGAATAAAGTAAAAATCATATATTCTTGATCCTTAGGTTATGGGTAACAACTTCCCTCAAAATTTTCCGAAATCCGGGCACGTGGGCCCGGGGATGGATTTCAGTAAACTTGTATTTAGGGTTGGGAAATTACTTTAATAGTTAGAATATGAACTCTTGAGCTTGTACTGACTAGTCTTACCTCGTTTAATTAGTTTTGGTTCGTTCCGCTCCAAATTGAGGGATTGAACACGTTCTTGATTTTGGAAGTAAGCTTTGGAGCGAGGTGAGTCTCCTTTCTAACCTTGTAAGAGGGAAATAAACCCCTAGGTGAATCTAATAAATGTATGTGATTGTCTGTGGGGGGATACGTACGTACGTGGCGACGAGAGTCCATGCGTAGCTACTATTATGCTAATTGTCCGGGTAGTTTAGGGCCCCTATCATGCCATACTTGCAAATGCTTATGTTCTTACTTGCTAATGAGATCACTTAGGACATGTTAGTGATTGAAAATAGATATAAACGAGCGTATGCACTTACTTGAGAACTTGTATGAATTTATGTGACTATAAATGCACCTTTATGTGCCTTCTTGATAATAATTGATAATTGTGGATTGGGCCGATCGCCTTGGTAGAAATAGATGCATCAATGGTTCGCGCCATTCAACCCTCTGGCAGTGCACTATTATTATTATGTTGTACCGGGCCGTACGACCTCGACATAATGTGCTCATGATATTTATGTGGAAATAACTCCATGATTTACTTGGTTTAAATGCTTGAAGTGCAACTTATTATATGACATGACTAAATTTGATTTATCGTTTCCTTCTGAATTCTGAGATTGTTATTATATTCATACTAATCATGCTTAGTGTAAGCCTTATATATTATTATTGATATTGACCTTAGTAAGTGTCAAGTCGACCCCTCGTCACTACTTCTTCGAGGTTAGACTGGATACTTGCTGGGTACATGTTGTTTATGTACTCATACTATGCTTCTGTATTTAACTATATAGGATCTGAGGCAGGTGCATCTAGTTACCCCTTCGGCGTGCGTTCCTGATTCCTGATCGAGATCCCACGGTGAGCTGCCCCTTTTGAGCCGTTCTGCAGCATACCAGAGTTCTCTTCTTTTGTAGCTAATTATGTACTGTCTACTCTGTTCCAGGCAGTAGGATAGTGGTATTTTGTATATTCTACTAGTTGCTCTAGTACTTGTGACACTAGTTCCTGGCACACACTGCAGACTATCATTTTTGGGTTGCATTTCTATTGTTATGAAATTGTTGATTTTCGATCTGCTAAAATATAAGTTAAGTGAATATTGAAATTGTTTAAATAAAATAATTGAGAACTCACTAGTTAATTAGGATTGGCTTTCCTGACAACAGTGTTGGGCGCCATCACGGCCTATAATAGAATTTGGTTCGTAACAAAATGGTAGCAGAGCACTAGGTTCACGTAGGTCTCACAAGTCATGGGCAACCCTAATAGAATCTTGCAGATCGGTATGGAGACGTTTGTATTTATCTTCGAGAGGCTATAGGGTGTTAGGGAACTACTCTTTATTCATCTCCTATCATGTAGTGGATGGTATACTAAATTTCCTTCTTCTATTCTCTCACAGTTGGTGAGGACGCGCACGGCAGATGTTCCAGACCCGGGAGGAGCTGCTCCTCCCATTGCTAGAGGCTAAGGCAGAGGCCGGGGAAGGGCACCGGCCTGAGGTAGGGGACGAGGGCGTCTTAGAGCTGTCCCAGTAGCACCACCAACGGATCTTGCGGGGGATCCTATCATTGAGGAGGAGGGCGAGGTGACCGCAACTGAGCCTACCGTAGCGGACTTCATGATAGCACCGGGTTTCTAGAAGGTCATGGGCCATATGTTGCGGTTCATGGACACTATGACTCATGCTGGTTTATTTCCAGCGGATCCAGCTACATCCTATGCGAGAGGGGGAGCACAGACCCCTACTGCTCAGCCTCATGGTAATGCAGCTGTAGTGTATCAGACTCCAGGTGCACTACCCATAGATGGGGCTCAGCCAACTGCTGTAGTGGTACCCGAGCCCAGACCAGTTGCAGATGGTAATCCGTAAAAGTTATTGGACAGATGGACTAGGTTACACCCTCCTATCTTCGGGGGTGAGCGTCATGAGGATGCCCAGGATTTCATTGATAGGTTCAGGGACAGACTGCACAACATGAGGATATTGGAGTCTCATGGGGTTGACTTCACTACTTTCTAGCTGAAGGGCAGGGCTCGTAGATGGTGGCAGTCTTATGTTCTTAGTAGGCCAACAGGTTCTCCTCCCATCACTTGGGGTCAGTTCACACAGTTATTCCTGGACATATATATTCTAGCCTCTGTGGGGGAAGAGCTGTGGTATCAGCTTGAGCAGCTTGAGTAGGGTCAAATGTCAGTGACTGACTATGAGGCGAGGTTTTCTAAGTTATCCCGTCATGTACTGATGATACTTCCTACTGACGCAGAGAGGGTGCGGGGTTCATTGTAAGGTTGTATTTTGGAACTAGGGCCAACATGGCTCGAGAGTGGAGATGAGGACTCCTTATCAACTAGTGGTGCAGATTGTTCAAAGGATTAAGGGCTACCGTCTGAGAGGTAGGGAGCAAATGCAGTAGGATAAGAGGGTTAGATTCTTCGAAGAGTTCAGAGGTGCCCCGGCTAGGGGCAGAAGTCAGTTTGGGAGGGGTCAGCCTAGCAGGCCCCCATATTCAGCACCACCACCTCCTCGAGGTGCTATAGTGCGTCCGATTTTAGCGCTATAACAGAGAGTTATTACAGCCCGCCAGCTATTCAGGGTTCCTCCAGTGGGTATTCAGGTCCCCAAGGTTCTTCTGGTTCTTATTTCAGTGCTATGCCGGAGAGCTCATACCATCCACCGGCTATTCAGGCTTCTTCTAGTGGGTCTACAGGACATCAGAGTCAGACATCAGGGCAGCAGGTTGCCACACCACATGATTGTTTTGAGTACGGAGACCTTGGTCATATTAGGATATATTGCCCCAGGCTTCAGGACAAGGCAATACAATAGAGTCAGCAGCCTATGATTACAGCACCGGTTGCCCAGCCGCCTAGAGGCGGGGGATGGACTGGTAGGGGTGGAGGCTAGATAGGGAGAGGTCAGCCAGCTACCGCTCAGTCAGGTGGAGGCCAGCCAGCCGGTGCTCCAGCCATATTCTATGCCTTTCCGGCCAGACTAAATGCATTGGCCTCAGATGCCGTTATCACATGTATTATTTCTGTTTGTAGTAGGGATGCTTCAGTGCTATTTGATCCAGGGTCTACCTATTCATATGTGTCATCTCTGTTTGCTCATTCCCTAGATATTCCTCTTGAGTCCTTGGGTACTCCCGTTTATGTGTCCACTCATGTGGGAGATTCTGTGGTTATGGATCGGATCTATCGGTCATGTATGGTCATATTCTATGGTTTCGAGACTAGAGCAGATCTCCTGTTGATTGATATGACCGACTTTGAGGTCATCCTAGGAATGGATTGGTTATCCCCATACCACGCCGTCCTAGATTGCCATGCCAAGACTGTTATTTTAGCGATGCCAGAGTTGCCAAGGTTCGAGTGGAAGGGTTCCTCAGTTAGTACATCTAGCCGGGTGATCTTTTTTCTAAAAGCTCGACATATGGTCGAGAAGGGTTGTTTGTCTTATCTAGCCTATGTTTGGGACACCACCATAGAGTCCCCGATGATTAATTCAGTACCAGTAGTCCAGGAGTTCGCCGATGTATTTGCTTCTGACCTTCCTGGCATGCCACCGAATCGTGATATTGATTTCTGCATTGATTTAACTCCAGGTACCCAGCCAATATCTATTCCACCGTACCGTATGGCTCCGAAAGAGTTGAAGGCGTTAAAGGAGCAGCTTGAGGAGTTGTTAGCAAAGGGGTTTGTTAGACCTCGTGTGTCACCTTGGGGTGCACTAGTATTGTTTGTGAAGAAGAAGGATGACAATCAATTAGAAGAAGGATTGAAACCCTAATCATCTCCTATTGTCTTCTACTTTCAGCTCACCGGAATCCATGGCCCCTCAGACGTTGGATGGCTTAAACTCATCTCCCTCTGCTCTTAAACACTTGGTGTTCAAAGTTTTGAGGTCTGACCTCAATGGTGTCCGTTCAGATCCTCTCCGATTCGAGGTTCTATGGCCTCTCCGGCCTTGCTCCGACATATCCAAGCATTATGAGCCTATTTCTGACTTATCTGACTCAGATCGGACATTTTCCAAGCCTTTCTCGCTTTAGGGTTCCTCTGAAACCTAGCTATTCGAGGTTTTCTCTAATTGTTTTCTTAAATCTGTTCTATATCTATGCTCTACTTGAGTTTTTAAACGTTTTCCTAATTTTTTTTCAAAAATCACTTCTTTCCGATTTAGGGTTTTTCTGAAAAGCTTAAAATGTTTCTCTAACTTTTCTTCTTCTTTTCTTTGTGTGTATTTGTCTATACTATGATCTGATGTTTTCTTTTCTACCACGCATGTTCTTCTACTATGTTTTTATATTTTCCTTTATCATGCATGTTCTTCTTTGCTTTGTTTTTCTACTGTGTTTTGTACCATGCTTGCATGTTCATCTTGTTGTATCTTCCTATATGATCTTTTGGTATGCTTTTCTGGTATTTTTGTGTTCTTCTACTGTATGTATTTCCTACTGAGTTCTTAAGTTTTGTTTGCCTTCTACTGAACTCTGTTTAAGTCCCTTCTAAAAGGTTTTCTTAAACACGTTTCTTTTACTATCGTGACTATTCTCTCATTATGCTCCTACGCTCTGTCTGCTTTGAATATTATTTGTATTTTCTTGTCTTCTCATGAGATTCTGAAAGGAAATCTCTGAGCCTGTTGCCTCCTCATCTCTGTATTTGACTCGAGTCGAAAACCCTAGAATTTGGGGGTTTCCTCCGAGTTTGGTCATATGATCAAACTAGGGTTCTGCTTGAGGACCCTTGACTCTTTCAAACTTATTTGTAGGTCTATGAACTAAGTGTGAACTTCTTTTGTTTGCACACAATTCTGATTCTCCTACACTAGACTCTTCTGAATAGCATGACAAATTTCTTCATGTTTAACGTGTCTGTATGCTTTTATATATGAGGAATCTTTCTTCAGAAAGGTTTTCCAACTTGTGATTGATTCAGAATTCCTTTTAATAAGTCTAATTGATTGGCACTGATTTTCCTTAAGTTGAAATCTTTCCCATCTTTCTGGCTTGGGTCATTCATACAAAATCTTCAATTTTCGATTTTCTTGGCGGTTAACTGATTTCCTTTCCTTATTTGCACAAACCGTGTGCTGTCAAGCCCCTGTCCTTAAATAGACCTTTATGTATTTACCCCTTTTATGCTGATTTGAAAAAGTGTTTGATGAATCCATTTCCTTAATTAGTTTTGCCCGTTTGAAATCAGAATCCCTTAATTAGGGGGAAACCTTGTGTAATTGATTTTCAAACTATTTTCTTACCTATTTCTGCTTGCTTTCTACACTATAAAAGGGCACGACCCTTCTGCACTTTAACAGACCTTCAGTTCAACACTTTTACACTTCATACTTCACCCTTACAACCTCACGATTCTTTTATAAGATCATAGCATTCTGACTGCCTGTTTGCACTTTGGCTTTGCAAGACTACTTCTTTCTTTCACTTGTTTCTTTGAGACTGGTATGTTCTAGTTTTAGCTTCAGCATCATCCCAATGTGTTCACTTATAACCTTTACATCCATGTCTACTTTACTATCTATATAGAGTTGAATGTTTAATTAGCATGTTAATTTCTTTTACTTTGTTTCTGCTATGAATCCCTGTACCCCTATTCCCCTCTATGTGATTTGAGTTGTAGTGCATGACATGACAATATGCAAGTTATTGTTCATGTCTGGACTTGATCCCTTAGAGGATCTTGACTCCCAAAACAACGTGTTCTAATAGGCTTGTGGGGTGTTCCAGCACTTCCCATTGCTAGGTATGCCTACTAGCCTGTCCATGTTTCTCTACCACTTCCCCTTTCCCCTTTTCAAACTCTGCACTTACACTTACTCTTAGTTTCTAAGCTCTGCCCCCCTCCTGTAATCCTTGCCTTGGGATCTTAAGTTCCCTCTGAACTTGGATAATTGAGGGCTGGCCCTTCCACACCGCACTATGTTCTTAATCCTATATGTGTTTTGGCGTGAGTACTGCCCGGAGTCCATTTGAGGCTCTTAGGGAACTCTGACACATCCAAATAAGAGAAAGGCTTGGGATCCTGATCTTTGGAGTTGGTTCATCTCATATTTCATACCTGGAGTCTGAATTAGGCTCCCCTTGGTTGTACTTTAATTTCTGATGTAATTTTGCTTTAATACCATGTATATAAGTTAGTGTATATAAGTTAGTGTATCCAGGCTCCCCTGGGCTGTAATAATTTGTAATAACCATTGGGGCTGTTAGTGAAAAAGGGAGGGTCAATCGTGCATGCAAAGGGGTAGATACCATGTTTATAGGGGATTACTATACTTCTGCATTCACGTATCCTGCTTTAAGCTTTTGCACTTCTGCAATTCATATAGATACCATGTATATAAGTTTTTTTGCACTTCTGCATTTCATATAGATACCATGTCTATAAGTTTCACTTCTGCATTACATAGAGACCATGTCTATAAGTTTTCTGCGCTTCTGCATTATAATATAGATAATATGCCTATAGGACTTCCTACATTTTGCACCTGCATCTGTCAGTAGGCAAATGAGTTTATAGGCTTAGACAATCGACTGCATATAGATGACCTGCCTATAGGATTCCTGTACGCCAATGACAGTGTTTTAAATTAACAACGCCTAGAAAATATGCCTATAGGAACTATCAATTAAATCATAATCACCTCGCTCGTTTTAAGTTTAATCTACAGAACTTGGTAAAATACTGGCAACCTTCCTGTAACCAGTTTACTGCTTTATTTCTGAAACTAATAGATATCATGCCTATATGTTTCGCCCAACACCTAGGAAAGCTTTAGGGTAAAATCTATAACTGCGCTCGTCTTTGATAATTACAACAAGCGGGCAGGTCTAATTCAGACTTCTTATCTGAAAATATGTGATAAATCAGCCTGCTTTAACCTTTTAAGTTTAATCAGACCATAATCAGTATGTGTAAGACATGCTAAAACTATATGCTCTCTTTGGTTTAAGGAGGTTTATTTGAGCCATATTTGTTTATATGCTTTCCCAATAATTGCTATATATGTTTTGATTGTCGCCTTAGAATTTTGTCCTTTAAAACTGCAAAACCTCATACCCCTCCCTTTTAGGTAGTAGTCCTAAGTACCTCCAAGGCTGATATGAATGGGGTGGGTAATAGCATTCAATAAGTAACGAAACCATTCTGCGCTTTAATACCTTGATGGGATGGGAAAGGGTAGATATGGATATAATGACCACACAATAATATCTCGTGTACCCCGCTTTGAGGAGTGATTACCGGATATTGTGTGGGGTGATCCATATTATTTGTAAACCTAGGACCCCCTCTCCCTTTACTTGTTTATTTTTTCAGAATTTTCAAACTGTTTTCCTAAAAAATTCAGCTTCCTTTTGTTTTCTTTAAACTTTAATCTATTTGCAACCATTACGTGAAAACCCCTTATATTTAAAACTTCTATTTGCCTACTTGTTACTTAATGTTACAATTATAGCATGGCCGGGAACCACACTAGTGGATCCTGAGGGGTGCCTAACACCTTCCCCTCGGGATAATTTCTAGCCCTTACCCAATCTCTGGTTTTCTAGATCAATTCCTTCCTAGTTTCCTATTGCACTTTAATCATTAGGTGGCGACTCTCCAATTCAAACCCAATTTCCAAAGGGGAACGAGTTGTCCTCCAAATGTCCTAAACCTGATTTCACGAGAAAAAGGGGGCGCGACAGCATGGCGACTCTGCTGGGGACATACTTTTAGGCTTTTACCATTTCAAGCTATTACTGTGACTTTACATTTCTTCTATGCTTTATTTGTTTAATACCTTTAAGCATTTAATTCTCTTTTCTACTACAAAAACTAACTTTTCTCTGTTTGGCACGAGTGGAATATGATGTTGAAAACATGCTTATGTAATAATTAAAACAAGTTGTCACGTATTTGCATGTTCATAAAGTAATAATTACAATAATTTAAAACAGTAATAAAGGAGTGCAGTAAAGGAAAGCAGTAAAGGAAAGCAGTGAAAGAAACAAGGGAAAGAAACATAATTTACCTTTTCGTTTTATAAATGTAATAAGGCCAATGACCATTAGTGACTTTTTTATCTTTTGTTATTTAGTGTCGTTTTGGGATTCGTCTTATTTTTATCAATAAAATGAGGCATTTAGCATTATAAGTTCTCCAAATCAACTTGTTGCTATGCCTACCTCGGGCCCAACGAGGCTCCTAAATTAGGACACGACTTACATTCTTGCACTACGTATTTAAATATCGCAACGTTTCTTTTCATAATCCTCACTGACTTGTTGCCTTTCTGTTTTTATTTTTATTTATTCCCTCCCCAAGGTTAGTTCGTGCACTCTGGCATCATTATCATATTCCACAAGATCCAACGGCCCTCCACCTACTCATCCTCCTAGCCCCGTCAGAAACTGGAATAAAGGAAAGATGGAAGATTTGAACAACACCAGAAAGGAAAACTCAACTGAACGGGTAGAGGTCACTCATGGTACTCTGGTTCCTAAGGAAAGTGCATCCCAGCTTGAACAAAAGCTGCTGAAATTCCAAGAAGAACTTGATCAGGTTCGGAACTAGGTGAGCTTATCATTTTCCCTCACCACCTCAGATGTCAATTTTCCTAACGCTCAGAACCCTACACCTCCACAAAACATCCCAAAACCATAAAACCATCCCGCTCTTTACCGCCACTGCAACACCTATCATACTTCCAACAATACTCCACTGCTCATCCCAGAACCGGTGAACTCAACAAATGACTATTTCCACACTCATAGCACCCCCGTCTATGTGGAAACCATGCCGCACTCCACCCAACCCATTTCAAGCACACCCGAGTCTGATGATAAAGACTCACTCATCAGGAGTTTGGCTGAAGAGCTTAAGAAATTGACTAGCCGAATTTAGGGCGTCGAAGGAAGCAAAGGAATTGAGGGGCTAAACTATGAAGATCTCTGCATACAACCTGATGTTGAACTGCCCGATGGGTACAAACCTCTGATGTTCGAAATGTTTGATGGTACAGGAGATCTGAGAGTTCATTTGAGAACATACTGCGACAAGCTGGTCGGAGTAGGAAAGGATGAAAGGATCCGCATGAAACTCTTCATAAAGAGTCTGAAGGGAGATGCTCTGTCTTGGTACATTAGCCAAGATCCGAAGAAGTGGTCGAACTGGGTAAGCATGGCGTCCGATTTCATGGACAGGTTTAGGTTCAACACAGAAAATGCACCAGAAGTGTTCTACATCCAGAACCTAAAGAAGAAACCCACAGAAACATTCCGTGAGTATGCCATTCGCTGGAGGTCAGAAGCTGCCAAAGTCAGGCCTGCTCTAGAGGAAGAACAAATGAACAGGTTTTCGTCCGAGCTCAAGACCGCTAGTACTATGAAAGGTTGATGCTGATTGAAAGCCAGAAATTTTCCGACATCATCAAGCTATGTGAGAGGATCAAGGAAGGCATCAAAATTGGTGTGGTCACAAACGTTGAGGCTTTGTAGGCTACCAACAAGGCTCTATAGTCTGGTGGCACGACCAAGAAAAAGGACGTGAGCGCCGTGATGGTTGCACAGAGAACCAAGTCCCCTATCAAATACCAAACCTACCTGATGTTTCCATTCACATATCAGCCAATCCCAAATTACCAAGCACCCTCGCCCTCTTAACAAACTCCACCACCTACCTACCAATCACCTCCATCTCCCATATATCAGCCTACTTCACCCAGATATTCCCAACCCGCACATGTCTACCAAGCCTACAATACTCAACCCTCTCACAATCAATCACCTCCCACTCGCCAAAACTTTCCTAGACCCCGACCAAATTTCGATCACAAACCTTCCAAACAATATACCGCCATTGCTGAACCAATTGACCAGCTGTATGAAAGGCTCAAAGCTGCTGGTTATGTCACCCCCATCCCTGCTGTAACTCCTAAAAACCCTTCCCAATGGGTCAATCCTAATAAATCCTGTGCATACCATTCCGGCATGAAAGGGCATACCATTGATGAATGTCGCTCTCTGAAAGATAAAATCCAAGCATTGATTGATAACAAGATTATTGTGGCATAGGAGCCCGCTCTGAATGTCTGCTATAACCCTCAACCAGACTACACGGGTGGAGGCATTCACATGATTGAAATAGAGGACGACTGGGACCCCAAAGGGTCAATAGGTTTGATCACAGAAACCGATGATCCAAAGAAACTAACAGTCACCCTTAATCCGATTGTAGTCCAGATTCAGCCTTCTGGGGATGCTGAGGTGAACATGTCCATACCACTTGAGTTTGAAACACCATCCTCTGCAAATATGCCAGCATCGATCGAGGTCAAGTTTGGGTCCCCGACAAATGTACCTGAACCATTTGAAATTTCGGTCTTGCCTTCCAAAATACAGGCTTTGTTCGGAGTAAAGGTGCCCATTCTAGTAGCAATTTCGGCTATAATGCCATTCCATACAAATGCCATACTTTGGGACTACACAGCCGAGGCAAGAAGGAAAGGGAAAGCTAAATCGGGAAAAGCAGTCGTGGCACAGGGTATGACAAGAACCGGCAGAGTATACACCCCAGAACATTTGGTTGAATCAAGCAAGCAGGCCTCTAGACGGCCAACCATCACTGAAGCTGGGCCCGATGATCTCTGGAGAAAAATACAAGCAAAGGAGTACTTAGTCATCGATCAGTTGAACAAAACACCGGCACAGATCTCTATCCTAGCTTTGCTGCAGAGCTCCGATGCACATAGGAATGCCTTGTTGAAGGTGCTGAGTGAGGCATATGTACCGAGAAACATAACTGGAGGAGAAATTGCAAATATGTTAGGGCAGGTATTGGAGAGTCACAAGATCACTTTTCATAATGTTGAATTTCAAGTAATAGATGTGCCGACATCTTACAACTTGCTGTTGGGACGACCGTGGATTCATGCTGCTGGGGCCGTAGCATCAACACTGCATTAGGCGGTGAAATTTGAGTGGAACCACCAAGAGGTGATCATTCACGACGACGGTAGTAATCCCATATACAGTCGCCAAACCATCCTAGCGATTGGAGGAAGGACAAAGATAGGCGGGGAAACCTATCACCACATCGAGGGAGTGGGACAACAAAATTGAAAGCATATTGAACTGGAGCGGATATGAGCCTGGCAACGGACTTGGCAAGAACCTCCAAGGAATTGCCAAGCCAATAAAACTAAAGAAACATGGCACCACTTTCGGCCTGGGATACGAGTATACTTGGAAGGAATTCAACAACTGGTCGCCATCATGGCGCGGCCCTTACTACCCACTGGAGCAGCCGATACCCCATTTACAAATGACTTTCCAGCCAGTCGATGTTATATATGGGTCGGAAGAAGATGAAGCACTGGCAGCAATGAGGAATTTATTCGTGGAAGATGATGACATGGATTGCTGTGTCATTTTCAAGAAGGAGGGGGAGGAAGGCCCTTCCATACAGGCCGTAAGCCGAGGAGCACGCCTCAACAATTGGACCATCAGAACCACCAGAGCTCGGAAAGCCTCAGGGTAGCAAGGCTGAACAAAGCATCATGCACTATCTTTTATTTTTACTAGTTGATTTTCCTTTCGCATTTTTTGAATTTTCGCAATAAGATCTTCCAATGTTCAAAACAGTTATGAAATTTATCAAAGCATTTTGGTTTCCTTACAAATCTTACTCTTATTATTTTCTCTCATTACTTTACTTATACAACATTACTATTACATATCTTGATGAACCAATGGTTGTGACATGCAACGAGATAACGCAACAAACGGACATACATTCAAAAGAAGATGATATACCGGAAGGGATTATTAAAGAGGTTGAAAATTTTGAGAACAGACCTAAGTCTAACCTGGATTAGACCGAGATTGTTAACCTGAGAGATGCAGAAAATATCAAAGAAACTCGGATTAGCGTTCATTTGTCAACGTCAGAAAAGAAGGAATACATAGAATTTCTAAGGGAATATGAAGAGATATTTGCTTGGTCATATGATGACATGACTGGTCTAAGTACATCTATTATGGCTCACAAACTACTAACTGATCCGACATGTCCACCGGTAGAGCAAAAGCTCAGAAAGTTCAAGCCTGACATGAGTTTGAAAATCAAGGAAGAAGTCACTAAGCAAGTCAAAGCTAAGGTTCTCAGGGTAGTTGAATATCCGACATGGTTAGCCAACATCGTGCCAGTGCTGAAGAAGGACGGGAAGGTCAGAGTCTGTGTCGACTACCAGGATCTCAACCGGGCCAGTCCAAAAGATGACTTCCCCTTGCCAAACATACATATATTGATTGACAATTGCGCCAAGCACGAGTTGCAGTCATTTGTGGATTATTTTGCTGGGTATCATCAGATCTGGATGGATGAAGAAGAAACTGAGAAAACAACTTTCATTATGCCGTGGGGAATGTACTATTACAAGATGATGTCGTTCGGGTTAAAGAATGCTGGGGCCACCTACATGAGGTCCATGACTACCATTTTCCATGATATGATACATAAAAAGATCGAAGTGTATGTAGATGATGTCATCATCAAATCCAAGAAAGCCATTGATCACATGGAAGATTTGAGGAGGTTCTTCAATAGACTGAGAAGGTACAACTTGAAGCTGAATCCTGCGAAATATGCATTTGGGGTTCCTGCCGGAAAACTACTTGGGTTCATTATGAGTCGCCGAGGAATAGAACTAGATCCATTAAATGTCAAAGCTATTCAAGAATTGCCACCGCCAAAGAACAAGAAAGAAGTAATGAGTTTCTTGGGGAGACTCAACTACATCAGCCGATTCATAGCTTAATCTATTGTAATCTGTGAGCCAATCTTTAAGATGTCGTAGAAGGACGCTGCTACCAAATGGACTGATGACTACTAGAGGGCCTTCGACAGAATCAAGAAGTACCTGTCAACACCACCAGTTTTGGTCCCACCCGAGCTGGGTAAACCTCTATTACTCTACCTTGCAGTGCTAGATGGAGCGTTCGGTTGTGTTCTTGGGCAACATGATGAAACAGGGAGGAAGGAGCAGACCATCTACTATCTTATCAAGAAGTTCACCCCTTACGAGGCCTGGTATTCTCTGTTAGAACGCACCCGTTGTGCTCTGACTTGGGTAACTCAGAAGTTGAGGCACTATTTTTGTGCCTATACCACGTATCTCATATCAAGGATGGATCCATTGAAGTACATCTTTCAGAAGCCCATGCCCACTGGCAAACTAGCCAAGTGGAAAATCCTGCTAAGTGAATTCGACATTGTCTACATGACTTAGAAAGTAATCAAGGGACAGGCTTTGGAAGATCATCTTGCCGAGAATCCCGTGGACGGAGAATACGAATCCTTAAAGACATATTTTCCTGATGAAGAGATATCATTCATAGGAGAATACTTTGCAAAATCCTATGATGGTTGGAGAATGTTTTTCGATGGAGCAGCAAATTTTAAAGGAGTTGGCATATGAGCAGTCCTAGTGTCAGAAACCGGTCAGCATTATCCGGTGTCTGCCAAACTCAGATTCCCTTGCACCAACAACATGGCTGAGTACGAGGCCTGCATCTTAGGACTCAAGATGGCCATTGACATGAACATTCAAGAGTTGCTAGTGATCGGGGATTCAGACTTGCTTATACATCAGGTCCGAGAAGAATGGGCGACCAAGAACTCTAAGATACTCCCTTATCTGCATCACGTACAGGATTTGAGAAAGAGGTTCACAAAGACAGAGTTCCAGCATGTTCTCAGAGTCCAAAATGAGTTTGCCGATGCATTGGCTACCCTATAATCCATGATACAACATCCAAATAAGAATTTCATTGACCCTATTCCCGTAAATATCTACGATCAACCAGCTTAATTTGCTCACGTCGAAGAAGAAGTGGATGGAAAACCTTGGTTTCATGATATCAAGGAATACTTGGCGAAAGGAGAATACCTAGAGCTCGCAAACGCTATTCAAAAGCGCACGCTTCGGAGGTTATCCAACAATTTCTTTCACAGCAGAGGAATCCTGTACATGAGGACTCCTGATATGGGATTACTAAGGTGTGTCGACGTAAAGGAAGCATCTAAATTACTAGAAGAAATCCATGCTGGGACCTGCGGGACACATATGAATGGCTTTGTCTTAGCCAAGAAGATACTCCGAGCTGGTTATTTTTGGATGACTATGGAAATGCACTACATCCAGTATGTCCGGAAGTGCTACCGCTGTCTGATACATGTAGATATGATAAAGGTGCCTTCGAACGAGCTTAATGCAAAAAGCTCACCATGGCCGTTCGCCGCTTGGGGAATGGATGTTATCGGACCAATCGAACCTGCCGCATCAAATGGGCACAGGTTCATTCTAGTGGCAATTGATTATTTCACCAAATGGTTTGAAGCAGCATCGTACAAGGCAGTGACTAAGAAAGTCGTAGCAGACTTCATCCGCGACTGTATCATTTGTCGGTTCAGAATTCCAGAATCAATCATTACCAATAATGGCTCCAATCTCAACAGTGACTTGATGAAAGCCACGTGTGAAACCTTCAGGATTAAACACAAGAATCTACAGCCTACATACCTCAGATGAACAGAGCCATAGAGGCCGCCAATAAGAATATCAAGAAGATATTAAGGAAAATGATAGAGAAGCATAAGTAGTGGCACGAGAAGTTATCACTTGCTTTATTGGGGTATCGCACCACAGTCCGCACATCAACCAGGGCAACCTCCTACATGTTGGTTTATGATACAGAGGCTGTTATTCCCACTGAGGTATAAATTCCTTCCCTAAGGATCATACAGGAAGCTAAACTCAACATTGCAGAATGGGTGAAAAGTCGTTACGAATAGCTAGCTCTTATAGATGGAAAAAGAATGAACGCAATTTGCCATGGTCTGCTTTATCAGAACAGAATGTCCAGAGCCTTCAACAAAAGAGTCAAGCCGAGACAGTTTACACCAGGGCAGATAGTGTTAAAGAAGATTTTCCCGCATCAGGACGAGGCCAAAGAAGTTCTCTGCCAACACTGGCAGGGTCCGTACATGGTCCATAGGGTTCTAAGAGGAGGAGCCCTCATACTTGCAGAAATGGACGGAGAAGTTTGGCCGAAGCCGATCAATTCAGATGTAGTGAAGCGATACTATATGTAACCTTTATGCTTTCCTTTATGATGTAATTTGAACTATTCCTAACCTGATTCCTGTTTAAACGGGGACACGTAGGCAGCCCTATGGGTTCGGTCACAATTCAATAAAATTTTCATTTCCCCCTCAATTGGAAACTGGGCAGAATTTTGAGGAGGACCCTCAAAATTCCGAAGTGATTTCAGCCATTTGCTGCAAGCAGCCGTCAGAAGCACCAACCCAGTAAATTGGGATAGAATTTTGAGGAGGACCCTCAAAATTCCGGAGCAAGAGAAGTTGCAATATCTTGAACAACGGCGCAGTCGTAGGTTCATCTAAGGAAAACTATTCTCGATTATGTATTTATGTTATATTTTTACTAAATCATGCATGTCTGTTACCAAAGTTGCTTCATTTAGCAACGCTACCCCAATGATACGTACGGTATCACCGGAACAGAGCCGAGCAGGTCAAATAGAGCCAGCGGGAATACGAACTAACCTCCCCCCTTTTACAAAACTCACGATTATTTTTTGGATGCAGGCACTTGATTTGCAAAATCATCAAATATACTATACACTCACGAGACTCACATTGCTCGGAAATACTACACTCAGAATCGTTGCACTTACTCACAGCTGCTATCCGCACGCAGTGTCCCCAACAGACACAGTATCCCCAGCAGTCGCAATATAGCAATCCGCTAAGAAAACTCTATTGCCATTTGCCATTTTACTTCCTGCATAAGGCTACCATTCTGCCTTCCGAGACTAAGCTCTGTCTCCATCTACATTCTTTGCATTGCATAAGGCTACCATTCTGCCTTCCGAGGTTAAGATCTACCTCCATCTGCATTCTCTGCATTGCATAAAGCTACCATTCTGCCTTCCGAGGTTAAGCTCTACCTCCATCTGATTGCATAAAGCTACCATTCTGCTTTCCGAGACTAAGCTCTGTCTCCATCTGCATTCTCTGCATTGCATAAGGCTACCATTCTGCCTTCCGAGACTAAGCTCTGTCTCCATCTGCATTCTCTGCATTGCATAAGGCTACCACTCTGCCTTCCGAGACTAAGCTATGTCTTCATCTGCATTTCCTGCATTGCATAAGGCTACCATTATGCCTTCCGAGGTTAAGCTCTACCTCCATCTCGCATAGATGAAAGGTCGCCACTTTCATTTACTTCTTGCATGGCTGAAAGATCGCCACCTTCATTTACTTCTTGCATGGATAAAAGATCGCCACCTCATTTACATTTGCATGGCTAAAAGATTGCCACCCTACTGCATCTCATGGGCTGAAAGATCAGTAAATTATCCGAGGGCATCATCGTTCAGAGGCACCATTTGCATAGCCCGAGAACACCATGCCATGGCCCGAGGATCCCTTTTAATCTTTTGCATATCATTATTCAAAGGCATCATGGTTCAGAGGCATCATCCTCATAGCCCGAGAGCATCATTTCATGGTCCGCGAATCCTTTATTATACGCTTCATGGCCCAGGACATCATGGTCCAAGGACGTCATCCTAACCATCCAAAGACAACATTCATGGTCCAACGGGAACTTGCATCATGTTTAAATTTACGCACAATATTCACTTGTATTGCTTATTTGCAGGTAAACCGGTAAGCAACGACCGTCTCAGTAGGAGCAACCTCGCTCCAGTTCCCACAGCTCTACCATCCATCCCAACCCGAATATCTCGTTCGTTCTTGAAAAATCTCCATCCACATATTCCAGGGATATGTAGGCAGCTCAGGAACCAGAGCACGGTCAACCTCTTCAAACCATTTCGTTCGATCAAATTGGCCATGACATCTTTACCTGACAACTCTTTCATCCTTCCCGGGTAAAGAGGGACAGCTGTTGATACCCAATTTTTCCCTATGCATTTTATATATGCAAAATACTTTCAAAATAGCATATATATGCATATATAAGTATGCCCAAGTGTTTTAGTATTTTTTCTAATTTTTAAAAGATTTTTTAAATCAATTTATTGCCCATTTTAGCAGTACAAAAACTAATAGTTATTCCCAAAGTCATCATTTTGGTAAATAACTTATTTTATTCTCACATTTATACCAAAATATAGCTAACGTAATTTTTATGCATTTTTACAAATTTATTTAGTATTTTAAAGCTAAAT
Organism: Nicotiana tabacum; assembly: GCF_000715075.1. Classification (NCBI taxonomy): domain Eukaryota; kingdom Viridiplantae; phylum Streptophyta; class Magnoliopsida; order Solanales; family Solanaceae; genus Nicotiana; species Nicotiana tabacum. The sequence continues at coordinate 121,143,793 of NC_134101.1, forward strand.
TGCATATGATTGCAATTTTAGCCTATCTTAAGATTTAATTATGTTTATAATTACAAAATTGATTCTAGTATTTTTAATTTGAGATTTATACATTATTAATTAATTTAGTACTTTTAATTTGTTTTCATAAATAATTTTACTATTTTTATAAAAATAAAAGGGAAAAGTGATTATTTAAATACTAGCCCCATTTCATTTCAATTATAGTCTAAAATCAGCCCCAATTAACCCCAATTTCAAATTCAAACGGGCCAGCCCAATTCCTAAAATGACCCGCCCCTAACCCGCTTATCCAACCCACCCGGTTTCCCCTTTTGATCCAGGCCGTTGATCATTTCGATCAACGACCAGAATTTCCCCTTTCCTTTTTAATTCTCAAACACCCCCCAACCCTATCTTATTTCTCACCAACCACCACCTCTGAATCCTCTCATCTCTCAAACTCTCTCGAAGGTTCTTGAAACCCTAATCATCTCCTACTGTCTTCTACCTTCAGCTCTCCGGAATCCATGGCCTCTCAGGCCATGGATGGCTTAAACTCATCTCCCTCTGATCTTAAACACTTGGTGTTCAAAGTTTCGAGGTCTGACCTCAATGATGTCCGTTTAGATCCTCTCCGATTCGAGGTTCTATGGCCTCTCCGGCCTTGCTCCGGCATATCCAAGCATTATGAGCCTATTTCTGACTTATCTGACTTAGTTCGGACCTTTTCCAAGCCTTTCTCGCTTTAGGGTTCCTCTGAAACCCTAGCTATTCGAGGTTTTCTCTGATTGTTTTCTTAAATCTGTTCTATATCTGTGCTCTACTTGAGTTTTTAAAGTTTTCCTAATTTTTCTTTCAAAAATCACTTCTTTCCGATTTAAGGTTTTTCTTAAAAGCTTAAAATGTTTCTTTGACTTTTCTTCTTCTTTTCTTGTGTGTATTTGTCTATACTATGATCTGATGTTTTCTTTTCTACCACGCATGTTCTTTTACTATGTTCTTATGTTTTTCTTTATCATGCATGTTCTTCTGTGCTTTGTTTTTCTACTGTGTTTTTGTACCATGCTCGCGTGTTTATCTTGCTGTATCTTCCTATATGATCTTTTGGTATGCTTTTCTGGTATTTTTGTGTTCTTCTACTATATGTATTTCCTACTGAGTTCTTAAGTTTTGTTTCCCTTTTACTGAACTCTATTTAAGTCCCTTCTAAAAAGTTTTCTAAAACACGTTTCTTCTACTGTCGTGACTATTCTCTTATTATGCTCCTACACTCTGTCTGCTTCGAATATTATTTGTATCTGCTTTTCTTCTCATGAGATTCTGAAAAGAAATCTCTGAGCCTGTTGCCTCCTCATCTCTGTATTTGACTTGAGTCGGAAACCATAGAATTTGGGGGTTTCCTCCGAGTTTGGTCATATGATCAAACTAGGGTTCTGTTTGAGGACCCTTTACTCTTTCAGACTTATTTCTGGGTCTATGAACTAAGTGTGAACTTCTTTTGTTTGAACACAATTCTGATTCTCCTACACTAGACTCTTCTGAATAGCATGACAAATTTCTTCATGTTTAACGTGTCTGTATGCTTTTATGTATGAGGAATCTTTCTTCAAAATGGTTTGTCAACTTGGGATTGATTCAGAATTCCTTTTAATAAGTCTAATTGATTGGCACTGATTTTCCTTAAGTTGAAATCTTTCCCATCTTTCTAACTTGGGTCATTCATAAAAAATCTTCAATTTTCGATTTTCTTGGTTGTTAACTAATTTCCTTTCCTTATTTGCACAAACCGTGTGTTGTCAAGCCCCTGTCCTTAAATAGACCTTTATGTATTTACCCTTTTTATGCTGATTTGAAAAGGTGTTTGATGAATCCATTTTCTTAATTAGTTTTGCCCGTTTGAAATCAGAATCCCTTAATTAGGGGGAAACCTTGTGTAATTGATTTTCAAACCATTTTCTTACCTATTTCTACTTGCTTTCTGCACTATAAAGGGCACGACCCTTCTTCACTTTAACAGACCTTCAGTTCAACACTTTTACACTTCATACTTCACCCTTACAACCTCACGATTCTTTTCTAAGATCATAGCATTCTGACTGCCTGTTTGCACTTTGGCTTTGCAAGACTACTTCTTTCTTTCACTTGTTTATTTGAGACTGGTATGTTCTAGTTTTAGCTTCATCATCGTCCCAATGTGTTCACTTATAGCCTTTACATCCATGTCTACTTTACTATCTATATAGAGTTGAATGTTTAATTAGCATGTTAATTTCTTTTACTTATTTCTGCTATGAATCCCTGTACCCCTATTCCCCTCTATGTAATTTGAGTTGTAGTTCATGACATGACAATATGCAAGTTATTGTTCATGTCTGGACTTGATCCCTTAGAGGATCTTGACTCCCAAAACAATGTATTCTAACAGGCTTGTGGGGTGTGCCAGCACTTCCCATTGCTAGGTATGCCCACTAGCCTGTCCCTGTTTCTCTACCACTTCCCCTTTCCCATTTTCAAACTCTGCACTTACACTTACTTTTAGCTTTTAAGCTCTGCCCCCCTCCTGTAAGCCTTGCCTTGGGACCTTGAGTTCCCTCTGAACTTGGATAATTGAGGGCTGGCCCTTCCACACTGCACTATGTTCTTAATCCTGTATGTGTTTGGGTGTGAGCACTGCCCAGAGTCCATTTGAGGCTCTTAGGGAACTCTGACACATCCAAATAAGAGAAAGGCTTGGGATCCTGATCTTTGGAGTTGGTTCATCTCATATTTCAGACCTAGAGTCTGAATTAGGCTCCCCTTGGTTGTACTTTAATTTCTGATGTAATTTTTCTTTTCTTATTCATTCTGGGCTGTAATAATTTGTAATAACCATTGGGGCTGTTAGTGAAAACGGGAGGGTCAATCGTTCATGCAAAGGGGTGGATACCATGTTCATAGGGGATTACTATACTTCTGCATTCACGTATCCTGCTTTCAGCTTTTGCACTTCTGCATTTCATATAGTTACCATGTCTATAAGTTTTTTTTTGCACTTTTGAATTTCATATAGATACCACGTCTATAAGTTTCTGCACTTCTGCATTACATAGAGACCATGTCTATAGGTTTCTGCACTTCTGCATTATATAGAGACCATGTCTATAGGTTTCTGCACTTCTACATTATCATATAGATAATATGCCTATAGGAATTCCTACATTTTGCACCTGCATCTGTCACTAGGCAAATGAGTTTATAGGCTTAGACAATCGACTGCATATAGATGACCTGCCTATAGGATTCCTGTGCGCCAATGACAGTGTTTTAAATTAACAACGCCTAGAAAATATGCCTATAGGAACTATCAATTAAATCATAATCGCCTCGCTCGTTTTAAGTTTAATCTGCAGAACTTGGTAAGAAACTTGCAACCTTCCTGTAATCAGTTTACTGATCCTAAGTTCCGGACCTCCAAAACACATTCCGATCACGATCCTAAGTCCCAAATCACCTCTCAAAGCTATCCGAACCATCAGAATTCACATCCGAGCCCTTTTTCATATAAGTCAACATCTGGTTAATTTTTCAAACTTAAGCTTACTCAAAAGAGACTAAGTGTCTCAAATCTTACCAAAACCTCTCCGAACTCGAGCCAACCAATCCGATAACACATAATACAGTTGAACAAGACAAAAAGAAGCAAAAATGGGGGAAACAGAGTGGTAACTCATGAAACAACCAGCCGGGTCGTTACATCCTCCCCCTCTTAAACAATCGTTCATCCTCGAACGAGTCAAAAAATATACCTGAAGCCTCAAATAGGTGAGGATATCTGCTCCCGCATCTCCCGCTCGGTCTCCCAGGTAGCCTCCTCCACGGGCCGACCTCTCCATTATACCTTCACTGAAGTTATATCCTTTGACCATAACTTTCGAACCTGACGCTCCAAAAGAGCTACTGGCTCCACATCATAAGTCAAATCATCATCAAACTGAACCGTGCTGAAATCCAAAACGTGAGACAGATCGCCAATATATTTTCGGAGCATAGAAACAAGAAATACCGAATGCACACTCGATAAGCTGGGTGGCAAAGCAAGCTCACAAGCCACCTCCCCAATCCTTCGAAGCACCTCAAAAGGCCCAATGAACCGAGGACTCAATTTACCTTTCTTCCCAAATCTCATAACACCCTTCATGGGCGAAAACTTCAATAGAACCTTCTCACCAACCATGTAGGACACATCCCGAACCTTCCTGTCAGCATAACTCTTTTGTCTCGACTGTGTGGTACAAAGTCTCTCTTGAATCACCTTCACCTTGTCTAAAGCATCCTGCACCAAGTCTGTACCCAATAGCCTAGCCTCACCCGGCTTAAACCAACCAACCAGAGATCTACATCGTCTCCCATACAAAGCGTCATATGGAACCATCTAAATACTCGACTTATAACTGTTGTTATAAGCAAACTCTGCGAGCGGTATAAACTGATCCCATGACCCTCCAAAATTGATGACACAAGCGCGCAACATGTCCTCCAATATCTGAATAGTTCGCTCAGATTGCACATTCGTCTGGGGGTGAAAAACTATGCTTAACTCAACCTGAGTTCCCAACTCTCGCTGCACAGACCTCCAAAACTGTGAAGTAAACTGAGTGCCCCTAGCTGCAATGATGGAAACTGGGACACCATGAAAAAGAACAATCTCCCGGATATAGATCTCTGCCAACCGCTATGAAGAATAGGTAGTACACACCGGAATGAAGTACGCGGACTTGGTCAGCCGATCCACAATCACCCAAATAGAATCGAACTTCTTCAAAGTCCGTGGGAGCCCAACTACAAAGTCTATAGTGATCTGCTCCCACTTCCACTCTAGAATATCCATCTACTGAAACAAGCCACCCGATCTTTGATGCTCATATTTCACCTACTGACAATTGAGACACCGAGCAACAAATCCCACAATGTCCTTCTTCATTCTCCACCACCAATAATTCTATTTCAGATCCTTAAACATCTTCACGGCACCGGGATGAATAGAATACTGCGAGCTATGAGCCTCCTCTAGAATCAACTCCCAAAGTCTATCTATATTGGGCAAACATATCCAGCCCTGCATCCTCAATAGCCCATCATCACCAATGGTCACATATCTGACATTCGTGCTGAACTCTGTCCTTAAGGACAAGCAAATGAGGATAATCATATTGGCGCTCTCTGATGCGATCAAATAAGAAAGACCGAGAAATCACACAAGCCAATACCCGACTAGGCTCCGAAATATCTAACCTCACAAACCGATTGGCCAAGTCCTGAACATCAAAGGCAAGATGTCTCTCCCCAACTGGAATATACGCCAAACTCCCCATACTCACAGCCTTCCTACTCAAAGCATCGACCACCACATTGGCCTTCCCCGAATGGTACAAAATAGTGCTATCATAGTCCTTTAGCAGCTCCAACCATCTTCGCTGCCCCAATTTGAGATCCTTCTGCTTGAACAAATGATGGAGGCTAAGATGATCAGTAAACACCTCACAAGACACATCATACAAAATAAATGCCTCCAAATCTTCAATGCGTGAACAATGGCAACCTACTCCAAATCATGAACAGGGTAGTTCTTCTCATGGGGCTTCAATTGACGAGAAGCATAAGCAATAACTCTACCCTCCTGTATCAACACACACCCAATACCAACTCTCGAAGCATCACAATACATGGTATATAAACCTGAAATTGATGGCAAAACTAACACTAGAGTTGTGGTCAAGGTAGTCTTGAGTTTCTGAAAGCTCTCCTCACGCTCACTCGACCACCTGAATGGAGCACCCTTTTGAATCAACTTGGTCAAGGGTGATGCGATAGATGAAAATCCTTAAACAAACCGACGGTAATAACCCGCTAAACCAAGAAAGCTGCGAATCTCATGGCTGAGGATGGTCTGGGCCAACTCTGAACCGCCTCTATCTTCTTCGAATCAACATGAACACCCTCACTAGACACCACGTGCCCCAAGAAAACCACTGAACTAAGCCAAAACTCACAATTGGAGAACTTTGCATAAAGCTTCTCCTTCCTCAATCTCTACAACACAACTCTCAAATGCTCCGCGTGGTCCTCCTGCCTACCCGAGTATACCAGAATATCATCAATGAAAACTATGACAAACGAGTCGAGATAGGGCCGAAACACGCTGTTCATCAAATGCATGAATGTTGTTGGAGCATTGGTCAGCCCAAAAGACATAACTAGGAACTCATAATGACCATATCGGGTCCTGAAAGCTGTCTTAAGAATATCCGAGTCCTTGATATTCAACTGGTGATTACCTGAACGGAGATCAATCTCGGAGAACACTCTCGCTCCCTGAAGCTGGTCAAACAAATCATCGATACGAGGCAAAGGATACTTGTTCTTGATTGTTACTTTGTTCAACTACCTATAATCAATGCACATCCTCATCGTGCCATCCTTCTTCTTCACAAATAGAACAAGCGCACCCCAAGGTGACACACTAGGGCAAATAAACCCTTTATCAAGAAGTTGCTGAAGCTGCTCATTTAAATCCTTCAACTCTACTGGTGCCATACGATGCGGTAGAATAGAAATGGGTTGAGTGCCCGGCACCAGATCAATACCTAAATCAATATCCTTGTCTGGTTGCATGGCTGGCAGGTCTGTAGGAAATACATCGGGAAACTCCCTCATAACAGGAATAGAATCAATACTGGGAGTCTCTACACCGACATCTCTCACAAAGGCTAAGTATGAAAGACAACCTTTCCCAACCATCCGCTGCACCTTCAAGAACGACATGGAGATAGCCAATCCATGCCTAATATCACATCAACGTACACCACACAAAGCAGAATAGGTCCACTCGGGGTCTCTAGACCCCCAATAGTCACCACACACGACCGGTACACACGGTCACAATAATAGTATCACCCACCGGAGTAGATACACGAACAGATGAAATAAGATACTCACGGGGCGTATCCAATTAACGAGCAAAATATGATGCCACATACGAAAAAGTTGAACCGGGATCAAATAACATAGAGGCATCTCTGTGGTAGACCGAGACAATACAGTAATCACAACATCTGAAGCAATAGCATCGGGTCTAGCTGGGAGTGCATAGAAATGGGCCTGACCACCACCTGATCGATCTCCCCCTCTGGGCAACCCCTAGCTGACTAACCTCCACCCCTAGCTAGCTGGGTGGGTGGTAGTGAAGTAACTGGCGCTGAAGTCGATGGCTGACTCCTCCGTTGAGACGAACCCCCAAGACGACAAGGACACTGCCTCCACATGAGGCCCAACTCTCCACACTCGTAACAACTCCCTGGTGCTAGATATGGGGACTGAAGGGAACCCCTAGCACCAGAATGACTAGCATATGCACTTGGCATAGAAGAGCCCTGAACTAACGGAGCACGGGACGAACTCTGGGTTAGAAGGGCACTGAGTCATGAATGGACCTAATGAGAACTGTGTGAACCATAACTCGATGATGCCCCACGATAACCTGGGCAAGCTGACTGAGCATGTCCGAATGGATGGCCTTTGCCGTACTGAAACCGACCTCTCGAAGGAGCACCACCATAACTACCAGATCCCCGAGGCCTCTTGGCCTCCCTCTCATCTCGCTCCCGGTAACAAACTAAATCAATCTCGTGAGCAATGTAAACAACCTCTTCAAAGGTAGCACCAGACACCCTCTCCCTTGTCATGAGAATCCGAAGTTGGTATGTGAGGCCATCAACAAACCTCCCGATCATCTCTCTATCTGTAGGAAATAACTAAACAAAATTATGAGCTAACTCCGAGAACCTCATCTCATACTGCATCACAGTCATATCTCCCTGATACAACTGCTCAAACTGCCTGCGCAGCTCCTCTCTATGAGACTGTGGCACATACTTCTCCAAAAAGAGAACGGAGAACTATTGTCAGGTAGGGGGTGCTGCACCAATAGTCCTACGCCTCTCATAAGCCTCCCACCAAGTGAAGGCGGCTCCAAAAAATGGAAAAGTAGTAAATGCAACCCTGCTAGTCTCCAGAATACCCGTTGTACGAAGAATCCTCTGACCCTTGTCCAAGAAACCCTGGGCATCCTTTCCCTATGTACCACTGAAAGTCGGAGGCTAAAGTCTACCAAACCTCTCCAACCTGCGCTGCTCGTCCCTGGCATAATAGGAGCTACATAATCCTGAACAGCTGCAACCGGTTGGGCTGGAGGTGGCCTCGGTGTCTGAAGTCCCTGCACGACCTGCTCAAGTGTGCGAGCAGCGGGAGTTTAGGTTCCTCCCCCGTCCTGAGAAGTAATTGCGGCTGTAGTAACTGAGACCGCCTAAGCTAGGCTAGTGCACACTGATAGAATCTGAGTCAGGGCCTCCTGAAGACCTGAAATCACAATGGGCACAGCTGGTGCTGCTGGAGCATCCATAACTGGGACCTGATCATGAACTGGGGCGACTGGTGGATCTGCAGGTGCTGCTCTAGCTGCTGTGTGGGCCACACCCCTACCCCTACCACGACCTCGACCGCGTCCTTGGCCTCTAGTGGCCCCAATTGGTAGTATTGGTGGTCGTCCATCCTGACCGATAGCACATGTCCTCACCATCTGTGAGAGAATAGAATAACAGAAGTTTAGTACTCGGATCAACAGATTCGCATGACAAAAATTTCAAGAATATGAAGTTTTCCTAAAGGTTTTGCAGCCTCCCGATGATAAATACAGAAGTCTCCGTATAGTTCCGCGAGACTCTACTAAACCTGCTCATGACTCGTGAGACCTATGAAACCTAGGCTCTGATACCAACTTGTCACAACTCTAACTGGACCCGGTCGTGATGGCGCCTCTCGTGAAACATGGCCAGCCGACACAAACCTCCAAAACCAACTAAACAGTTATAATAATTCATGTAAAGTCATTAATAAGCTAAAAATCCCAAAATAAAGAGTAGAATAGAACAATGTGGAACAAACACAGCCCGACATCGGCGTGTCATTAGTCATGAGCATCTAATATCCGTCTAATAATATGAAAAAACAACATAGTCTAATACAAATCTAGAACAAAGTGAAATAAAGATAGGAAGGAGAAGCACTGGGCTACGAACGCCAAGAAGCTACCTAGTCAACTCCGAACAAGCATGCTGGAAAGCAAATCAGCACTCGCTTGCGTGACCCGAGACTCCTGGATCTGCACACAGGGTGCAAGGAGTAATGTGAGTATGCCAATTCAGTAAGTAATAAAAGTAAAGGCAGCTGAGAGATAAGAAAACACATAAACACAACATAATGCTACAACAAACAGTATAAAACCAGAACAATGCAATAAAACAGTAAAAGCACGTAAAAACACTTTAGTTCAGTAAAAACCCTCTTTAAAACATCTTTTAGTTGTTCAAACGAGTGATGAAAAAATGAGAAAAAGGATAGAAACATAAATCAACCCCTCGAGCAAAACAAGTACCATAACCGCCCCTCGGGCGAAATACAAATAGAACCAGCCCCTCGGACTACCTTACAATCACTCGTATCATCCCCTCGGGCAATAACATGGAACAACATCAATCCCTCGGGTTATATTGCATCTCACACTGGGTACCCGCACTCACTGGGGGTGTGCAGACTCCGGAGGGGCTCCTACAGCCCAATCGCTATATCAAGCCATCTTGTGGCAAAATCAAATTGTCCCTCGGCCTCATAACAAGACACCTCATGGCGTAACAAATCAGGCCCTCGGCCTCAAAATCATGAATCAGTACAACACTGCTGCGGTGTGCAGCCCGATCCTATAATATCCTTACAACATAGGCCCTCGACCTCACTCAGTTAGAAATCTCTCAAAGCCACTCAGGCATAGTAAAACATGATGCTCAACCCAAAAGATCATTCAAAAATGCGGCGTAAATATGGCTGAGTTATGAAAATAGTAGAATACAACATGACTGACTACAATTATAAAGTCAAAATAGTGAGAAATAGTAGTAAAAATCCCCTAAGGGTCCAAAACAGTTGGTACGAGGCCCAAATATGACATTCATCCCAAAACATGATAATACTTTCCAAAACACAATGATAGCAAACAGTTTTCAATCAAATATGCGGTTTAATAATCATATGGGACGGACTAAGTCACAATCCCCAATGGTGAATGACCCCACGCTCGTCATCTAGCGTGTACGTCACCTCAAAGTAGCACAATGATGTTGAAATCCGGGGTTTCATACCCTCATGATAGCATTTACAATCATTACTTACCTCTATCCGGTCCAAACTCTAGACCGCGATGCCTTTTCTTCTCGAATCGAGTCCGGATGCTCCTAATCTATCCAAAAACATATTTATACCATCAAAATATGCTTCGGGAACAAAGCTCACTCAAAAATAACCAATTTTACATCAAAAATCCCGAAATTGGCCAAACCCGACCCCCGAGCCCACGTCTCGAATTCCGACAAAAATTACAAAACTAGAATTCTTACACTCTCACGAGTTCATACATATCAAATACATCAAAATCCGACCACAAATAACCCCTCAAATCTCTAGATTTAGGTCTCCAATTTTCAAGCCCTAACTTCCAATTTTAGGCTTTAGATTCCACAAATTCCATGTTCAATTAGGTAGAAATCACATTACGATTGAGTATTAAGTCCATAAATATTACCTCCAAGTGTTTACCCTTGATTTCCTCTTCAATCTCCCTCAAAAAGCTCCAAAATCGCTCAACAATGGTGAAACTTAGACCCAAAATCGCGGAAATGGTCTTTTAAATATTCTGCCCAGCTATTCATGGTCCTTCTTCGCGAACGCGGTCAATGCCTTGCCTTCGCGAAGTACAAACTTAAGTTGACCACTTTTTCCTTCATCACGAACGCGACACCATGTACGCGAACACAAAGCCTTAGCTTCTCAACCCACCGCGAACGCGGCTACCAGATCACAAACACGAAGAACAATTCTCCAAGACCCTAACTACTCACCTTTCCTCTACGCGAATGCGGCAAAACCCTCGCGAACGTGATGACCACTGACCTCATCCCTTTGAGAACGTGGGACCACCTTCGTGAACGCGAAGGACAACTCTACTGCCTCACATCCTGACCCTTCGCGAACGCGAAGGCCAAAAGCCTGCAACATCTACAACAGTTTTCTACAACTTTCTCTAACATGAAATGATCCGTTCAACCACTCGAAACTTACCCGAAGCTCTCAGAACCTCAACCAAATATGCCAACATAGCCCATAACATCATTCAAACTTGTTCCAATCTTCGGAACACTCAAAACAATATCAAAACACCAAATTTACATCGGATTCAAGCCTAAGATCTCCAAAAACTTCCAAATTCTGCTTTCGATCAAAAAGTCTATCAAACCTCGTTCGAATGATCTGAAATTTTGCACACACATCACAAATGATACAACAGACCTACTCCAACTTCCGGAATTCTATTCCAACCCTTATATCAAAATCTCACCTATCACCCGAAAAATGCCAAAATTCCAATTTCGTTGATTCAAGCCTAAATCTACTCCGGGCCTCCAAAACACATTCCGATTATGCTCCTAAGTCCCAAATCACCTCCCAAAGCTATCCGAACCATCAAAATTCACATCCAAGGCCTTTTTCACATAAGTCATCATCCGATTGACTTTTTCAACTTAAGCTTACTCAAAAGAGACTAAGTGTCTCAAACCTTACCAAAACCTCTCCGAACCCAAGCCAACCAACCCGATAACACATAATACAACTGAACAAGGCAATAAGAAGAAGAAATGGCGGAAACGAAGTGGTAACTCATGAAACGACCGGCCGGGCACGTGGCCCTGTGGATGGATTTTAGGAAACGTGTATTTAGGGTTGGGAAATTACTTTAATAGTTAGGATATGAACTCTTGAGCTTGTATTGACTAATTCTTACCCCGTTTGATTAGTTTTGGATAGTTCAGCTCCAAATTGAGGGTTTGAGCACGTTCTTGATATTGGAAATAAGCTTTGGAGCGAGGTAAGTCTTCTTTCTAACCTCGTAAGAGGGAAATAAACCCCTAGGTGAATTTAATAAATGTATGTGATTGTCTGTGGGGGGTTACGTACGTACGTGGTGACGAGAGTCCGTGTGTAGCTACTATTATGCTAATTGTCCGGGTAGTTTAGGACACGAATCATGCCATACTTGCAAATGCTTATGTTCTTACTTGCTAATGAGATCACTTAGGACATGTTAGGGATTGAAAATAGATATAAACGAATGTATGCACTTACTTGAGAACTTGTATGAATTTATTTGACTATAAATGAGCCTTTATGTGCCTTCTTGATAATAATTGATAATTGTGGATCGGGCCGATTGCCTAAGGTAGATTTGTATTACCAGTTCTTGGGAAATGTATAAGTTCTAGATAATTTCTTTCATTTAATTATTTTATTAATTTCATTAGAAATGGATAATTGTTAATTGGCTTACCTAGCGGATTGGGTTAGATGCCATCATGACTAGTCGGATTTTGGGTGGTGACGTTGGTGCTAGAGTTAGGAGATTTTGTTAGTAAAAATACAAAACTTTAAGTATTTTCGGCTAATATATTGTCCAAGACTTTAAGGATGTTATTTAAGGTGAATGCAACATAATATATGTTGTCTATTTGTGGCCCTATCAGAAGGCTAATCTCCTATGGGAAAAGTGAAAGCTTCTTATACTTGACAATGATGACAAATACATGATCAAGACAGTAAAAAAAGGCAAAATTAAAAGTAAGATCTTTAACTTCCTCCATAATATATTTGATTAATTTCAACAAAAATAAGTTTCAAAATTGTGGTACTTTCTATAAGTAGCGACTTTACAAAGAATCATTGTTTCTTCATTCTAAAAATCACATAATTTCTTCTGATTTTTTCTGTCAGTGAATGGTCATTAGATACTTATAAGAATGCTCATTACTTATTACATCATTTTCATTCTTGTAAGAATACCCTTGTGACTAAGTACTATGGCATGCATTTCCTGAAGCTAAATGGACCAACGCAAAAGAAGGTATTCACATACTAATATATTGAGAAGCACACAAGTTAAGTTATTCAGTTGCTAAGAATTATTCACCACTAAAAACTTTCAACTTGTTCAATGATCTATGTCTAGTTCGTGGTCATTGAAAATCTTTTTTGCACCGATTACACTAGCAATTACACTATTCATAGGCGGATCGACTTGAAAGAAAAACTTTTGGCAGAATATCAGATAAATCAGAATTAGAAATTGATACTACTACTCGTAAAGACCTTATTCAACTTCATATTCAGAATTCAAAAATCATGATTTGAAGAATTCGGCAGGTAAAATTTGTTTCGTCAAGTTAATTATCCATTAGGAGTATTCAACTTTCATATTAATACCAATATCTGGATTGTTAGCTTGTAACGATCCGATCGGTCGTTTTGAGCTCTAGTGTTCCATTCGGTGGTTTGAGATTTTGAATAGCTTCATATGATATATTACGGCTTGTGTGTATGATTAGTTTTAGTTTTCGAGTGATTCGACATTGATTTGGAAGAAATGACTCTCGATTTGGAAGCTTTAAGTTGAAAGAGTTGACCAAGGTTTAACTTTTGGATAAACGGACCGGAATCGAGTTTGTATGATTTCGATAGGTTCGTATGATGATTGTGAACTTGTAAGTATGTTAGGATTTGGTTTTGGAGGTTCCTAGAAGGATTCGACACTATTTATCGAAAGTTGGCAATTTGAAGAACTTAAGAGTTCATAAGTTTGATCAAGAATTGACTTTGGTGTTATTGGACACAAATGGTGTTCGAGACTTTGGATAGGTCTATATAGTTGAATTGAACTTGCGTGCAAAATTTAGAAGTAATCTGAAGTGTGTAAGTATGATTCAGACGCTCTTTTGAAAGAATGAAGATTTAACAACTTAAGAGAAATTATATTTGGTTTGAGCCTCGATTCTTTGTTACGATATTTCCGTGGGTGTTTTGAAGCTTAGGATAAGTTTAAATAATGTATTTGTACTTGTTGGTATGGTTGAATAGGGTCGCGAGGGGCTCGAGTATATTTTGGATTATTGGTTGGGAAACTAATCAAGGATTTAGAGTTTGACCATGGTCAATATTGGGTTAAGATGACCTCTTTTCGGTGTTTTGAGTGCGCGAGTAGGTTCGTAGAGTGTTTTATGATTGAAATGCATAAATGGTTTGTGTCTGGGAGGTTCCGAATGAGTTTTGGGTGCTAAAACGAAGATTCTTTTGTTGTTGATTTTCTGGTATAAAATAATTACAAAAATGTCATTTTTGTCTCTTAATTTTTCAGACTTCCTTTTAAACTTCAAAACACCATATCTCCCTCATTTTAAGACAAAATTGGATGATCTAAGAGGCTATTTTGGGGATAATCTCGCAAAGATTATGTTGGGCTTAGCAAATATGAATTTCGGAGTCATATAGGATCTGATTCGAGCTATAACAATTGATGCGTTTTTTTATTGATTCTGAAATTTAGTCACTTTTTCTCTCATATTTTTGGAGTTCAAATTTGGGCGATTTTGGAGAGAATTTTTACCACATGAATTGGGGTAGGTATTTTATACTCAGTTTTAATTATATTTCATAAATCTATCTTCAATTTTGGCATTTAGATTATGAATTTTAAAGAGAAATGGGGGGGGGGGGTTGTCTCAACTTTCCTACATCGAATTTTTGAGTTTTGAACATCGATTCAAAGTCTGAATTGAGTGAAATTATTATGGTTGGACTCATAATTGAATGGATTGTCGGGTTTTGTGAATTTTGTCGGGTTCTAAGGTTCGTAGCATTTTACAATCTTAAATAAACAGTATTGTATATATTTTTTGATAATGCACTAACAATAATGACGCTATTTTACTATTAAAATTGCATTTGCAACCACCATTTGATGATATCTTTCATGTTAGGTGTGTACGTCGTATTTATAATTTAATTGTTAAAAGTAACTTTTATTTATTTTCGACTGAGATTATCATGTTAGAAGAGCAGTTGGTAATGAAATAATAGACAGTCTAGAATTAGGGAATTTAATGCTAAGTGAACTGAACATAACCTTAACCCCAGATTCATGCCAGATGAAATTGTTATTCGATGGAATTATACATACTTATTCTTAAGATGTTACTATAAATATAGATTGCTTATAGTTGAAGTTGCTAATGCACATTGTATTAATCCTAACAGTATGTTAACACTTAATACTTAGGATGCCATTAATGATGATAGATTTTTTTATAAATTTTTATGTGGCTACTGTTGAGCTTTCTGGAGCATATTGCCCCACTGTTACTATGATTTTAGTACATATAGCTGAAATTTCTCTTTTACTTTTTGATTTTAAAAAGAAAGAAAAATATAAAGATGTTGTTGAAAAAATGTAAGCAAAATTAAAATAATATTTCTTTCCAATTCTTGCTATTGACCTAATTGGTGTTGTTTTAAATCTTTTCTATATTAAAATGTCTAATTGTCACCAATTAATCAATGTTTTATATACTTATATCGGGATTGGACCAACTGAAACTCAGATATATATTCTTGTATGAAAAAAGTTAAATGATTATTTATAGCAATTATATATTCCCTCTATTTAAAAAAATTGTCTTAATTTGACTTGACACAAACTTTAATAAAGAAGAGAAAATTTAAAGATATGTGGTCTGAAATACGTCAATATTTGTGTGGTTGTAAAACTTTTGAAATTGTGGTCTGAAACCTGCTATAACATTGTTGTGGCGATAAATGCTTCCTATTAAGGAAATATTGAAGGTGCCAATCTTTTTGGAACAGACTAATAAGAAAATAATGTCAATCTTTTTAAAATAGATGGAGTAATTGTTATGCAAATTTAATTGACAATATTGCTAATGCTATAGGAAATATTAATCCCACTTTTCCTTGTAGTTCTACTTCAATATCTGCTACTATGAATGAAGATGACAACCTTGATAATTTTAATATTTGGTCTATATTTTCTTCACTCAAACCAGTAGCAGAAACATTAATGAACTTTAATTCTACTTGCAAAAGCAAATAGAGCCTCGCACAAAGGAATTTTCACCGTTGGCATGATGGAAGGAAAATGATAAGCGGTTTTTTCGTTCTTTCGGCGATGTCTTAGGACGTGCTAAATATGCCAATTTCAAAAGTTGCATAAGAGAGGGCATTTAGTCAAGCAATGCAGCAGCTAGGAGATACCTGTTACTCATTGGGAAGCAATGCCTTGGAAGTTCTAGTATGTTTCAGATATTGGATTAGATTGGAGCGAAAAAGTTAAGGACATAAAGATGTTAATAAGCCAGAAGATAAGAACTTGGGAATATATTAACAAATTATAACCCATCTAAATTCAACACCCTAGAAGATGGCCACAAAGTTCATATTGACTATGAAGAACTTAATTGGGCAATGCAAAACCTTTGAAGTTTGAAGACTATATTTACTAATTAGAATTTGAATGAACTCTTTTATTCTTTAGTTTAGTTGTTGTAAAATATAAATTTTAATTTGCAACTTTAAATAAAAAAAGAACTTGCAAATTATAAGGTAAAAACAATCTTGAGGTTCAATGTATTATCTTAAATTCTTAATGAAATATTAAAATATAAGGCTTTCAAAGCCTTTGAAGTTTTTATCCAAATATTATTTTTATAAGTTATTTTTTATATTTTTACTTTCTCTTAATATAAATTACAAGTGTTATTCATAAGAATATTCAATTATTTATGACATTCAAATAAAAAAATACATTGTTATACAAAATCTAAAAAATTAAATCTAGTTTAACTTTTTTCCAATAAAACCAGCCCGACCCGACCCCTTAAGCTCGGTACCATTCCAGTTCAATTCATAGACGGTTGGGACCGATACTGGTAAGACCAGCTAAATAAGACCGATAGCAGGACCAGTACGAGACCGACTAGTCTCCTTTTTCCCAAGACCCGACCGGCCAGTCCCTTAACACCTCTAATTCAAACTTCGATTCAAGTCTTAATTACACCTTCAGGTTTGATCAATAAGTCTATCTATAACTCATGCTTGTTGACTATAGCAAGCGTGTGATAAATTAGTCGAAATGCAAACTTATTGTAACATCATTATCACAAAAGAGTTACTCTCCCTGTTTTAGAAATATTGCCTTAGTTTGACTTGACACGAACTTTATGGAAGAAGAGAAAAGATATGTGGTCATAAATAAGCCATAACATTTATGTGTGTATGGGTCAAAATATATTTTTAGAATATTGAAGCCAAGATACTACTAGGGGAATAGCTCCCATGCCGTCGGTTGTCGAAATTGCCCAAGAAGCGGCGAAGTCTGAGGTCGAAGAGTCAACAAGGGCCGAGGTCGAGAAGTCAACAAGGATCGAGGCCGATGTCGAGTACTTTTGATGGAGTTATAACGGCTAGTTTCAAGATAGGGTATTAAAGAGAATATTCTAGTATATATTCTCTGCATATGTACTATTAGAATTTTTTAGGGGCATGTTTTTGATAAATACAAAAAGTCACAATGATCGGGTATATGTGATATTCATTTATAAAAAACACACTTTGACTTGAGAAAGAGAATCAGGTCTCATTTGCTAAGATACAAACATCACCTTTTCACTGAGATTCTTGTCTATACTTTTCCACTAGATCTGAGAATAACTAAAATATTCAAGGGATTATCTATCATTCATCATTGTCAGAAAGACCATCAACTTATTCCATCTTTTCTTAGGTAACTCATTCATTCAATTTACTTAAATGTCATTTATTGCTATTCATTGATATTGAATGTTATATTATTGCCTCTGATTTCTAGAATATTTATTGTATGCCACTGCATTGTCCGACTATATCTACATAGTAATTGTTGCTTCTACAAGAGCTCCATCTAAGGATATTATTGTTAGATAAGATTGACCCTTATTATATAAATTTAATTATTTGAACCAAGATTTATATTTTTTGGTCAAATAATTTGGCGTTGACTCTGAGGATTTCTTAGTTAAATTTTTAGTTTCCTCTAGGTCTACAATTAACTCAAGTCACTAACATAAAAAAACCTCGAGATCTCCTTCCTCTTTTCTTTGTGTATACAAAACCCTATATGGTAGGTAACCAAGGAGAAAGGACAAAAACAATAAGTGACTCCCCAACCAACATCATGAATATCATCAACGAAAGCTGTGAAACAGTAGGTGAGGACAAGATGCCCAACGCGTCCCCTAGGAGGGAGAGGTCACCACCCTCGCACTACAGCATAATAAAACCTAGAGGAAAAGGAGCTTCCACATCAACAGAGGAGGGGACGCCCCCAGCTGTGAAAAAACTCCTCAAGGCATGACTGACCAACATGATAGAAAACGTCCTTAACAAACCCGCTCGAAGCGTGACTGTAGAAACCACAAAGGCCTGCACGACATAACAAACAGACGAGCTATGCAACTGACCCCTCCCTCCAATGACAGGTATAACTCACAATGTTACTGATAGTGCAAGTGATAACGCCCTCGCTGCCATTCTAATGAGGATGGAAGAAATAGAGAAACAAAATAAGGCACTCTAGGACCAGATGAAGGAATAATAAGAATGAATTGACAAGATACTAGGCGCTCCTAAGTTGCTGCTAAAAAGGGACGCTATACAGCAATGATGCAGCCCCGCATGCCATACCAAAGACCTTCAAAATGCCGCCCTATCTCAGGATATACGATAGATCGACCGATCCTAAAGATCATGTGACTCACTACGTCACCGCCATAAAAGGCAATGACCTCGCCAAGGAACAAGTGTCCTCTATTTTGCTGAAAATGTTTGGTGAAACACTCACGAGAGGAATTAACATAGTATTTGCAGCTATCAGCCTGCTCCATAAAAACTTTCTAATAAATGGCCGATAAGTTCGTAACTGCCCAAGCCATATCCAAGAAGGCCGAGGCGAGAGTAAACGACATATTTTGCACTAAGTAGCCTTTGGGAGAGGGACTAAGGGATTTCCTCGCCCAATCAACAGAGTAAGGATGATTCTGCCAAATGTATCCGAAGGGATGGTGGTGCAGCTTTTCAGAACAGGGTTCAAGAGCAACTATAAAATTGTTGAGTCGATTGATGAAGTATCCTCTGACCACTTGCGATGAAATCCACAATGCTTATTTTGCAGAGGTTCGAGCAGATGTGGATGATCTCAATGTACCAACTCACCGGCTAACCTCAGTACAAGCCGAATCCAGAAAAGAACGAAGAGATAATACCAGAACAGACCATCCAATTCCGCGACCTAATAAGGAATAACACAAACCCTATGTCAGGGAGGCCACCGCACCCTTCCTCCGCAATGAAGAAGGCCCACCCAGACCAAGGATGAGGACTCATCGGAATGAAAGAGGTATGCCTCCTTTATTATCTGCTTATAATTTTTTTTTTGTTGCTTGTAGAAATAGTCTACACTATTGAGAAACTCGCAACAAAAGTGAAGTGGCCGCCAAAGATGAGATCAGATCCGAACACTAGAAAGTCTGACGCCCTCTAAGAGTTCCACTAGGAACGCGGGCACAAAATAGAAGATTGCAAAGCCCTCGGACAGGAAGTCGTAAACATGTTATGGCAAAGGAACCTCAAAGATTTGTTAAGCGATAAGAGAAGGACCAATTTAGCCAGAGGACGTGAACATAAAGGTTCTCCAAAGCCGCCATCGCTAGTTCGTACCATCAACATGATCATTGGTGGCAGCGACGATGCCTCTATCAATAGCGTAAAGTTCACTACCACTCACAAACTCAAACGGTCTATCACCCATGAACGGTACGATGGACACGAAGAAAGTATCATCTTCGACGAGTTAGATGCCGACAGTTTGACTTTCCCTCATAATGATGCCCTTGTCATTAATTTACGCCATTTAGATACCGATGTCAAACGTATCATGGTGGATGATGGAAGCACTGCATGCATTATCCATCCCGGAGTCCTTACCCAAATGAGGCTCGACGATAAGATAGTGTTGCGCTGCATCACGCTAACCAATTTTAATAATGCAATTGAGAAAACATACGCAGAAATTACACTCCACGTCTTGGCTGACGTGACTCTGAGATGATATTCAACATTATGGATCAGGCCACTACGTACGAAGCCATAGTGGGACGACCTTGGATACACCTTATGATAGCCATCCCATCCAGCCTATACCAAGTAATTAAGTTTCTGGCACCATGGGGGATATTCAACATACACTAGGAACAATACACGTCCAGATAATGCTACCGCATTGCCTTGGATAACACAACCATCCAACAGAATAAAGAAAAAGAAAAAGAGGCATAATAATCAACAGGGTCGAGGTCAAAGTAAGAAGAAACCGGAGATTTTATCATAGATCCAGATATGGTCGAGGCTGTAGGTTCAACCATAGAAGACATCGACCTCGTTCAATTGGACCTCAATGATCGTAATAAGAAGGCCTATATCGGTTGCAAGCTCCGAGAACCAAGTAAATTCAGTCAATTCTTAATAGCTAATGCATTTTTTTTTTCTTTCAGCCATCAAATATGCCGAGTATCCCAAATAAAATCACCACACACAAGTTAAACGGCAACCCATTCCACCCCTAGTAAGGCAAATAATATGTAAGTTCAACTCTGCCATCAATGATGCAGTCCGTGAGGAGGTGGAAAAACTGTTAGAAAATGGCTCCATCAGGGAGTCGAAGTACCCCAAGTGGATTGCCAACGTGGTGATGGTCAAAAAGAAAAATGGGAAATGGCGGATGTGCGCGGATTTCACATATTTGAACAAAGTATGTGCGAAGGACTCGTTCCCGTTACCCCATGTAGACACCGGATTTTTTACCCTCCCCGAGGATTTTCACATTTTTAGCATAAATATGTAATTTAGGTCTAATATACCTATTTTGACTAGTTTTACTTTATTTCGTTGCAAAAAGAAAAATTACAAAAAATATATATATAAATTTTAGTTTATGTATTTCTCATAAACTTGAAAAAATACAAAAATTGCACTTTATTTTGGTACTTTATATAAATTCAAAAATTACAAAAAAATATAATTCTATTAATGTTTTGTAGTCATTTTAATTTTTGAAAAAATACAAAAAAATATTACTTTATATTTTGTCTTTATTAAAAAAACAAAAATTACAAAAATAGTTTTATTAATATTTTGTAGCTATTTTAATCTCGAAAAATATTAAGAAAATAATAATATAGTTTTGTTTTAAATAATTAGTCTTATTTTAGTAGCTATTTTGCTTACATAATCAGTTGAGCAACGTCGTGTTCCTATTTCTCGGGTCCGGGTAGAAGAATAATATTCGGGTTCAAACTACCCGGTTTTAGGCCTAATTTTCGGACCTAGCCCATAATAATCCGAGTCCACCACACGTGGGGAACACGGACGGAATCCCATACACGGGGAACCCCACCACGCGTGGGGTACACAAGCCTCGAACCCCACCACGCGTGGGGCTCATTTCCCTGGGCAAAACCATATCAAATACACGGACAAACATTTTGGAAAGGGGGGACTTTTTTTGAAAATTTTGGAAGGAGGGACTATTCATCATCTTCTCCAAGAGGAGAAGAACGGGAAATACCCTACTGTCCAAACGAACGCCGGAAAACACGACCATTCCTCCTCCTCTTAGCGTCGTCAAACCAGTCCGGCGATCCTCCATTAAACCCAGCATCCACTGTTCATCGTCTCCCTCCTCTTCCTGACGAAAACCCTAAACAAAAACCCTACTGAGCCCTACCACAAACGACGCCCAGCTCCTCCGAACATTCACCATCGTCGTTACCACCTCCGAACTTCCCCACCACCGTGAAACCACCATAACCAAACAGAAACCAGTCGCAAACTACCCCCTTAACGCCTGAACACCACCGGACAACCCCGACCGGAGCTGCTCCATTTCAGCTTCGCTGCATTTCCGAGCAGCTGTTTCTGCATGCTTTCGCGTCGCACCCCCCCGTCGTCAACAACCCACCACCAGTCGACCATCCTCCTGTCTGAACTCCCATCGTCACCCCCACCAAGCCAACGTCTCCATTTCGACAAACAAAACAAAACGAAAACACTACCATCAAACGAGCTCGTTACCAGCTCCCTCCATCGCCCAAACAACCCACTGCCCGTCAAGGTCGTAGAGAGAGAAGGTGAGCGTCGAGGTCGTTGACAATCTTGGGTTCGAGTTTTCGTTTCCGTTGAGGTCGTCGTGGTTCGTCGAGGTCCGGTACGTCGAGGTTGTTGCTGTCCATTTTTGGCGAGTTCGAGATGTTGAAACTCGACGTTGCTGTTAAATGTGAGTATTCATGTTATTTTTGTTGCCTCGGTGTGTTCTTCGCTTCCATGTCTTGTCTCGGTAAATTTGAGTAGTAGTAATATATTTGCCGCATTTTAAAGTTTATCTCGTCATGTTAGTTTATCACTGATTGTTAATGTTATGTTCTGTTGTTAATTTTATATTTTTGTTTATCACTAATTGTCAGATGTTTGCCATTTATTGTTAGATTATCAGCTTATATTTCATTAAACTAGATTAAGAGGAAAAAGAATGATAGTTTATAAATAGCGTCAAATTAGTGATTTGTGGCAATATTGTTGTTTGTATGTAATTAGATTAAAGGAATCGGGGGTGCATCTCATGTGACCCGGCTCCAATTTGGAACATAGTTAAATAGAACTTGTCGTGAACCACTAGTGCGTTACGTACAGCATGGCTTGCAATATATTTTAATAACTTTGAATTAACTCTTTAAATAGATAAAAATAAAAATGTAGTAACTTTAAGTTTACCCTTTCTAAAAAAAATATAATAATAATAAAAATGAGACGAGCCTCGCCAACTGAAAACGCAGAGATTGCAGGGCCCTCCCAAAAACATACGTATTAAATACTTAGATTCCGGGACGGGCCGTTTAGCAAATTTCACGGCCCTACCCAAAATAATAATGCGCTAGTTGCTTTAGGCGCGCCTGTAATAATATTATCTCCTTAAGCTCGGGTACACATTTATGTGACCCAAATCCAAGTCTCAACGAAATCGAAATGTGTCTCTAATCACGGGTACACTGATTGTGACGTGGTATGAGATGCATTTCCATGACGTTGTAAATCCTTTTAATAATGAAGGAGACGAGCCTCGACAAACAAAAAATGCACAAGTCGCGGGGCCCTCTAAATGTATATATATTAAAACACTTAGAATTCGGGACAAACCGTTTAGCGAATTTTACGGCCTTCCCCAAAATAACAATACGCTAGTTGCGTTAGGCACGTCTTTAATAATTTATCTTCCGTAATTCGGGTGCACATTTATGTGACCCAAATCCAAATCTCAACCAAGTCGAGATATGTCAAACAACCATGGGTGCATTGATGTAACGTGGTTCGAGGTATGTTTCCACGACGTTGCAATTCTCGTAAAATAATAACAATAATTGATAAAGCGGTTAAAAGTTAAAATTTGCACATAAGTTCATACTTGCATAAAAATCAGATAATCAAGCCGAATATGACAGTTGAGCGACCGTGCTAGGACCACGGAACTCGGGAATGCCTAACACCTTCTCCCGGGTTAACAGAATTCCTTATCCGGATTTCTGGTACGCAGACTGTAATATGGAGTCATTCTTTTCCTCGATTCGGGATTAAAATTGGTGACTTGGGACACCCTAAATCTCCCAAGTGGCGACTCTGAAATAAATAAACCAATCCCGTTTCGATTGTCCTTTAATTGGAAAAAACTCCCTTGTGCCCTCCCGGGTGCGGAGAAAGGAGGTGTGACAGCTCTGGCGACTCTGCTGGGGACATAACCCAGAATCTCTGGTTCAGGGTTAAGAATTCGAGCTTAGAATAATTGTTATTATTTAGCTTTATTTATTATCAGATTTTTATTATATGTTTGAGCCTATTGTGCTAAATGCTGCTTTTACCGCTTTGATACTATTTGGACTGTATATATAAATTGTGCCGAAACCTTTCTCTTCTTACCTTCGGGGATGTGCTTACTGGTTGAGACTCCTTATTCTGTTAGTGTCAATACCCGAAACAAGAAAGAGGACGGATAAGTTACGAAGTTGGACGGCCTTTTGGTTCCCGGTAAGTTGCCCCCTCCTCGACTCGAGTTGTCCGCTCGGGTACACTGTCTAGAACACTGACCCAGGTTTTTGAACATAGAATAACGTGACTTCATGCCGGATCCCTAGTAGGAGCGTTTATTTGCATCATGTGCATTTGACTTAGGGGACTCAACACAGGGGTTGGGTCCGTCTAGGACAAGCAACCTGAAAATAATAGACCATCTTTTGGCATCCTATGTGCTACATGTTGTATTTATTCAAGGGTGAATGGGTCATTTGGCGGACCAATGATATTTGCGGACAAATGACACTCCTTATCATGCTGATCACGTTAAATAAGAAAGTTGCACTATTTTTGATAAGCATGCTATTAGGTTAATTAAGCACATGGGGAACATTGTGGAATTCAAGAAGTCTTGGTATTCCACATGTCCCCCACACTTCATTTTTTGAAAAAAAACGCAAGAGGAACATTCGCGGAGTCCAAGATGTCTTGGAAGTCCTTGTGTCTCCCATGCAACATTTTTGAAAATAATAATAAATTAAATATATATATATATATATATATATATATATATATATATATATATATATATATATATATATAATGAAAAAAATGAAAATTTAAAAGTTTTGGTATGTTGTCATCATTTTCCACAAATTAGAAAATCGTGAAAAATGACAGTGTAGAGATAGAACTACTTATTTTTAAAAGAAAAAAAAAACCAATGTCCGAGTAGTATCGAAACTCTGCCGAAATTTTGAGAAAATGAAAAAATAAATGTCTTATTAGTTTGTTATATTAAAAGCAAAGGAAAAATAGAGAAAAAAAATCATCATTGTTCTGTCTTGTTTTTTCAAAAAATATAGAAAAGAAAATAGTTTGTTTTGCCATGAAAATGAAAATGAAAAAGAGTCTGGTTTTTAAAATGTTTTATTTTATTTTGTTTGTCTATGAAAATGCCAAAAATAAAAATAAAAAGAGTCGGGCGTTGAACGTGATTTTATTATTTGTTCCAAAATAAATATATATATAATCCAAAAAAAAATTCAAAAGAAAATTCAAAATTCAAAAAATATTTTTTTAAGTATTTCTTTTATTAAAGGTAAAAATTCCAAAAAAAACATTTTCTTTTCTTTAGAATAAGAAAAACAAATGAAAAAAAGAAGGAATGTTTTATGTTTTACGTTAGTTAGTTTGTTTGTTATGAATGAAAAATAATAGTTGGTTTGTTTGTTATATGAAAAAAAAATAGAAAATGGAAAAGGGTCTTCTCAAAAATAGTTTATTTGCCCGAACTACGCGGGTTTGATTCTCACCGGATGTGAGATACGTAGGCAACCCTCGTCGGGTCCAACCCCCCTTTTGCTAAAAAAGCCAAAAATAAATAAATAACAAAAAATATATGTCAAATTTTAATTTTGGTGATGTTGTTTTGTCATAAATAGCCGAAAGTTCCCGAAAGGGACGCCGGAAGGCTGACTTTGCATAAACAGCCACCTTTGGGTCATTTTTAAGACTTGGTCCAGTTGACCCCCACAGCCTAAAAATCTGCGTCCCCGAGACGTTGAAAGGCCGTGTTTGCAATATTGACTTTTCTAATTTGAAAAACGATAAAAAAGAGTTATAAATAAGTCAGGTGATGCTGTTTTGTCATAAATAGCTGAATGTTCCCGAAAGGGACGCCGGAAGGCTGACTTGGCATAAACAGCCACCTTTGGGTCATTTTGAGATATGGACCCACACAGCCTTAAAAATCTTCGTCCCCGAGGCGCTGAAGGGCCGTGTTTGCAACATCAGGTTTTTGTTATAATTTGAAAAAAAAAACAAAGAGTCGGCGGTCAGGTGAATACCGTTTGAATTTTGTCATAATAAGCCGAGCCAGCTTTGGCCGCGTTTTAAACCGTTCTTGCCGAAATAGCCTTAGAGTATCTTTCAGTTGTCGAAAGGTTGTTTTCGTAAAAGAATGGACAAGTTGGTAAAGTGCCAAAATAATCCTCCCCGGCCTCAAAATTCATGTGAATTTTGACAGGGGCCACATTTGCAAAAATAACCGTTTGGTTGCATTTGACAAACGGGGAAAGGAAGCTGGCCGTTGTTTTTGTAAATCTTTGATTAGAATATGCGGGTTGTTTGATTTTCAAGTTTGTAGGTCATCTTTAAACCTTCGAAACCCAATTTGTTTTATTATGAAAATTGATAAAGAAAATGTTTCATTGCCTTTTACCTTTCATTTTGTCCGAACTACGCAAGGTCTGATTCATGCGGGGTCATGATACGTAGGCAATCTCCATCAGATTCGACCACAACAAAAAAAAAAGCAAAAAAAAAAAGAGAATGAAAAAAAAACGAAATGAAAAAAGAATGAAAAAATGAAAAATGAAAAAAATAGAAAAAAAGAAGAATGAAAAAAATCAGAAAAAAAAGAAAATGAAAAAATGTTGTTAATAATGAGGACCGACTGAGTCCATTCTAACCTGTTTGTTTCGCAAAGAAAATTAAGGTGGTTGGTTTGTGGTAAGCCGGACAATGACACTCAGAATCCTTTACTTGCACCTCATGATACACACTCTGCGGGGATCAGGCCTGATAACAGAAGCACGTGAATCCTAGTGGGAACTTGTTGACGGAGTTTGATGATATTGAAGCGGGTAATGGTCTTGGCAGTATTGATGCAAAGCTTAGTGGCTAAGATGCCAGTTTTGATAAAGTGGGAGGACGCTCCGTTCCTTGGTTAACAAGAAAGAGGCATTTGGTGGCTTATTTTGTTGTCATTTCTTTTGTTCGGATTATTAGGATTGTAATTCGGATTTTGTCCTGTGTCAAACTTTCATATCTTTCCATTTTGTCATAGCAGTTTGTTTAAATTTTGTCTAGTTGGTGTTAGGATTTTATTCTCGTTGTTTTGTCTATTTTATTATTCAAACCATTTCGCCGGTAGTCTAATACAAAGCCGGTCTTTTGTTATTTCCAGTCGTCTTTTGTTTAGTCCTTCTATCATTTCGTTCAATGCCGATTCTAGGGACATGACATGCGCACCCAGTTTGGGCCTAATCTTAAAAGTTAATCATAAAACCATAGGAAGGTGATCAAAGCATTCAAAGGAAACAAGAACGGTTTTGGATTATTTGAAGCCGAGTCATGTGGAACTGGGGAAAGTTAAACACAAAGAAAACCATTAAAAGCAAGATTCGCCAAATTGGCATGAGGATCATTCATGATAATAAGAGTGTCGCCCAACGGTGCTTTAGAATTGACAAATGAAAAAGCAAACATGAATATGATTTGTCAAGACCAACACCATCGGAAGAGACTATAAATCTGTGTTCAATTGTGTTGTTTGCACTTGGCATGTTTTGAAGACTGGAATGACGAAGGCATTTTGTTCTGCTACCTAAACACTTTATCTTTCGTTACCCCTTTTGAGCCTTACTTATTTTTCTTTCATACCCCTCGTTCGGAATCAGTAGCAACGACTAGAAAACACAAGCGTGGCAGGTAAACGAAAAAAAAAGAAAAGAAAACAACAAAACGAAAAAAAAAGAAAAGAAGAGAAAAATGAAAAAAAAACAAAGGAAAGTCAAATGAAAAGGGAGGAATTGGGAACTACGTTTGACCTGATTCCTCAAAGAGGATACGTAGGTGCTTCACGGCTCGGTCATAGTTTTGAAAAATAAAAAAAAATCAAGTAAAATATCCCCAAGCAAGAAACTGGGGCGAATGTTGCGTTTGTTGTAAATAAATCTAATTCCGAAGGTTGTAACTAATAACCCAAAATTAATGCATTTTTGAGCCTTTAATACCCTTTCTTTCTAGCCTATCCAAAACCCACATTACGGTCCAAAGAAAGACCTTCTGATCAGTCTTTAAAATATGCCAAGTCAGACAAATGAAGAGTCTTACCGGCGGACATAACATTCTGTTCCATAGCAGAAAGGACTCTAATCCCCAACAGAAAGAGTCGTACAGGCAACACTCCAAATCCCCAGCTGGAGAGAGATACAAATGAGAGAGTCTTATCGGTGAAAACCTTCACATGCACCATAAGGCGATGAAAGCTGAGAGAAAAACCAAAAATGAGAGAGACTTGATAGTGAAAACCCTTCGGGCACTACAAGTCGAATAAGATTGAGAATCAGATGGGGAATCGTCAAGGGAAGGTCTTGAAGTACGATTGATGGCAGAGGATAGGCCACATGTGCATGTCATGACCATTAGAGTCGGTATCTGCATTTGATAAGGTTTTTATTTATAGTTTCTTTTGCTAAAGAGTCATCTTTTCCTTTGTCTTTTTATTCTGTCCCCTTTTATCTTTTTCATTTCATAGAAAAATCCTCAATAGAGTCTGTTTGGTCAGAACAAGTGTGAATTGACTTCAAAATATGCCATCAGCTTTCCAATTATACAAGATGAGATCTGACTAATACATCCAAATGGTATAGTCAGCAAGGAACAAGCGCGAGGCCAGTGTCAAGAAAGATATCCCCAGCAAAAGGGAATTGACAAAGGATTGACGAGTGTCAAGAGGGATATCCTTGCCAAAACCGAGGTTATAAACCTCAAGGCCAAGGCCCATGAACAGAGCAAGGAGAGCAGTGAGCATGATTTGGCGAAATCCATACTAGACTAAAAGGTCGGGTAAATGCCAGTTTCCGAGCTATGCCACAAAAGAAGAGGGATAGCCCCAGCAGAAAGGGATTATCCCCAGCAAATGATATCATCCCCAACAAGTTGTGAAGCACAGAGAAAGGAAGGAGAAATGGAAAACCATCCCAGCAGGAGTATCACAACCAACCACCGCGTTTTAAATTAATAAATTTTGTTTGATTTGAAACAGGTAAAGGAAACGACATTGATGACAAAAATGCATGCCACAAGGGATTATCAAACTGGGGCAGAAAATTTTCATTTCATTTAGAAAATTTTCTGAAAATCAGATACCCATTCGGGAAAGAATAAAGATAACGTCGGTCTCAAGGGAAATGGTCTTGGAACCAGTGTTGCCCCCAACAACAAATGGATGAAACTTGAGCTCAGTGAAGCACTGGTTCTGAAGGAATCAGAATTCCCCAGCAGTGTTATCCTCGACAGCTTTATCCCCAGCTGATAACATTTTACCCCCCAACAGGTAAGTAAATAATCCCCACCAAGTTTTCCAGGTAAGACATTTTCAAGTCTTAAGGATATTTTGGGTTCATCCGCCCTCAAACAGGATATGTTGGGTTCATCCGCCCTCGAACAGGATATGTCGGGTTCATCCACCCTCGAACAGGATATGTCGGGTTCATCCACCCTCGAACAGGATATGTCGGGTTCATCCACCCTCGAATAGGATATGTCGGGTTCATCCGCCCTCGAATAGGATATGTCGGGTTCATCCGCCCTCGAATAGGATATTTTGGGTTCATCCGCCCTCAAACAGGATATGTCGGGTTCATCCGCCCTCAAACAGGATATGTCGGGTTCATCCGCCCTCAAACAGGATATGTCGGGTTCATCCGCCCTCAAACAGGATATGTCGGGTTCATCCGCCCTCAAATAGGATATGTCGGGTTCATCCGCCCTCAAACAGGATATGTTGGGTTCATCCGCCCTCAAACAGGATATGTCGGGTTCATCCGCCCTCAAATAGGATATGTCGGGTTCATCCTCCCTCAAACAGGATATGTCGGGTTCATCCGCCCTCAAATAGGATATGTCGGGTTCATCCGCCCTCAAACAGGATATGTCGGGTTCATCCGCCCTCAAATAGGATATGTCGGGTTCATCCGCCCTCAAACAGGATATGTCGGGTTCATCCGCCCTCAAATAGGATATGTCGGGTTCATCCGCCCTCGAATAGGATATGTTGGGTTCATCCGCCCTCGAATAGGATATGTTGGGTTCATCCGCCCTCGAATAGGATATTTTGGGTTCATCCGCCCTCGAATAGGATATTTTGGGTTCATCCGCCCTCGAATAGGATATTTTGGGTTCATCCGCCCTCGAATAGGATATTTTGGGTTCATCCGCCTTCGAATAGGATATTTTGGGTTCATCCGCCCTCGAATAGGATTTTATTTTCAAAATTATTGATGTCTTTAAAATTCTTACCAGGCGCCCACCTGTATAACGAGAGGAATACATTTCAGTGTTTAAATTTCTTGACAGGCGCCCACCTAAATAACGAGAGGAATACTTTTGTCTGTGCATTTCATATTTTAGGCGCCCACCTGTATAACAAGGGAATACATTTTGTGTCTTTGCCATTAGGCGCCCACCTGTATAACAAGGGAATACATTCCACATCTTTACCCATAGGAGATGCATTTCCTCCTAAGTTTGTTTTAGTTTCATCCATAGGAGATGCATTTCCTCCTAAGTTTGTTTTAGTTGCACTCATAGGAGATGCATTTCCTCCTAAGTTTGTTTTAGGAGATGCATTTCCTCCTAAGTTTGTTTTAGTTGCACGCATAGGAGATGCATTTCCTCCTAAGTTGGTTTTAGTTTCACCCATAGGAGATGCATTTCCTCCTAAGTTTGTTTAAGTTTTACCCATAGGAGACGCACTTCCTAAGTTCAGTTTTTACCATAGGAGACGCACTTCCTAAAGTTCAGTTTTTACCATAGGAGACGCACTTCCTAAAGTTCAGTTTTTACCATAGGAGACGCACTTCCTAAAGTTCAGTTTTTACCATAGGAGACGCACTTCCTAAAGTTCAGTTTTTACCATAGGAGACGCACTTCCTAAAGTTCAGTTTTTACCATAGGAGACGCACTTCCTAAGTTAATTTCACCAGTAGGAGACGCACTTCCTAAGGAGACGCACTTCCTAAGTTCATTTTACCCAATAGGAGACGCACTTCCTAAGTTGAGTTTCACCGATAGGAGACGCACTTCCTAAGTTAAGTTTTACCAATAGGAGACGCACTTCCTAGATCCATTGTACCAATAGGAGACGCACTTCCTAAGAAGTTTCACCATAGGAGACGCACTTCCTAAGTTAGTTTCACCAACAGGAGACGCACTTTCTAAGCAAGTTCCACCAATAGGAGACGCACTTCCTAAGAATAATTTCACCAATAGGAGACGCACTTCCTAAGGAGACGCACATCCTAAGATAAGATTCACCAAGAGGAGACGCACATCCTAAGTTTAGTTTCACCAATAGGAGACGCACTTCCTAAGGAGACGCACTTCCTAAGAATAGTTTCACCAGTAGGAGACGCACTTCCTAAGAATAATTTCACCAATAGGAGACGCACTTCCTAAGGAGACGCACATCCTAAGATAAGACGCACTTCCTAGATCCATTGTACCAATAGGAGACGCACTTCCTAAGAAGTTTCACCATAGGAGACGCACTTCCTAAGTTAGTTTCACCAACAGGAGACGCACTTCCTAAGCAAGTTCCACCAATAGGAGACGCACTTCCTAAGAATAATTTCACCAATTAGGAGACGCACTTCCTAAGGAGACGCACATCCTAAGATAAGATTCACCAAGAGGAGACGCACATCCTAAGTTTAGTTTCACCAATAGGAGACGCACTTCCTAAGGAGACGCACTTCCTAAGAATAGTTTCACCAGTAGGAGACGCACTTCCTAAGAATAATTTCACCAATAGGAGACGCACATCCTAAGATAAGATTCACCAAGAGGAGACGCACATCCTAAGTTAGTTTCACCAATAGGAGACGCACTTCCTAAGATAAGTTTCACCAATAGGAGACGCACATCCTAAGGAGACGCACATCTTAAGAATAGTTTCACCAGTAGGAGACGCACTTCCTAAGCCAAGTTTCACCAATAGGAGACGCACTTCTTAAGTTATTTCACCCAATAGGAGACGCACTTCCTAAGTTAGTTTTACCCAATAGGAGACGCACGTCCTAAGATAGTTTCACCAATAGGAGACGCACTTCCTAAGCAAGTTTCACCAATAGGAGACGCACTTCCTAAAAAATAATTTCACCAATAGGAGACGCACTTCCTAAAAATAATTTCACCAATAGGAGACGCACTTCCTAAGGAGACGCACTTCCTAAGTTAGTTTCGCCAATAGGAGATGCACATCCTAATGAGACGCACATCCTAAGAATAGTTTCACCAGTAGGAGACGCACTTCCTAAGCCAAGTTTCACCAATAGGAGACGCACTTCCTAAGTTATTTCACCCAATAGGAGACGCACTTCCTAAGTTAGTTTTACCCAATAGGAGACGCACTTCCTAAGAAAAGTTCTACCAATAGGAGACACACTTCCTAAGTTCAGTTTTGCCATAGGAGACGCACTTCCTAAGTTCAGTTTTACCATAGGAGACGCACTTCCTAAGTTCAGTTCTACCAATAGGAGACGCACTTCCTAAGTTTATTGTACCCAATAGGAGACGCACTTCCTAAGTTCAGTTTTACAATAGGAGACGCACTTCCTAAAGTTCAGTTTTACCATAGGAGACGCACTTCCTAAAGTTCAGTTTTACCATAGGAGACGCACTTCCTAAGTTCAGTTCTACCAATAGGAGACACACTTCCTAAGTTCAGTTTTGCCATAGGAGACGCACTTCCTAAATTATTTTCATTCATAGGAGACACACTTCCTAGTTCAAAATCGTTAAGGTTTCACCCATAGGAGACACACTTCCTAAGACTATTTTACCCCTAGGAGACGCACTTCCTAAGTTTAATTTCATGCACAGGAAATGCACTTCCTGAATTAAGTTTTCATCATTAGGAGACACACTTCCTAGTCTGGTTCGCCCAGGTTATAGTTTTGCTTTAGGAGACGCACTTCCTAGTTTGGCTTTTTCAGGTTATACTTTATTTTAGGAGACGCACTTCCGGAATTGAGATTTCACCCTTAGGAGATGCACTTCCTAGTTTGATTCATTTTAAGTTCGACCGTAGGAGACACAATTCCTAGTCTAGTTTTTTGAAGTTTACCCGTAGGAAACGCACTTCCTAATCAAGGGCTTTCAAGTTTTTAGGAGACGCACTTCCTAAATCGAGATTTTATTCATAGGAGACGCACTTCCTAGTTCTAATCACTGAGGTTTTCACCCTTAGGAGACACGCTTCCTAGTTTAGCTCATTCCGATTCAACCATAGAAGACACACTTTCTAGTTTGAGTCATTGAGGTTTTTTTTTAGCAAACACATTTGCTAGCAAGAGTTTTATTTTTACTCATAGGAGATGCACTTCCTAGCCTAGTCTTTAGTTTACTCTCATCATTGCATCAGTAGTGTAAGTGAGTTACAATTTTGCTAACGACTCACAAATCTTCCCAGTACAAACTGGGTTAGGAAATTTTGTTTGTTTTGTTTGTTTTGGTTGTCAGGGACCCGCCTGTAGAACGGAGTTTGTGGTATGTCAAAGATCGAAGAAGTCAGGAGTCCGCCTGTAGAACGGAGAAACATTTTTCAAGATCAAGCAGTGACCCACTGGAAAGCAGAAGGTTACAACAGAAATCCCCAACATTCAATCCAAGTTAGAAGCTCGCCTTAAGAATGCGAATCGATAGTCTGGGATGATCAACAGAAGCTGGTCACAAAAACAAAAACAAAAAAAAAGAGAAAAAAGGAAAAGAAAAAAAACCCAAATTACGGAAGTGGAGAACAAATGTGGTCTGCTCAAGAACTAGCGCCTATGGCTAGCAAGTATCAAGGTTCGAATCCAAAGTCTGTATGAAGCACCATTCAAGACTCAAGACCAAGTTTCAGAAGACTTAAAGATAGGAATCTTTGTAACTAGTAGCTGATAGGCTTAGTTAGTCTTTTTCAGTTTTCATTTTTGTTGTAATGACAGGACCGCGGACCGGAACCTCAACGGAACGGCACCTCGATCGGCTCTTCACCTCGGTACAATCTACCATCTCTCATTCCCGAACTACACGTGGCCTGATTCCTGTATAACCAAGGATATGTAGGCAGCTCAGATACCAGGGCTCGGTCACATTCCCTCCCTTTCCTTAGTTTAGTCCATCCAAGCAATGGTCGGATCAAAAACATGTCTAGTCGTTCTTTGTCGGAAAACTCTTCGTGTTTCCAGTCAAAGAGGGGCAGCTGTAGACACCGGATTTTTGACCCTCCCCGAGGATTTTCACATTTTTAGCATAAATATGTAATTTAGGTCTAATATACCTATTTTGACTATTTTTACTTTATTTCGTTGCAAAAAGAAAAATTACAAAAAATATATATATAAATTTTAGTTTATGTATTTCTCATAAACTTGAAAAAATACAAAAATTGCACTTTATTTTGGTACTTTATATAAATTCAAAAATTACAAAAAAAATATAATTCTATTAATGTTTTGTAGTCATTTTAATTTTTGAAAAAATACAAAAAAATATTACTTTATATTTTGTCTTTATTAAAAAAAACGAAAATTACAAAAATAGTTTTATTAATATTTTGTAGCTATTTTAATCTCGAAAAATATTAAGAAAATAATAATATAGTTTTGTTTTAAATAATTAGTCTTATTTTAGTAGCTATTTTGCTTACATAATCAGTTGAGCAACGTCGTGTTCCTATTTCTCGGGTCCGGGCAGAAGAATAATATTCGGGTTCAAACTACCCGGTTTTAGGCCTAATTTTCGGACCTAGCCCATAATAATCCGAGTCCACCACACGTGGGGAACACGGACGGAATCCCATACACGGGGAACCCCATCACGCGTGGGGGACACAAGCCTCGAACCCCACCACGCGTGGGGCTCATTTCCCTGGGCAAAACCATATCAAATACACGGACAAACATTTTGGAAAGGGGGGACTTTTTTTGAAAATTTTGGAAAGAGGGACTATTCATCATCTTCTCCAAGAGGAGAAGAACGGGAAATACCCTACTGTCCAAACGAACGCCGGAAAACACAACCATTCCTCCTCCTCTTAGCGCCGTCAAACCAGTCCGGCGATCCTCCATTAAACCCGACATCCACTGTTGATCGTCTCCCTCCTCTTCCTGACGAAAACCCTAAACAAAAACCCTACTGAGCTCTACCACAAACGACGCCCAGCTCCTCCGAACATTCACCATCGTCGTTACCACCTCCGAACTTCCCCACCACCGTGAAACCACCATAACCAAACAGAAACCAGTCGCAAACCACCCCCCCTAACGCCTGAACACCACCGGACAACCCCGACCGGAGCTGCTCCACCATTTTCAAG
Organism: Nicotiana tabacum; assembly: GCF_000715075.1. Classification (NCBI taxonomy): domain Eukaryota; kingdom Viridiplantae; phylum Streptophyta; class Magnoliopsida; order Solanales; family Solanaceae; genus Nicotiana; species Nicotiana tabacum. The sequence continues at coordinate 121,179,062 of NC_134101.1, forward strand.
CTTCGCTGCATTTCCGAGCAGCTGGTTCTGCATGCTTTCCCGTCGCAGCCCCAGTCCCGTCGACCTCAACCCACCACCAGTCGACCATCCTCCTGTCTGAACTCCCATTGTCACCCCCACCAAGCCAACGTCTCCATTTCGACAAACAAAACAAAACGAAAACACTACCATCAAACGGGCTCGTTACCAACTCCCTCCATCTCCCAAACAACCCACTGCCCGTCAAGGTCGTAGAGAGAGAAGGTGAGCGTCGAGGTCGTTGACAATCTTGGGTCGAGTTTTCGTTTCCGTTGAGGTCGTCGTGGTTCATCGAGGTCCGGTACGTCGAGGTTGTTGTTGTCCATTTTTGGCGAGTTCGAGATGTTGAAACTCGACGTTGTTGTTAAACGTGAGTATTCATGTTATTTTTGTTGCCTCGGTGTGTTCTTCGCTTCCATGTCTTGTCTCAGTAAATTTGAGTAGTAGTAATATATTTGCCGCATTTTAAAGTTTATCTTGTCATGTTAGTTTATCACTGATTGTTAATGTTATGTTATGTTGTTAATTTTATATTTTTGTTTATCACTAATTGTCAGATGTTTGCCATTTATTGTTAGATTATCAGCTTATATTTCATTAAACTAGATTAAGAGGAAAAAGAATGATAGTTTATAAATAGCGTCAAATTAGTGATTTGTGGCAATATTGTTGTTTGTATGTAATTAGATTAAAGGAATCGGGGGTGCATCTCATGTGACCCGGCTCCAATTTGGAACATAGTTAAATAGAACTTGTCGTGAACCACTAGTGCGTTACGTACAGCATGGCTTGCAATATATTTTAATAACTTTGAATTAACTCTTTAAATAGATAAAAATAAAAATGTAGTAACTTTAAGTTTACCCTTTCTAAAAAAAATATAATAATAATAAAAATGAGACGAGCCTCGCCAACTGAAAACGCAGAGATTGCAGGGCCCTCCCAAAAACATACGTATTAAATACTTAGATTCCGGGACGGGCCGTTTAGCAAATTTCATGGCCCTACCCAAAATAATAATGCGCTAGTTGCTTTAGGCGCGCCTGTAATAATATTATCTCCTTAAGCTCGGGTGCACATTTATGTGACCCAAATCCAAGTCTCAACGAAATCGAAATGTGTCTCTAATCACGGGTACACTGATTGTGACGTGGTATGAGATGCATTTCCATGACGTTGTAAATCCTTTTAATAATGAAGGAGACGAGCCTCGACAAAGAAAAAATGCACAAGTCGCGGGGCCCTCTAAATGTATATATATTAAAACACTTAGAATTCGGGACAGACCGTTTAGCGAATTTTACGCCCTTCCCCAAAATAACAATACGCTAGTTGCGTTAGGCACGTCTTTAATAATTTATCTTCCGTAATTCGGGTGCACATTTATGTGACCCAAATCCAAATCTCAATCAAGTCGAGATATGTCAAACAACCATGGGTGCATTGATGTAACGTGGTTCGAGGTATGTTTCCACGACGTTGCAATTCTCGTAAAATAATAACAATAATTGATAAAGCGGTTAAAAGTTAAAATTTGCACATAAGTTCATACTTGCATAAAAATCAGATAATCAAGCCGAATATGACAGTTGAGCGACCGTGCTAGGACCACGGAACTCGGGAATGCCTAACACCTTCTCCCGGGTTAACAGAATTCCTTATCCGGATTTCTGGTACGCAGACTGTAATATGGAGTCATTCTTTTCCTCGATTCGGGATTAAAATTGGTGACTTGGGACACCCTAAATCTCCCAAGTGGCGACTCTGAAATAAATAAACCAATCTCGTTTCGATTGTCCTTTAATTGGAAAAAACTCACTTGCGCCCTCGCGGGTGCGTAAAAAGGAGGTGTGACACCCCACATCGACCAACTCATCAACGCAACAGTCGGGCACGAACTATTGAGTTTATTGGACACTTACTTGGGCTATAATCAAAATCTCATGGAGGAAGAAGACCAGGAAAAGACAATATTCATCACCCACCAAGGAACGTAATACTATAAGGTCATGCCATTTGGACTAAAAATGAGGGGCTACTTATCAAAGGTTGGTAACCAAGATATTCAAAGACCAGCTCGGTAAGACCATAGAGGTATATATGGATGATATGTTTGACAAGTCCAAAAAGGCAGAGGATCTCATCGATCATTTGAAAGAAACTTTCGACATACTCAGACGATGCAGAATGAAGCTGAACTCGGAGATATGCACGTTTGGCGTAGCCTCGGGAAAGTTCTTGGGTTTTCTGGTGTCACAACAAGGGATCGAGGTCAACCCAGACCAAATCAAAGCTATCGAGGGGATACTAGAACTCTTAACCACCAAAAAGCAAGTCCAAAGGTTTACTGGTCGTATCGCCGCCCTATCAAGGTTTATTTTGTGGTCGTTGGATAGATGTCACAAATTTTTTGGCATACTCAAGAAGGACAATGGCCTCGAATGGACTTCTGAATGCATCCAGACTTTGTGAGAACTACAGGCATACCGATCATCATCGCCCCTGCTTTCAAAACCCGAACCTGGGGAATAACTCCTCATCTATCTAGCTGTATTCGAGGTAGCAGTAAGCACAGTCCTGATCCGCGAAAATAAATGTACGTAATCTCCCATCTATTACATTAAAAAAACACTCGTCGATGCCGAGATGAGGTACCTACACCTCAAAAAATTGGCTCTGGCCTTGGCCGTAGCTTCACAGAAGCTTAGAACCTATTTCCAGTTCCACCCCATCTCGATCGTCACAGCTTATCCCCTGAAGAGCATTTTGCATAAACTCTAGCTATCAAGGAGGCTGGACAAATGGGCCATCGAGCTAAGCAAGCATGATATCACATACCAGCCACAAACAATGATAGAGTCACAAGTGCTCACCGACTTCATCGCCGATTTCAGTGCAAAAATATTGCTTGAAGTCAAAAGGGAAGCTGTTCAAGCTTCCCTCCAAACATAAGACCTATGGGTACACTAATGGCGCATCCAAAGTATCAAGGTCCGGGCTGGGACTCGTACTCGAGATCCCAACAGGCAAATAATTAGCCAGTCCATAAGGTGCTTGGATATAACTAACAATGAGGCCGACTATGAGGCCATAATTGTAGGGTTAAGGGTATCACTCAAATATGGGGGAAAATAGTTGAAACTCCACTGTGACTCTTTCATTGTTGATTTCAGTGCAAAAATATTGCCTAAAGTCAAAAGGGAAGCCGTCCAAGCTTCCCTCCAAATACAAGACCTCTGGGTACACCGATGGTGCATCCAATGCATCAGGGTCCGGGCTGAGACTCATACTCGAGGTCCTAATAGGCAAATAATTCTCCAATCCATAAGGTGCCCAGATATGACTAACAATGAGGCTGAGTATGAGGCCATAATTGTAGGGTTAAGTCTAGCACTCAAATATGGGGGGAAACGGTTGAAACTCCGCTGTGACTCCCAGCTCGTAGTCAACCAAGTCACAGGGACTTTCCAAATAAAGGAACAAAGATTGAAAAAATACCAGACAGAAATCTGCAAGCTATTGCCTCAGTTCGACGAATGCCTGCTCGATCAAATCCCATGACCACAGAATGCTGAAGCGGATGGCCTCGCCAAACTAGCCCTAGCTACTAAAAACATCACAGCCGGAGATAAAAGCGTAGTCCACCTCCTCAACTCATCACTAGACCAAATCGTGGTAAGAACCATAAACTTAACTTGGGACTGGCGCAATTGTATTATCGCATATTTGTAGGGTGGCACATTCCCATGCGACAAAAAAGATGCCAAGAAACTAAGAATGCAAGCGGCCATATACAGTCTCCTTCATAGCGACTTGTACAAGAGGAATTACGCCGGTCCTTTGGCGAAGTGCTTGGGCCCGAACCAAACCCAGCGCATCCTTGAAGAAGTCCATGAAGACCATTGTGGAGCTCACTCCGACAATCGAGCACTGGTCAAATGCCTTATATGGGCGGGATACTACTGGCCCACCATAAAAAAGGATACCACAGACTTTGTAAGAAAATGCAAATCGTGCCAATAGGTACGCCCCAATGATTCACCAAGTAGGCAAACACCTTCACTCGGTCACCTCCCCTTGGCTTTTCATCAAATAGGGAATGGACATCATGGGGCCCCTCCCAGCAGGGCGAGGTAATGTACGATTCCTTTTAGTTTAAATAACTCATTATCTAAATGGGTAGAAGCAGGAGCATTCGCCCAAATATGGGAACATGAGGTAATCACCTTTAATTGGAAAAACATCATATGCCGATTCGGCCTACCCAAGGAGATCAGCTGTGACAATGGACCCCAGTTCACAGGAAAGAAAACCGCCGAACTTTGAAAAATGGCATATCAAGAGGATACTCTCAACTCTATAACATCCAGCAGGGAATAGGCAAGCAGAATCCTCCAATAAGACCATACTAAACATCATGAAAAAAACTCGAAGACGCCAAGGAACTGTGATCGAAAATGCTACCAAAAGTGTTAGGGGCCTATCGAACAACTCCGAAGACGAGCATAAGAGAGACTCCCTATCTTTGGTCTTAGGTCAGGGAACCCAGCCTAAGGTACTCCTATGAAAGCATCACGAGTAACGATAAGAACAGAAGGCATAAATCGATGAAATTGACAAATGAAGAGATATGACCTACATAATAATGGTAGCCCAAAAACAACAAGCAGAACGTTATTACAACAAGAAAGCAAAGGTATGACTGCTTAAAGTCGAGGACTATGTACTGAAAGCCAAAATTCAAGCGAGCAAAGATCCCCGAGAAGGCAAGCTGGGATGGTCCGTACAATATCACAGCCAAAGCGAACAAGGGTTCATTCCAACTAGAGACAATGGAAGGAAAGCTACTACCAAACAATTGGAATATCAGCCACTTCAAATACTTCAACTTCTGAGAGAAAAAGCGCCACCCGAGTCAAACTATTTTCCCCTCACTTGAGTTTTATCCCATTTGGGTTTTCTCTAGGAGTTTTCTAACGAGGCAGCAAAAGAAACGCTTTGAGTCGAAGTACACGAAGGTAATGAGGTAGCGAGTTGACTTAAAGTGTTCCCTTCGTCGCCATTACGACCTTTAACATCCTCGCCAACTTGTCCCTCAACAGCTTCGCCACTGTCACGACCCAAAATCATTTATAGGTTGTGATGGCGCCCAACACCGCCGTCAGGCAAGACAACGTTGATTTATCGATTAGATTACCCATTTTATTACATTGAAATTACTAATTTGCAATAATTAGACAATATAAGATAGAATTTACTGGGTAGATGATTATAATTATGTGATCTACGATAACAAACAACCAGTAGGAACTCCCAAAACCCGGTGTCACAAGTATATGAGCATTTTCTAAGGAGTACAACAATAACAAAACATCTGTCCGGAATGTAAATAAGACATGATAAATAAATGGTACAATGGAGACTCTGTGGACTGCGGTGCGTATCCTAGAATGCAGCTCATATAAAGTCTCATCAGCTGGTGCGACCACACGCCAAGATGATCACCAAATGACTGTCAGATCCTGTACATTTAGTGCAGAAGTGCAGTATGAGTACGTAAATCAATGCGTACCCAGTAAGTATCTAGCCTAACCTAGGAGAAGTAGTGACGAGGGGACGACATTGATACTTACTAATAAATGATAAATCATAACAGATATGAAGTGCACAACAATAATGGAGTAAATCTGAAATTTCATAATGTTCCAATTATTTCCTTTAACATAAATTTCTCGATCTTGTATTCTACCTTAATATCCCAGAACATGACAAGTTCCATTACTAAATAAATAAGGAGTAGCATAAAATGTCGGGCATCAGTAGGAAGATTAGCTCGTGAATATTCTGGCTGCTAGCGATATAATGCACGATTCTACTGATGTCGTTCGTCCCGATCCAAAATAACATGTACACTGCCGAAGGACGTACGACATGATCTATAGATGTATCTATATACTGCCTAGGATTTCGGCCCGCTCCACAAGAAAGGAAGGAAGTTACTGAATTACAAGACATGTGTTTACAATATAGTACATGAGCATAATAATAAGTACACCCCTTCACATTTATCAAATATCCTGGCAACAACTCAAGATGATAAAACTTGGCCTGATATATTCTTTTCTAAATAAATTTTGAGTTATAACTTTCAATAATTAAGCCAGCAAAACAAATTCAAAATTCAATTATTACATGATAAGATCCTAAGTATACCCGGACATAAACATGTTTTAGCTACGTATGGACTTTCATCACCTCGTACGTACGTAGCACTCACAACTATTTGCACTAAATAGTAAATATCACCTAGGAGGTAGTTTCCCCCTCACAAGGTTAGACAGGAGACTTACTACACCCCGAAGTTCCATAACCGGCTCCAATGCGTCTCTAACTCTTCAATTCAAAGCCAAACGATCCGAAACTAGTCAAAAAATATGCGATTCAATCAAAATATACTCCAATACTTATAATTAATCAATTTATAACAGTTCCCAACTCTGCTCGAAAGGTCAATAAAGTCAACCTCGGGCTCACGTGCCCTGATTTTGAAAATTTAAAGATAAAATTTATCCATAACACTACGACCTCAAATATATAATTTATTCCCAATTCTATGTCCAATTTCGTGGTTTAAAAAATGCCAATTTTTAGGTTTTCTTCAAAATCCCAAATTTCTACCAATTATCATGTTCAAATCCATATATAAACCATGTTAACTCACAATGTGCGGGAATTACTTACCTTGCAATGGATGATGAAAATATCCCCTCTAAGAGCTACAAGAATCACCCAACCAAAAGAAAATGTGAGAGAAATGGGCTAAGTCCCGAGTTATAAACCCACTGCCAAGTTCCTTCCTCTTCGCGATCGCGGAATAACCCTCATGATCGCGAAAGCCAAACAACCCTACCCCTAAAATCTCTTCTTCGCATTCGCGGTGGCCTTCCTGCGTTCGCGATGCCTCCACGTCTCACACCTTAGCATTCACAGTCCTTGAGCCGCGTTCGCAATGGCCTAGCGCCTCCAAGCCCAGCTCCCCTTTCCCTTCTATGCGTTCGCGACCGCCCCTTCGCGTTCACGTAGGTTCCTCAGGCTCTTCTCCGCGTTCGTGACCTCTGTGTTGCGTTCGCGATGAGAAATCTCCACCTGCCTAAAAATCCCTCTTCAAGAACGCGATATCCTCCACGCGTTCGCGATAAAGGACTACAGAACCAACATCAGCAGCAACAAAACATGGGGAAATGACCCGAAACCATCCCGAAACACACCCAAGGACCCCGGGACCCCGTCCAATCACACCAACCAATTTCATAACATAACACGGACCTGCTCGAGGTCTTAAATCACATCAAACAACATCAAAACTATAAATCGACGATCAAAATCCTTCTTTAAACTTTCAAACTTCCAAACTTCAACGAACATGTCCGAGTCATATAAAAAAATTCCGAAATGATGCCAAACTTTACGCACAAGTCTCAAATCACAACACGAACCTATTCTAAGGCTCGAAACTCAAAACGGACATAAAAATATCAAAATCCACTTCAACCCAAACTTATAAAATTCTAGAACTTCCAAAATGCCAACTTTCTACAATAAGCGTCTCTAAGTCTGAAAATATCATATGAACCTATTGGAACCTTCAAATCCCGATTCCGAGGTCGTTTACTCAAAAGTCAAACCTTAGTCAATTCTTCCAACTTAAAGCTTCCTAAATTAGAATTTTCTTTCCAAATCAATTCCGATCTTCTTGAAATTCAATTCCGACCACACTTACAAGTCATAATACCTGAAATGGAGCTAATCAAGGCCTAAAACCACTAAGCGACGCGTCGAAGCTCAAAACGACCGGTCAGGTCATTACATTCTCTCCATTTAAACATACGTCCATCCTCGAACGTGCCAAAAACTATTTCGGAGTTGTCCAAATTCACCGGTTAACACCTTGTGAACCTACATGTGCCACCACAACCCATGTGAGCACTCTAGCTCGAGCTAGATTGAAGATCCTTCCTATAACCTTAGCTAACAAGCTTTAGAACCAAATTCCAACATCCGAAATTTTCTACAAGACCTGATTTCAACATACGAACACCGCATCAATCACCAGACACTATACCCAACATGACCATGCTCCTCCGCTGAGATCACACCATGTACCACATAAGTCGTTTGACCATAATAACATCCTTTGACAATAATAACTGAAATTCCACGAATTCGACGACCGCAACACACCTCATGACGCATATATGTCATGTTACCACTCTCGCAATACCGCCACGATGGAAGAGATGAGTAGAAACTAATAATCACCTACCGCATCAACAAATTATGGAGTGTCTCCTCCTGACAAGGACCATTACCTCATTCTGAACTGAATAACAATATTTGCTCTTTAATATACCCTTCATAACTCCGACCGCACTAATCCTAGGTCCTATAACCTCGTCTCGCCCAGTACAAGCTATTAAGGTAATAAGCCATCTCAAACACTACCAAAATCTCATATGACGCTGACAATGCGCCAACAAGCTACAAACTCGAATATAACTCATAAGGAAGAATAAACTCTTACAGGGAATTAAACAGTCCGTATGACGAATAGAATGGTCAAATAGATGCTATGAATCTACCTCAAGGATGAAAAACAAGGCACACGAAATAAATGTAAGGAACTATGCTCAACATCTCACTGTTGTAGCTTGCAACCCGATCCAATGTGACACTGTTGCGGCTTGCAACCTGATCCAAACATGATAATGTTGCGATGTGCAACTCGATCCACACAATATACCCATGGCGGCATGCCACCCGATCCAAACAATATACCTGTGGTGGCATACCACTGATTCGCACCTAACAATCAAGAAGAAAATACACATCAAGTCGTAATGCTTATACTTACAAAATGCCCGAATATCGACCATAAGCATGCTGAGTGAATTATAAAAATCATGGGGAGGCGGATAGTGCCATACACTACGAACCCAAGCACAACTAAGGTGCGATATATGATCTGCATCTCGAAAGCCATCCTTCTCAAATAACACCACAACTACGAGGGACCTCAACATATATGGGAATAATCAAGACGTCTCACAACCCACATGGAACAAGAGAGTATTACCTGAAATAGATAACGACGAATATGACATCTAATGCCCGAAGACTCCTCCATAAAAAATGCTATGCTGAATAAATACACCTGTCCTGGACTAGAGTACACATCCACATTTAGACCAATCAACGGACCTCAAGTCGATTCTAATAATACCATATTGGGCCAATAACCTTTTGAGGATCCACAATGACCTATTCATGACACATAAAAATAGTTGTCAAATCCGGAGCAAACTCACACTGTCCACAGTTAATAGTGTATGAGACTGTGAAATTATTGATTATAATATTTTTTGGGTTAATAAAATACTGACAATAGTCTAATTGTAGTAGATATACTAAAGAATTTAATAAAAATAGTTGGTAATAGTTATAATGAGAAAGAAAAAATGAAATGGTACTGCTACTATAACTATGATTGAGTCATAAAATGTTACTATTAATATAAAAATAATAGATAAGTGCAATTTAGGAAACACCGATAAAAAAATAAAAATATTATAATAATAAGTTCTCAAATTAGTTATAAAATATTTAATCTGAAGTAGATGTATGCCAATCCCCGGCAACATCGCCAGGCCAAAGCGTATAAGATTTTGCTACTCATACTCTGTCAAATTCTAGTATAGTCTATGATATAGACCCACAGAGATTGAAGAATCTAGCTACAAACTTATAATATTCTTACTACTATTTGAGAGAATCAAATTGATGAAGTTTTATTTGTTGAAATTTAAATTGCTTAAGTTGAAAAAAATAACTTTCGAAAGATTTATATTTAAAAAGAGTTGGGAATCATTGAATTCACTCGATAACGTGATTGTCGCACCTCCTTTTTCCGCGCCCGCGGGGCGCGTAGGGAGTTTTCTCCAATTGAAGGACAGTCGAAACAGGATTTATTTATCTTTTGTTTCAGAGTTGCCACCTGGGAATTTTAAAGGCGTCCCAAGTCACCAATTTCTAATTCCTGAATCGAGGAGAATATGACTCTGTTTGTTATTCTGCGAACCAGAAATCCTGAGTAAGGAATTCTGTTAATCCGGAAGAAGGTATTAGGCATTTCCGAATTCCGTGGTTCTAGCACGGTCGCTCAACTGTTTTTATTGGCTTAATTATCTTGATTTTACTAAATACATTTTTTATTGCATGATTTTACTACCGCTTTTACTTATTGTTTACAATTATATAAACGAATTACGCGTACGTATATTCGTATTATATACCTTTCATAATTACGGGGGATCATGTCACGCATACGTGTACACAATATAATTGACCATATTATGTCCTTTATTACAAATTCATATGTTCGTGATTTAAAATAAAATTATGAACGTCATCACCCTTATATTTAAACAGTGAACTGCACATCCCGGGTTATATGAAATTATTTTAACATTTTTGGAGAAATCCTTTTTATTAAATATTCGCTCGAAATTGCGCGTACGCATAATCCGAATTTGCTTTTAAAAATATAATCAGGGTACGCGAACGCATCCCTAATTGCGCAAAATCTTTGTAATAATATTATAGATTTTCCACAAAATTGTTTATTATAACTACACATTTTATATGAAAATCCTGAGAAATTCACACTCAAGGGATGCCTTTAAATTCTTTTAAAAGAATTCACAATTTATTAAATGTTGACCGTCGATTATAATTTCCGCGTATAATTTATGTTCATCCAGACTATTCAAATTCAAAGTAAAGAATAAAAATATGATTAATACTATTCTTCACAAATACAACATATATACATATACCAAAGGATGAATTGCATATGAAACTAAAAAATAATTTATGAAGGGAAGAAATATTTTTTGAAGAATTTTCATTATTTTTATTTAGTGCAAATTCTATTTCTAATTACCATTGATATAAAGTGTTGCAATTTGTGCATGTACATCTCAACTTATTCTCATATACTTGCTTTTAATCTAATAAGGCCTAATTATTTTGTTAATTCTGCTTATGGTTGAACGTAAGATATATATACAATCTAACCGATTTGATTCTCGATTTATGTGAACCATTGCTAAACACTAACATTCGCATTGTAAAATTCCTAGGCCATTTGTGATTAAAAGAGAACAAATCTACATAATTGACTTAATAAGATGATATTGCATACAACATTATTCGTCATGTTTTGACATTTGCAAACATAGCAGAAGATACTAATGCAACTTTCGACTATTAATTATAATCATAATCACTATTACGCCATATATGGACAAAATGCAACCAACATCATCTAGCCTTAATCCACAACCAAACAATCGAAATACACTAACCATGCATTTTCTTGATATTTCAGAATATTCTATACCTGACTAACAATGTCATAGGACTTAATTAATAGCCAACTTCATGCCATGTTTCCTATCTTAACAATTCAATCATAACTATACTTTAATGAAATTCTGGAATAGATAATACTATTACAACATTTATATGAATTTCAAAAAAAAATGATCAACTGATAATTATCATGTCAAGCATAATACTATATTAACCAACATGAAACAAAACTGAAATTTACAATAATGAACTTAGATAAATGAAAAATAGAATTGCAATTCAAGCTTCATTGATTTGTCATGAAGGGTCTCTTTCCAACATAGAATTTAAAAGATATGTACCTGGAAATGAAGGAGTAAATTTCAGCAGTTGCAGCAGTAATAAAAATCAGCAGAATAGCAGTATTTACACAGATTTGAGCAATAATAAGACCCGAGGAACCCAGATGCACAGTAACAGTATTCTTTTGAGAAATTTCAGATTTGAACCAAAAAAAATGCCACTAAAAACAGACCCGGACAGATTCAGAAATATGTTTCTGATTTTTCTTTTCTTCTTCTGCATATGTTTCAGATTGTGTGTGTATATGTGTGTTCTCCTTTTGTTCCTTTTTCTGGTTTTTCTTCCTCTTCAGATTTTCATTTCTGATTTTTCTACTTATGATTTTCCACACTCAAATTTATCTTTTCCCTCTCTTAAAAACTCTCTCTGAAAACTGATATTCAGTCCTAAAATCTGTCCTTCAAATCAGATTTTTCTCCCTTTATCTCCTCTTTTTTTTCTTCTTTTTCATCTCTGTCCAGCTCCCTGTATTTATACAGGCCTGCCCCTTTCTTTTTAAGTGCTGCCTGGACCCCTTTCCTCTTTAAAAATCAGAAAGTCCCATAAAAATCTGCTTTTAAATACTTTAAGTGATCTTATCCTGATTTTAAGCAGCCCCATTACCCTTTGTTTCTCATTATCATTTTAAACTATAGCCATTAACATTCCACTTTCAGTCCACTATACTATCACATTACCCTTACTGTTCTGTCCCAGAAATGCCCCCAGAAATCCTACTGTAATTACTGTTATTACTGCTTTCAAACTTAAAATCAGAATCTAACAATACAGATTTTAAAATCTGTTCAAACCTGATTATTAATCTGATTTATGACAGCTACAACTAATTCTCTTAAGTTCTGAATTGAATCTTAACTGAGAATATACTCTTTCTAATACAATGGTATCTAATCAATACTTGTGAAATGGAGTTTAAACCTAGCATCACAATAACATTACACTGAACTCAGTACAATAATTCCTGAACTTTAGCTTTTGAACTAAGATCAAACAAACAGGAGCATTGTCAATATACTGACAATGCCCTGAAACTTAATGTTCAGGAAACAATATACATACAATAATTATTCTGACAGACTTATTGATTTACAAACAAGGGTGATTTCACTGACGAGTATTAACTTAAACTGATTATTTACAACAATTGTCAACAAACAGTCTATAGAAACAGATTATTTCAATCAGTATTATCACAAATGGGAATTCATAATGTAACTAATCGACGAATTTAATCGAGTCGATTACACACATTGTGAACAAACATAACCAACTAAAACAATTCATCTATTTGATTAAGTAGACTAGTAAGAGACAGAAATGACAGAATTAATCAAACAAAAATATAAAAAATTAACAGGCTATTAAAACAAACAAAAATACACGTAGAATACACAAAAGAAATAGAAAAATACCTCTGAATCCTTCAAATTTATTCAGACTAGAATTCCACTTGACTTTTTGAAATCAAACAGACCTTAGTTGAAGTATTTTCAACTGAAAATACTTTGACTAAGGTCGATTAAACCTCAATCCTTCATTTGTATTGAAAAAGATTCCAAGATTGGAAATTTAGGGTTTCAGATCTTGGATTTTAAATCCGAACATTTCCGGGTAGATTCGAATGGAACCAAAGACGACACAAGGGTGAGGGAAGCCTAGGGGTGATTTGGTGTTAGTTTAGAACAGATCTGGGTGAGTTTATGTTTGGCTCGAATCTTCAAATGAAGATTCGAGAAGCTCTGAAGTGATTCGAGCCAAGCGGCTAACATATTCGGATAGAGGGTGTTCAGGGGGTTCTGGGGTGTTAAGGTGGTGACCGGCGGCGTTGATGTCGCTGGGTTTCAGGCGGTGGGGAATAAGGGCGGCTAGGGTTAGGGGTTTGGTTTCGGAAGGGATGATGAATAGTAGAGAGGAGGGGGGGGGGTGTTTAGTTAGGGGCCGGGGTAGGGGTTTGGGCCTTATATAGGGGTGGGGTGGATTGATCTCATCCGTTGGATCAATTAAGATGCACGGTTGAGATCAATCCACTTAACCAAACGTTGTCGTTTGGTTGAAATTCGGGGTCAGGCTGGATCGGGTCAAAGGGTCGGGTAAAGGGTTACGGGTAAGGGGGTGAGATCTCCGCCGTTGGATTGATTCAATCCAACGGTCCTTGATGAAGCGTGACCAAACGCTGTCGTTTTGGCTCGTGTAAATTGGACCGGACAGGCTTGTTTGGACTGGGCTTATGGGTCTCATTTTGTTTGGGCCTGGATTTAGGTCCAGGTCTTTTTACAACTTATATTTTTTTTTATTTTCTAATTTTATTATTAATCATTAAAATCTTAATTAAAATTATAAAAACAAAAATTACCCTTCCAAATATATTAATTACCTTTTAACAATTATTTAACACACAGACCAAACATTAATCACACAGTGAAATATTTAAAATAGAACAAATGCATATTTTGTGATTTTATTTTGAATCAATTATTAAATGCATAATTAAATCCTAGATATGCATGAAACATATATTTTTATTTTTATTTTAATTTTGTTATGACAAAGTAAACATTTACGGATATAAGACAAATATTTAACAAACACCACGTAAATTCAAAAATTGCACAGTAAAAGAAATTTATTTTATTTTTGATTTATTTTGGAGTAGTTTTCGTGAGGCAAAAATCACGTGCTCACAGCTGCCCCTATTTGTGCGGAAACTCGAAGAGTTTTCGTGCAAAGATAAAGTGAGCGGATACGAGCGATTTTTGCCCGTTCAAATACTCCGTGGGAGGCATTTTTGAAAGATTTGACCGAACCTCTGCTTCAAAGGTTTCCTACATATCCTTGGCTATAAAGGAATCAGGTCAATGTAGTTCGGGAAGTTTTGGGTAGCTGGGACTACCGTGGGACTGTGATGTTACTGCTGCTTCGTGCTGTTTTTACTGCTTGCTGACCTCCTTATTACACCTTACTTCAAAGGTAATACAAAAAGCTAAACTAGACTATGGTACATGAATTATAAAATCTTATCTATATCATGCCCTTGCGTTTCTTGTTGTCTTGATATCTTGGTGACTCTTGGGCATTTGGCTTATTCCGTATTCCTTTTCATTGTGTCCCGTATTTTCTTTATCTGTTTGGGATTCTTGTTGTTTCCTGCTGGGGACTTTGTTGGACTCCTCTGCTTTATTGACTCTAAATGTGCTCTTTTCTCATATGAGCGGGTTTTTGATTTCAATACTTCAATTGTATTCTCTTGTTCTCCAGGTGGGTGCCTGACTTCTGTCTGCTTTAATTGTATTCCCTTGTTCTCCAGGTGGGCGCCTGACTGCTTCTTTTCTTTGTCCTCATTCTCCAGGTGGACGCCTGACTTCTTCTTAACTTCTTCATCCTTATTCTCCAGGTGGACGCCTGATTTCTTCTTAATTCCTCATCCTCATTCTCCAGGTGGACGCCTGATTTCTTCAATTCTTTGTCCTCATTCTCCAGGTGGACGCCTGATTTCTTCAATTCTTTGTCCTCATTCTCCAGGTGGACGCCTGATTCCTTCTTTAATTCTTCATCCTCATTCTCCATGTGGACGCCTGACTTCTTTAATTCTCATCCTCATTCTCCTGGTGGACGCATGACTTCTTCTTTTCTCATCCTCATTCTCCAGGTGGACGCCTGATTCCTTCTTTTCTCATCCTCATTCTCCAGGTGGACGCTTGATTTCTTTAATTCTCATCCTCATTCTCCAGGTGGACGCCTGATTCCTTTTTTAATTCTTCATCCTCGTTCTCCAGGTGGACGCCTGACTTCTTTAATTCTCATCCTCATTCTCCAGGTGGACGCCTGATTTCTTTAACTCTCATCCTCATTCTCCAAGTGGACGCCTAATTTCTTTTTAACTTCTCCATCCTCATTCTCCAGGTGGACGCCTGACTTCTTCTTTTCTCATCCTCATTCTGCAGGTGGACTCCTGATTTCTTTAATTCTTTGTCCTCATTCTCCAGGTGGACGCCTGATTTCTTCAATTCTTTGTCCTCGTTCTCCAGGTGGACGCCTGATTTCTTCAATTCTTTGTCCTCATTCTCCAGGTGGACGTCTGATTCCTTCTTTAATTCTTCATCCTCATTCTCCAGGTGGACGCCTGATTTCTTTAATTCTCATCCTCATTCTCCAGGTGGACGCCTGATTCCTTTTTTAATTTTTCATCCTCGTTCTCCAGGTGGACGCCTGACTTCTTTAATTCTCATCCTCATTCTCCAGGTGGACGCCTGACTTCTTTAATTCTCATCCTCATTCTCCAGGTGGACGCCTGATTTCTTTAACTCTCATCCTCATTCTCCTGGTGGACGCCTGATTTCTTTTTAACTTCTCCATCCTCATTCTACAGGTGGACGCCTGACTTCTTCTTTTCTCATCCTCATTCTCCAGGTGGACGCCTGACTTCTTTAATTCTCATCCTCATTCTCCAGGTGGACGCCTGATTTCTTCAATTCTTCATCCTCATTCTCCAGGTGGACGCCTGACTTCTTCTTTTCTCATCCTCATTCTCCAGGTGGACGCCTGACTTCTTTAATTCTCATCCTCATTCTCCAGGTGGACGCCTGATTTCTTCTTTTCTCATCCTCATTCTCCAGGTGGACGCCTGACTTCTTTAATTCTCATCCTCATTCTCCAGGTGGACGCCTGACTTCTTCTTTTTCTCATCCTCATTCTCCAGGTGGACGCCTGACTTCTTCTTTTCTCATCCTCATTCTCCAGGTGGACGCCTGACTTCTTTAATTCTCATCCTCATTCTCCAGGTGGACGCCTGACTTCTTTAATTCTCATCCTCATTCTCCAGGTGGACGCCTGACTTCTTTAATTCTCATCCTCATTCTCCAGGTGGACGCCTGACTTCTTCTTTTCTCATCCTCATTCTCCAGGTGGACGCCTGACTTCTTCTTTTCTCATCCTCATTCTCCAGGTGGACGCCTGACTTCTTTAATTCTCATCCTCATTCTCCAGGTGGACGCCTGACTTCTTTTCTCATCCTCATTCTCCAGGTGGACGCCTGATTTCTTTAATTCTCATCCTCATTCTCCAGGTGGACGCCTGATTTCTTTAATTCTCATCCTCATTCTCCAGGTGGATGCCTGACTTCTTTAATTCTTCATCGGATTTTTCCTAACACAAATTTTGTTTTTGCCCCTGTTTTAAAGTCAAAGAAAACTTTGTTAGTTTTAAAACAGGAGGGTTAACTGGGCATTCTCGCCGACGGTGGGGCTTCTCTGTCTTGTTTTGTTTCCTTGAAATGGTTGAAAGACTGTTTGTCCTTGTAATTGATCCTTAACTATAGGATTTCCCTCTGTATGTTTTCCTTCAAACCCTTTTAACCGTAATCATATGTTCTCCTGACATTGTTGATCCACTTTTGATTTCACTTTTCTTCCTCCCATATCTTATTATTTTTATCTCCCGCCTTTCATGGCCTTATTTTGCATCATGTAACCTTGAATCTTGGTAGTATACCTTGACATTCCTTCTCATTTGTTTGGAATAAAACTTATCTCAAAGCTTTAGAAAAGTAAGATTATTAGTGACGAAACACGCTGATTTCGACAATTATAGAATAAAAAAGAAAAATCCAAATTTGGATGATCGTTGACGAAGGAATAAAGGACTTATCTGATTGGAGTCACTGGCGCCAATGATCATGGTATGCAATTTGGATTAATCAACCCAGTCTTTTAATCAATCTCCTTTCAATTGTCTCATTTTTGTTTTCCCCAAAATTTCCGTAATCCAACTTCATTTTTCATTTTATAGACCTGTTGGACTTGCAATATCTCAAAGAGTTTTCACCAATAAACCTTCCTCACCGAGCCGTGAGGCGCCTACGTATCCTTCTTTGAGGAATCAGGTCAAACGTAGTTCACCAGATAATAGTGATTTTTTTTTATTTTTTTATTTCATATTTGATTTTTATTGATTCCAAGAGAGGGTAAGAAAGAAACAAATATGGCTCGAAGGGGAAGCAAATGGTATAGTGTTTGGATAACAGAATAAATTGCCTTTGTCATTCCAATCTTCGAAATAATGCTAAATACAAACATTCAAAAGTTATGCATAATATCTTTTTACCGCGTCAGAATTGATCGCCATATCTATGCATTTGCCTTCAATATCTGTTAAGCATAGTGCACCATTCGATAATACTCTGGTCACAATGAATGGTCCTTGCCAATTCGGGGCAAATTTGCCTTTTGCCTCAACCTGATGTGGAAGAATACGTTTCAGCACATGTTGACCCACTTCGAACTTCCGTGGACGCACTTTTTTGTTGTATGCTCTTGCTATTCTTCTTTGATATAATTGACCATGACATACTGCGGCCAATCATTTTTCATCAATCAAGTTTAACTGTTCCAGACGGGTTTTGACCCACTCATCATCATCAATCTTTGCTTCGGCGATGATCCGAAGGGAAGGAATCTCAACTTCTGCAGGAATTACTGCTTCAGTGCCATATACCAACAAATAAGGAGTTGCTCCTACTGAAGTGCGAACAGTAGTGCGGTATCCCAATAATGCAAATGGTAATTTTTCATGCCATTGTTTTGAACCTTCTACCATTTTCCGAAGTATCTTCTTTATGTTTTTGTTGGCTGCCTCGACTGCTCCATTCGCCTTGGGCCGATATGGGGTAGAGTTGCGATGTGTAATCTTAAACTATTGACATACTTCCTTCATTAAGTTGTTGTTAAGATTAGCACCGTTATCTGTGATGATCACCTTTGGGATTCCGAATCGACATATGATATTTAAGTGGACAAAATCGACCACAGCTTTCTTGGTCACCGATTTGAATGTCTTGGCCTCAACCAATTTGTTAAAATAATCAATGGCTACCAGAATGAACCTGTGCCCATTGGATGCTGCCGGCTCAATTGGTCCAATCACATCCATGCCCCAGGCAACGAAGGGCCATGGTGCCGACATTGTGTGCAACTCGGATGGTGGAGAATGAATCAAATCTCCGTGTATCTGGCATTGATGACACTTGCGCACAAAACTGAAACAATCTCGCTCCATGGTAAGCCAATAGTAACCAGCTCGGAGGATTTTCTTTGCCAACACATATCCGCTCATGTGGGGTCCGCAAACTCCCGAATGTACTTCAGACATGACAGCTGTAGCTTGTCTGGCATCTATGCATCTTAATAATCCAAGATCTGGTGTTCTTTTATACAAAACTCCTCCGCTTAAGAAGAATCCATTTGCCAATCGCCTAATGGTCCTCTTTTGATCTCCTGTGGCTTGTGCGGGATATATCCCCATCCTGATATACTCCTTGATGTCGTGGAACCATGGTTCACCATCAAATTCTTCTTCAACCATATTGCAATAAGCGTGCTGATCGTAGACTCAAATATGTAGTGGATCCACATAAGCTTTGTCTGGATGGTGCAACATTGATGCCAAAGTAGCCAATGCATCGGCGACCTCATTATGGATCCTTGGAATATGCCGGAACTCCACTGATTGAAACCGCTGACAAAGATCATGTAGACATTGTCGGTATGGTATGAGCTTTAAGTCTCGGGTTTCCCATTCTCCTTGAATTTGATGTACCAGAAGATCCGAATCTCCCATGACTAAGATTTCTTGGATACCCATGTCTGCCGCTAGCCTTAACCCCATAATACAAGCTTCATATTCAGCCATATTATTGGTGCAATAAAATTGTAGTTGAGCCGTAACAGGATAGTGATGCCCTGTTTCAGAAATGATTACAGCTCCTACCCCGACTCCTTTCATGTTAGCGGCCCCATCAAAGAAAAGTTTCCAACAAGGTTTTTCAATTTGCTCCATCTCGTCGATATGCATTATTTCTTCATCAGGAAAATAGGTTTTCAACGGCTCGTACTCTTCGTCGACCGGGTTTTCAGCTAAATGATCAGCCAATGCTTGGGCTTTTATTGCAGTTCGAGTCACATAGATGATGTCAAATTCTGTGAGAAATATCTGCCACTTTGCAAGTCTTCCCGTTGGCATAGACTTTTGAAAAATATATTTCAATGGATCCAGACGCGAAATGAGGTAAGGGGTGTAGGACGACAAATAGTGTTTCAATTTTTGAGCTACCCATGTTACGGCGCAACATGTCTTTTCCAGATGAGTATACTTAACCTCATAAACTGTGAACTTTTTACTAAGGTAGTAGATGGCCTGTTCTTTTCTGCCAGTGAGGTCATGTTGCCCCAATACACAACCAAATGAATTTTCCAAGACCGTCAAGTAAAGAATCAGAGGTCTTCCTGGCTCTGGCGGGACCAACACGGGTGGGTTTGACAGGTATCCTTTTATCTTGTCAAACGCCTCCTGACACTCGTCGGTCCATTCGACCGCAACATCTTTTTTCAACAATTTGAAAATAGGCTCACAGGTTGTTGTAAGCTGAGCAATAAACCTGCTGATGTAATTCAACCTTCCCAACAAACTCATTACTTCAGTTTTGTTCTTTGGAGGTGGCAATTCTTGGATGGCTTTGATTTTTGATGGGTCTAGCTCGATACCTCGTCGACTGACTATGAATCCCAGCAATTTTCCAGATGGAACTCCAAATGCGCATTTGGCAGGGTTAAGCTTGAGGTTGTACTTGCGAAGTCTTAAGAAGAATTTCCTCAAATCCCCAACGTGGTCGGCTTGATGTTTTGATTTTATGATCACATCGTCCACGTATACCTCAATCTTCTTGTGTATCATATCATGAAACACTGTGGTCATCGCTCTCATGTAGGTTGCTCCGGCGTTCTTCAAACCGAATGGCATTACCCGGTAGCAATAAGTTCCCCAGGGTGTGATGAATGCTGTTTTTTCTGCGTCTTTTTCATCCATTAGAATTTGATGATACCCATCATAACAATCCACGAAAGATCCTATATCATGCTTGGCACAATTATCGATCAAAATATGGATATTGGGTAATGGGAAATTATCCTTCGGACTTGCTTTGTTGAGATTGCGGTAATCGACGCATACTCTAATTTTGCCGTCTTTCTTTGGTACAGGAACGATATTAGCTAACCAAACAGGATATCGAGTGACTCGAATGACCTTTGCTTCCAGTTGTTTGGTGATTTCTTCCTTAATTCTCACACTTATATCAGGCTTCAATTTTCTCAGCCTCTGCTTGATAGGAGACACCGTTGGATCGGTGGGTAATTTGTGAACCACTAAATCAGTGCTCAGGCCCGGCATGTCATCATATGACCATGCAAAAACATCTTTGAATTCTATGAGTGCTTTAATTAACTCTTCTCGGATCTTTGGTTCGAGATGGACACTTATTTTAGTTTCCCGGATATTACTCGTGTCCCTTATATTGATGTCCTCGGTATCACTCAAGTTAGGTTTGATTTTTTCCTCAAAGTGAATTAACTCTTTACTAATCTCTTCAAAAACCTCATCTTCATCATATTCTAATTCATAATCACAATATATTTCTTGAATTAATATTTCGGAACCAGATTGATTTTTAAGACTGGGCAGAGGATTCCTCATGCATGCCATATCACTAGAGCCAACGTAAAAAGAACTGTACAGGAAAGAAGAAAAAGAAAAGAAAATTATCAGGAATGATAATAAAAAGGAAACTGCTTTTTATTGGATGATGAAAGATAACAAGGTTTTGCACACTTCAAACAAACTGTAAGATAAGCTTTGGGATTACAACCCTGAAGTAACCCAAACAAACTGAAAGAAAATCAAAATAAACTACCAAGACTCCTTTCGAATGGGGAGAGGAGTGGCTTTCCAATTATTAAGCTTTGTTTCTGGCCCAACGAATTGAACTTCTGCATTGCTACACCCTTCTCCGCTTTCCAACATATTCACATCATTAAACAATTTCTCGAATCTTTCAATTAATTCCTCCTCAAGATTGACCCGAGATTTAGGAATTGTTGTTATCGGGCGATTTTTAGCACCGGTCTTGACAAAAGACTTTGATAGATGTGGGACTGGTTTTAGAAGATCTCATGCCTTTTGTTTCAGCTTTCTGGCCTTTTTCACGTCGGTGATAGTGGGTATGAATCCCAAACCAAAGGTTCCCCAGTTCTCGGGGAGAGATACTGGTTGTATAATTCCTTGCAAAGATGAGCCCAGACCTTTGCCAGGTATAAAACCATTTTTTAACATTTCATAGGCTACCATGACTGATGCAGAGGTTATCTTTGGATTCGGAAGGTACTTCCCCTCTGGAATTTTCTCTACCGACACTGTGTCGGATACTTGGTATACCCATGGTCCCTGGTCATTTTCTGTTCCCTCGATCGGTACAATGGCCCTGCTGTGAGCATTTAAACTTTCTTCTCCATGCACAACTATTTCTTGATGATCCCATTCGAACTTGACCGCCTGGTGTAGTGTTGATGGGACTGCTTTAGCAGCATGGATCCATGGTCGACCCAACAATAAATTATAAGAAACAGTTATGTCCAGTACTTGAAACTCCATTGTGAATTCAACTGGCCCTATTGTTAGTTCCAACACTATGTCGCCACATGAATCTCTGCTTCCACCGTCAAACCCCCATACGCAAATACTATTTTTCTGGATCTTCTCTTCTTTGATCTTCAATTTGCTTAAAGTGGAGAGAGGGCAGATGTTTGCACTTGACCCATTGTCAACCAATACCCGGGTTACTACGGAGTTTTCACATTTCACGGTGAGTTAAAGAGCTCTGTTGTGCTCGGTACCTTCCACAGGCAATTCATCATCAGAAAATGTAATTCTGTTTGCCTCAAAGATTCTGTTGGCTATTCTTCCCAAATGATTTATAGAGATTTTTTCAGGAACATGAGCCTCATTCAGGATTTTCATTAAAGCCAGACGGTGCTCCTCTGAATGGATCAGTAATGACAATAATGAAATTTGAGCGGGCGTCTTCTTCAATTGATCTACGACAGAATAGTCATGAAGTTTCATTTTTCTTAAAAACTCTTCCGCCTCTTCTTCCGTCACAGCTCTCTTTATTGGTGTTGGATTATTTTTAGTTTTTCTTAACTCTTCGGGTGTAAAACATCTTCCCGAACGAGTCAAGCCTTGCACCTCACACACTTCTTCCTTGACTTCTTTTCCCTTGTACATTATAGTCACTCGTTCATAGTTCCATGGGATGGATTTGTTGTTGATCACTGGCAGCTGGGTTACAGGTGTGATAATAACCCGATCTGTACGGGCTCCTTCCACGAATACAATGGGTTTGTTGGCAACCCCTGGTACTATCACTTTCAACCTTTCTTGCTTTGTGGCAACCTTGCTTGAAGACCCCTTCTCGTCTACCACAGATGGTTCGTCACCATTTCTACTTTCTTTAGGTACCAGCTTCTCCTCGGTTAACTGCTTATCTGGCTTGGCTTCATGAGACTTGATCATCATGACAGTTTGTGACGGCTTCTTTGTCTCCCCATCAGCTTGTATGATTTCTATCATATTGGCATCTTGATGGGCTGGCATTGGATTTCTATTGATATTGGGAGCTTCGGGGGTTTGAACCTCGATTTTATTAGTATCAATCAGCTCTTGTATTGCATTTTTCAAATGCCAGCATTTTTCCGTATCATGGCCTGGTGTACCGGAGCAATACTCACAGCTAATGGTGTAGTCCAGATTCTTTGGAGGAGGATTGGGTAGCTTGGATTGTATTGGTCTTAGCATGTCCAACTGTCTCAGCCTGTGAAACAGACTAGTGTAAGACTCTCCCAATGGAGTGTAAGTTTTCTTTTTCTGTTCCCTTTCTCCCCTGAATGCTGGCCTAGGCCTGAAACCTGGTCCGGGATAGGCTCGTGGGTAAGTACTTGGTATGGCAGGAGCACGCCAATTGGCGTGAACAGGTGGCTGATTGTATATTTGAGCATGGTTAATGGAAAAATGAGGCTCCGAAGGGTGATAGTAGTGTTGGGATGAATCGTGGTGGTAAGTTGATTGGCGAGGTCGTTGTTGATTATAGTAAGGCGGTGAACCTCTGGGTCCTGACCAAATTCCTGAATCAACTTCCGCTGCTTCCTCCCTCTTCTTTCTTCCGATTCCTCCTACCCCGCCTTGAATAGCTTGAGTAGTCGCCTTAATCGCTGAATAGCTCATGATTTTATTTGTCTTGAGGCCTTCTTCCACCATACCTCCCATCTTCACCACTTCGTTGAATGATTTCCCAACCGCTGAAACCAAATGTGCATAGTAAGTTGGTTCCAAGGCTTGGAGGAAGTAGTCTACCATTTCACTCTCCTTCATAGGAGGATCCACTCTTGCTGCCTGTTCTCTCCACCGGAAACCATACTCTCTGAAACTTTCATTGTGTTTCTTCTCAAATTTTGTCAAAGATAGTCGATCTGGGATGATTTCCAGATTGTATTGGAAATGGTATACGAATGCCTGTGCCAGGTCATCCCAGGTGTACCATCTCCCATGGTCCTGGCGAGTATACCACTCCAAAGCTGATCCGCTTAAACTTTGACTGAAGTAAGCCATCAATAATTCGTCCTTTCCCCCAGCTCCTCGCATCTTGCTGCAAAAACCCCTTAAGTGGGCTACTGGGTCGTCGTGCCCATTGTATAGGTCAAATTTAGGCATCTTGAAGCCAACTGGTAATTGTACATTTGGGAACAAGCACAAATCCTTGTAAGCTACACTGACTTGCCCACCTAATCCCCACATGTCTCGGAATGATTGTTCTAGACTTTTGACCTTCCTGAACATCTCTTCTTGTTTAGCATTTTTGGCTGGCTTGTCAATTTCGGTTGGGAGGTCAAAACGAGGAGTAGTTGAATGGATTTCAGAGGCTTTGAGGGTGGGTTCCGGGGGGTAATATTGGTTGTCCTGGGCCTGGAATGTAGGCTCACTAGGAGATTTGTGGAGTGTAGCTGTGGGAGGTGTCACGAAAACAGGAGTCATAGGTGGAAGAGAGTATGGAACTGGTTTCGGGGGTGGAGACTGTGGTGTCTGAGAGGTGGTTCCTCGGTAATGTTGGTAAATGGGGAAATTTGGGTATAATTCAGTGGTAATATTATCCTGAGTTTGGGTCATTGATGGAGCAGGGTTAGTTGGGTAAGACGGGGGTAACTGTCCCGTAGACCAAGCTTGGTACATCTCAGCCATTTGCTGCTTGAGTTTAAACATCTCTTCTTTCATTTTCCCGACATCCATCTCCTCTAACTCAATACCTGTGTCAACATCTGGGATAGACATACTTTCGGGTATTGGTCCTTTTGATCTTGTGTGATAATGATAATATGCCAGTATACTCTTTAGAGAAACTAACTGCTTGAATTCTGGAAATGAACAAACTTGTTACTCTTGAGAGTTTAACACATATATAATTACACGTTGAGATGCAATGCTCCTAGACAAATATCCCTTTTCTATTATGCATTTGCTCGGCTGCTTGTGTTGTCCCAGCTTTCTTGAAATTTTTATTGTTACTCACTTTTATTTTATTTATTATATTCCTTATTGTGGTGGTCGAATCGTATCATGTCCCCGTATGAATCAGACCTTGCGTAGTTCGGACATGAGGCAAACACTTTTATTCATTATACAAAGATGAACAGACATTACATTTGAAAACTTTGTAAGAAAATGGCTTGAAACACACACACTTAAATCAAAATAAAATATACAATTCTTAACATCTCACAACGTGCCCCACTTTCCACTTGTGTTGTAAATTAATAGATTATTTGCTCAATGTGGGGTTTGACCTGGATGACCTCCCAGCGTACGATACATCATTTCCAATTCCATTGCTAGATGACGGGCAAAAATGGGTGCATGCTCTGTAAACCTTTCATAATCCATTCCTTGGCAGTTTACGTAACTTTGAGAGGTGTAGACTGCCAGGTCGTGGATTTGTGCCCTGAAATCTTGGAGACGTTGGTCTTGGTCCTGCAATTGCTGCTGGCGAGTGGCGGCTATATCTCTGACACGGTTTTCACGATCTAGAGCTGATTCTAATAGAGCTCGGAGTCTGGCCTGCTCTAATCTTGCATGCGCTCTTTCCTTGTCGGTGTCTGCTTGTTGATGTTCTCTGTTGCATCTTCTTGCCTCTTCTAGTTGTGCACGAAGCTGATCTTCTGATCGTATCCAATGGTCTTTTTCCATCTTGAATTGTGCCCTGTCTTCTTCGGATTGCCTTACTTGGCGTTCCTTATTAGATCTGGCCTCTTCGTTTAATTGTTGGATCCTTTCTTTTGCTTTGCTCAACGCCCTTTCGTTTTCCGCAAGAATGGAATCATAATCTTGCATTCTTTCAAAAAGATTGGCGATGGTTTTTTGATCCTTCCAGCTCCTCTTTGGTGTTTCAGAAACTCTTTTTATTTTTTGGAATCGAGCATGAAGATTTTCATTCTCACAAGCTAGACTCTTCTTATCGCCTTCGGCTTCTTGTGCTTGCAAATCTTTCTCCAAACTGAGGCTTCTCAGATTTTCTTTTAGGGCATGGATAGTTGCTTTGTACCCTTTTTCCTTTTCTCCCAGATCAACCGCTCTTGGATTTTATCAATGAAGTTTTGAACATGGGGTCTTTTGTTGGCCTTCTTAGCTCAGGCTCTGGTACATCATCCACGCGAGACCGTTTTTCAAACCACCTTGCATATCCAGGATTTATCTCACCCTTTGTAGTGTCTGGGACTTAAGTATCATTTTTCAAGTATCGACATCCATTCCACATCTGCTGAAGTAGAGCCTCGGGAATAGTGGCTTCTGGGTGTAATTCGATTACTTGCATACTCAAATCTTCATCATCAGGAACTACTTGATATCTCCCTAGTTGTCTTAGGACTCTTAGTGGCGCATACGGCTGGATGCTTCTCAATCCCAATAGTAGCAGATAACTATTTGAGGTTGACATGTGTATCACTTCCCTCATCGGGAGCCATCCCAAAGTCCATTCAATATGATTTGCCGTTAAAGCCTTTAGATGAGATACCCATGCTTCTATCCCTTCTTGAGCCTGATAATTTTTTATTCTTTCCTCATAACTCTCGATGCAATTATCATTGTTTGGCCCATACTGTATGATCTTGGGCTGTTGTTGGAGATGTTCAATCACCCACATTTGCAACAAAATTTTGCTTCCTTCGAAGACTTTTGCTCCTGATTTACATAAAGTCAAAGCCCGATAAATGTCTGAGAGAATGATGGGGACAAGGGTGTGATTTTCTTTGGTGGTGAGGATTTGCACAACTTTCGCGGTGCGAATATCAATTGTTCGCTCTTTGTTTGGGAAGATCATGATTCCTAGAAAAGCCACCATGAAGGCAAAGCGACGGTGAATCTGCCAAGTGTCCTTGTTTTGCTTGTTAGTAAGGCCTTTCTCATGAATTTCGAACCCATCTGACTTTCCGAACCTTGAATACAAAAAGTTGAAGGAACAATATCCATTGATGACATTGCTTTTCCTGATTTGACTGCTGATGTTCAGAAGACCGAAGAATCGATGTATCGAGGGAGCCTTTGTGAATATCAGGCTTTGATTTCTTAGACTTCCGTCAAAACCAGCATATCCAGCTATCTCCTATAATGTAGGAGTAAGTTCGAAGTCAGAGAAACGAAAGACATTGTGAACAGGGTCCCAAAAGGTTACCAACGCCGCAATCAGATCATCACGGGGTTTAACTTTCATAATATCCGTGATATTTCCCAAATGCCTGACGACCCATTTTTGACCATCTTCGCCTAATTCATACCACAACATTTGAAGCTGAAATAGAAACTCTTCTGTATTCGTGGATGGGAGGTTTTGTGTGGTGCTCATTTTGTATCTGAAATTTAATTTTAATAAAGTCAAAACTCATTTTGAAGATATACACTAAAAAAAAATCAATTTTTTATTTATTAAATACCCTTATTTCAAGATTTAAAACTATTTTTGGGAATTTTTAAAACAACCTATTTTATTCCTCGGTTCTCACCATGATTTCATTTAAGCTGGTCAACAAGCATGTTCGAGGCAAAATGAATGCACAGGTAGCAAGTAGGATGCATCAGGATGGTCTTTTTGTTTCGGGTTCACCTGTCCTAGACAGACCCAACCCCTGTGTTAAGTCTCCAAGGCCAAATGTACATGATGCATATAGACGTTCCTACTAGGGATCCGGTTCATGGCTGAGTTATTCTAGGTAAAAAAAACCTGAGGTTGATTGTTCTAAACCTGGCTTACCCAAACAGACAGTTTGAGCCGAAGCGGGGGCAACGTACCGGGAGCACGAAAGTCTACCCGGCTTAGTTACTTGTCCCAACTTCGTCTTATTTGGTATGACTTTAACAGAAAGGTGGGCCACGCGCACATGTGCACCATAAATTCAGAAGACTCAGAAAGAAGGAGGTTTCGTAGCATTTGTATATGCATAATTCAAATAATATTAAAGCAGTAAAAATTTCATTTAGCATATTGAGCATATATCATGTAAAAATCAGACAATAAATAAAGCCAATTATAACAGTTATTTTAAGCTCGAATTCTTTAAACCCTGAACCAGAGATTCTGGGTTTTAGTCCCCAGCAGAGTCGCCAGAGCTGTCGCACCTCCTTTTTCCGCGCCCGCGGGGCGCGTAGGGAGTTTTCTCCAATTGAAGGACAGTCGAAACGGGATTTATTTATCTTTTGTTTCAGAGTCGCCACCTGGGAATTTTAAAGGCGTCCCAAGTCACCAATTTCTAATCCCTGAATCGAGGAGAATATGACTCTGTTTGTTATTCTGCGAATCAGAAATCCTGAGTAAGGAATTCTGTTAATCCGGAAGAAGGTATTAGGCATTTCCGAATTCCGTGGTTCTAGCACGGTCGCTCAACTGTTTTTATTGGCTTAATTATCTTGATTTTACTAAATACGTTTTTTATTGCATGATTTTACTACCGCTTTTACTTATTGTTTACAATTATATAAACGAATTACGCGTACGTATATTCGTATTATATACCTTTCATAATTACAGGGGATCATGTCACGCATACGTGTACACAATATAATTGACCATATTATGTCCTTTATTACAAATTCATATGTTCGTGATTTAAAATAAAATTATGAACGTCATCACCCTTATATTTAAACAGTGAACTGCACATCCCGGGTTATATGAAATTATTTTAACATTTTTGGAGAAATCCTTTTTATTAAATATTCGCTCGAAATTGCGCGTACGCATAATCCGAATTTGCTTTTAAAAATATAATCAGGGTACGCGAACGCATCCCTAATTGCGCAAAATCTTTGTAATAATATTATGGATTTTCCACAAAATTGTTTATTATAACTACACATTTTATATGAAAATCCTGAGAAATTCACACTCAAGGGATGCCTTTAAATTCTTTTAAAAGAATTCACAATTTATTAAATGTTGACCGTCGATTATAATTTCCGCGTATAATTTATGTTCATCCAGACTATTCAAATTCAAAGTAAAGAATAAAAATATGATTAATACTATTCTTCACAAATACAACATATATACATATACCAAAGGATGAATTGCATATGAAACTAAAAAATAATTTATGAAGGGAAGAAATATTTTTGAAGAATTTCCATTATTTTTATTTAGTGCAAATTCTATTTCTAATTACCATTGATATAAAGTGTTGCAATTTGTGCATGTACATCTCAACTTATTCTCATATACTTGCTTTTAATCTAATAGGCCTAATTATTTTGTTAATTCTGCTTATGGTTGAACGTAAGATATATATACAATCTAACCGATTTGATTCTCGATTTATGTGAACCATTGCTAAACACTAACATTCGCATTGTAAAATTCCTAGGCCATTTGTGATTAAAAGAGAACAAATCTACATAATTGACTTAATAAGATGATATTGCATACAACATTATTCGTCATATTTTGACATTTGCAAACATAGCAGAAGATACTAATGCAACTTTCGACTATTGATTATAATCATAATCACTATTACGCCATATATGGACAAAATGCAACCAACATCATCTAGCCTTAATCCACAACCAAACAATCGAAATACACTAACCATGCATTTTCTTGATATTTCAGAATATTCTATACCTGACTAACAATGTCATAGGACTTAATTAATAGCCAACTTCATGCCATGTTTCCTATCTTAACAATTCAATCATAACTATACTTTAATGAAATTCTGGAATAGATAATACTATTACAACATTTATATGAATTTCAAAAAAAAATGATCAACTGATAATTATCATGTCAAGCATAATACTATATTAACCAACATGAAACAAAACTGAAATTTACAATAATGAACTTAGATAAATGAAAAATAGAATTGCAATTCAAGCTTCATTGATTTGCCATGAAGGGTCTCTTTCCAACGTAGAATTTAAAAGATATGTACCTGGAAATGAAGGAGTAAATTTCAGCAGTTGCAGCAGTAATAAAAATCAGCAGAATAACAGTATTTCCACAGATTTGAGCAATAATAAGACCCGAGGAACCCAGATGCACAGTAACAGTATTCTTTTGAGAAATTTCAGATTTGAACCAAAAAAAATGCCACTAAAAACAGACCCGGACAGATTCAGAAATATGTTTCTGATTTTTCTTTTCTTCTTCTACATATGTTTCAGATTGTGTGTGTATATGTGTGTTCTCCTTTTGTTCTTTTTTCTGGTTTTTCTTCCTCTTCAGATTTTCATTTATGATTTTTCTACTTATGATTTTCCACACTCAAATTTATCTTTTCCATCTCTTAAAAACTCTCTCTGAAAACTGATATTCAGTCCTAAAATCTGTCCTTCAAATCAGATTTTTCTCCCTTTATCTCCTCTTTTTTCCTTCTTTTTCATCTCTGTCCAGCTCCCTGTATTTATACAGGCCTGCCCCTTTCTTTTTAAGTGTTGCCTGGACCCCTTTCCTCTTTAAAAATCAGAAAGTCCCATAAAAATCTGCTTTTAAATACTTTAATTGATCTTATCCTGATTTTAAGCAGCCCCATTACCCTTTGTTTCCCATTATCATTTTAAACTATAGCCATTAACATTCCACTTTCAGCCCACTATACTATCACATTACCCTTACTGTTCTGTCCCAGAAATGCCCCCCAGAAATCCTACTGTAATTACTGTTATTACTGCTTTCAAACTTAAAATCAGAATCTAACAATACAGATTTTAAAATCTGTTCAAACCTGATTATTAATCTGATTTATGACAGCTACAACTAATTCTCTTAAGTTCTGAATTGAATCTTAACTGAGAATATACTCTTTCTAATACAATGGTATCTAATCAATACTTGTGAAATGGAGTTTAAACCTAGCATCACAATAACATTACACTGAACTCAGTACAATAATTCCTGAACTTCAGCTTTTGAACTAAGATCAAACAAACAGGAGCATTGTCAATATACTGACAATGCCCTGAAACTTAATGTTCAGGAAACAATATACATACAACAATTATTCTGACAGACTTATTGATTTACAAACAAGGGTGATTTCACTGACGAGTATTAACTTAAACTGATTATTTACAACAATTGTCAACAAACAGTCTATAGAAACAGATTATTTCAATCAGTATTATCACAAATGGGAATTCATAATGTAACTAATCGACGAATTTAATCGAGTCGATTACACACGTTGTGAACAAACATAACCAACTGAAAAAATTCATTTATTTGATTAAGTAGACTGGTAAGAGACAGAAATGACAGAATTAATCAAACAAAAATATGAAAAATTAACAGGTTATTAAAACAAACAAAAATACACGTAGAATACACAAAAGAAATAGAAAAATATCTCTGAATCCTTCAAATTTATTCAGACTAGAATTCCACTTGACTTTTTGAAATCAAACAGACCTTAGTCGAAGTATTTTTAACTGAAAATACTTTGACTAAGGTCGATTAAACCTCAATCCTTCATTTGTATTGAAAAAGATTCCAAGATTGGAAATTTAGGGTTTCAGATCTTGGATTTTAAATCCGGACATTTCCGGATAGATTCGAATGGAACCAAAGACGACACAAGGGTGAGGGAAGCCTAGGGGTGATTTGGTGTTAGTTTAGAATAGATCTGGGTGAGTTTATGTTTGGCTCGAATCTTCAAATGAAGATTCGAGAAGCTCTGAAGTGATTTGAGCCAAGCGGCTAACATATTCAGATAGAGGGTGTTCAGGGGGTTCTGGGGTGTTAAGGTGGTGGGCGTTGATGCCGCCGGGTTTCAGGCGGTGGGAAATAAGGGCGGCTAGGGTTAGGGGTTTGGTTTCGGAAGGGATGATGAACAGTAGAGATGAGGGGGGGTGTTCAGTTAGGGGCTGGGGTAGGGGTTTGGGCCTTATATAGGGGTGGGGTGGATTGATCTCATCCGTTGGATCAATTAAGATGAACGGTTGAGATCAATCCACTTAACCAAACGTTGTCGTTTGGTTGAAATTCGGGGTCAGGCTGGATAGGGTTAAAGGGTCGGGTAAAGGGTTACGGGTAAGGGGGTGAGATCTCCGCCGTTGGATTGATTCAATCCAACGGTCCTTGATGAAGCGTGACCAAACGCTGTCGTTTTGGCTCGTGTAAATTGGACCGGACAGGCTTGTTTGGACTGGGCTTATGGGGCTCATTTTGTTTGGGCCTGGATTTAGGTCCAGGTCCGATACAACTTATATTTTTTTTATTTTCTAATTTTATTATTAATCATTAAAATCTTAATTAAAATTATAAAAACAAAAATTACCCTTCCAAAGATATTAATTACCTTTTAACAATTATTTAACACACAGACCAAACATTAATCACACAGTGAAATATTTAAAATAGAACAAATGCATATTTTGTGATTTTATTTTGAATTAATTATTAAATGCATAATTAAATCCTAGATATGCATGAAACATATATTTTTATTTTAATTTTTATTTTGTTATGACAAAGTAAACATTTACGGATATAAGACAAATATTTAACAAACACCACGCAAATTCAAAAATTGCACAGTAAAAGAAATTTATTTTATTTTTGATTTATTTTGGAGTAGTTTTCGTGAGGCAAAAATCACGTGCTCACAGTGATAATAAAATCTTAGCTTCTACATGTATTTCTCTTAGGAATAAGTGTTTATTGCTAATACAATTATATTTTGCTCACTAAGAAATAATAAATTAATAACACTCCACGAGGTTATGTAAATCAATTGAAATATGACTCGTGACGATTAAACTGAAGTAATTTTCTTGTCTGAATTGTGTTAAAAGATGGAAAAAACCTCTTGCGATTAATTTTTACAAAAAATCCATAATCTTTCCAACTACAACTCCTCAGTAAGAATTTTAATGGAAGTAAGCAATATTACAGACTTGGAATGATAGTTTAAAAAGAATTACTCTCACTCTATTATTTTACCCAATAGTTATCGTATATTAATTTTGCTTCGTAAGAATTAAAAAATTGACATACAACTAACTTTGGAGAATAAATAGATAGAAGTGATAATAATTAATTAAAATTTATATTCCAGCACAATATAGAAATATAATTAGAAAGTTTCAGGTCAAGCATGTAGTAAAATTGAGATTAATATTATAATGATATCGAGTTTCATCAACAATCTGAACAAAAGAGATTACTCCATTATGGAGTATTTAAATCTCACAAAGAAAGAAATTCTTAAAATACTATCAACACTCTTGGAAAATTCAAAAACTACAAGAGGAAAATGAAAGAGATAAAGATAGATGCAAAGACCAAAGCTAGAGAAAAAGTTGCTAATTAGGCACATATGATCTCCTCTCCTTTCAACACAAATATGACATACTATTTATAGAAATCAAATCTCATAAGGTGCTATGTTTCCTCGTGGTTCTTTTGCCATGTTTTTTCATGGTTCTATTGTCATGATGCCTCGTGCTTCTTTTTATTCCTTTATTTGCTTTATCATGATATTTTTATTTCCTGCAAAATACTATTAGAAAATACAGAGAATTGACATATTATATATATTTTTTATTTAAAATAATTTATTTTTAAGTATATAATATATGAATATTTTATACTCATCAGGAGTCGCTTAGTGGCGAGGTTGCCGAGAAGACGGAGGAGCTAGAGAAGGTGGAGTCCACTTGGTCGGAGGCTTTGAGGAAGGCGGAGTCTCTTAAGGTGGTGATCCGGACTCTCCGTTCCGAGAGAGAAAATGTAACGATCCAGCCGGTTATTTCATGAGTTTCAGTCCCATTCTCCCCATATCTGCTTTCTTATGTGTTGTTCAGCTACATTTCATCGTATCGTGTTGGTAAGTTCGGGCTTGGAGTAGTTTTGGTGTGTTATGAGACACTTAGTCTCTTAAGTTGGCCATTTAGTTGGAAAGTCAACCGGAAGTTGACTTGTGAGTAAACGGTCTTGGAATTTGGTTTTTATGGCCCAGATAGCTTCGTGAGGTGATTTGGGACTTAGGAGCGTGATCGGAATGCAATTTGGAGGTCCGTGGTAGATTTAGGCTTTAATTGTCGAAATTGGAAATTTGGCATTTTTCGGTTGGTAGTGAAAATTTTGATATCGGGGTCGGAATGAAATTCCTGAAATTGGAGTAGGTCCGCTATGCCATTTGTGACGTGTTTGCAGAATTTTAGGTCATTCGAAGAAAGTTTGATAGGCTTTTTGATCGTTTGGGGGATTTAAAAGTTTTGGAAACCTTAGGCTTGAATCCGATGGTATTTTGATGATTCGATGTTGGTTTGAGTGTTCTGAAGGTTGGTATAAGTTTTAATAGTGATATGTGACTTGTTCGTATTTTTAGATGAGGTCCCCAGGGGCCTCGGGATAATTTCGGATGGTTAACGGAAAGTTTGAAAATTTGAGAGTGCAGCAGAAGCTGCTGGTTCTGTCATAACCACACATGCGGTTAGGGGATTGCAGGTACGACGTTCGTAGGAGCGAGGAAGCAGCCACATATGCGGCCACAAGTGAAAAGGGCCGAAGCCGCAGATGCAGAAGAAGGAATGCATCTGCGTGACCGCAGGTGCGGGTAAGGAGTCATAGATGCAGTTCCAGGGAAATAATTGAAAACCGCATATGCGGTTGGTTAGACCGCAGAGGCGGTACCACAGGAGCGAGAAAAGGACCGCAGATGCGGAATTCCTGGGTCAGAAAGTATATAAGTTCCCCTTCGCAAAATTTGGGTTGTTTTCCATCATTTTATCCGGAGTTGAAGCTTTTTAGAGGGTTTTAAAGAGGGAATCAAGGGGGATTTCATTGAGGTGAGTTTCTTGAACCTAAAACTTGATTCTATGTTGATTTTCAATTATTTAAGCATGAAATTTATGAGATGAAAGGTGAAAAAATGGGAAGCTAGGGCTTGAAATTGAAGAGGTAAAATTGGGGTTTTGAGGGGCCATTTGAGGTCCGATTTTGATGTTCTTGGTATGTATGGACTCGTAGGAGAATAAAGATTCTATTGATGTGATTTTTATCGGATTCCGATACGTGGGCCCGGGTGTCATGTTTGATCAATTTCGGGATTTTGATGTAATTTGATTATTTTTGCATGGGCTTTGTTCCCTTAGCATATATTGATGTTATGATTCTGATTTTTGGATAGATTCGACGCGAGTTGAGGCCGAGTCTAGTGGCAAGGGCATCGCGGAGTAGGATTTCATATGCTTTGAGGTAAGTAACGATTTTAAATCTAAACCTGAGGGTATGAAACCCCAGAATTTCGTAGTGTTTTGATAAATGAGGTGACACACATGCTAGGTGACAGGCGTGCACCCGTAGGGATTGTGACTTGGTCTGTCCCGTGGCGACTGTATAGTTGCATATTTTGATATACTGTATATGATATCTATGTGTTTTAGCAATAAATTAACTTGGGCCGAATGCTATGTTTAGGGCCTTTGTGCCGAACTGTTTAGACCCTTAGGGGTATTTTACTCCGAAAATTTGAGAGTGCAGCTGAAGCTTCTGGTTCTGTCATAAGTGCAGTTGTGGTTAGGGGACTATAGGTGTGACATCCGCAGGAGCGAGGAAGCAGCCACAATTTGGCCACAAGTGAAAAGGGTAGAAGCCGCAGGTGCAGAAGAAGAAATGTACCTGCGTGACCGCAGGCATTTTTTTATGAGGTCCCAAGGGTCTCAGGAAAATTTTAGATGGTTAACGGAAAGTTTGGAAATTTGAGAGTGCAGCTGAAGCTGCTGGTTTTGTCATAACCGCACCTGCAGTTAGGGGACCGCAGGTGCGACGTTCGTAGGAGCGAGGAAGCAGCCACAGATGTGGCCACAAGTAAAAAGGGTAGAAGCCGCAGATGCGGAAGAAGGAACACACCTGCATGATCGCAGGTGCGGGTAGGGAGTCACAGATGCGGTTCCAGGGAAATAAGTGAAAACCGCATATGCGGTTGGTTAGACCGTAGAAACGGTACCACAGGAGCGAGAAAAGGACCGCAAGTGCGGAATTCCTGAGTCAGAAAGTATATAAGTCCCCCTTCGTAAAATTTGGGTTGTTTTCCACCATTTTATCCGGAGTTGAAGCTTTTTAGAGGGTTTTGAAGAGGGAATCAAGGGGGGGGGGTTTCATTGAGGTGAGTTTCTTGAACCTAAAACTTGATTCTATGTTGATTTTTAGTTGTTTAAACATGAAATTTATGAGATGAAGGATGAAAAACTGGGAGGCTAGGGCTTGAAATTGGAGAGGTAAAATTGGGGATTTAAGGGGCCATTTGAGGTCCAAATTCGATGTTCTTGGTATGGATAGACTCGTGAGGGAATAAGGATTCTATTGATGTGATTTTTATCTGATTCCGAGATATGGGCACGGGGGTCAGGGGGGTTTGATCAATTTCGGAATTTTTGATATAATTTAATTATTTTTGCATCCCTTAGCATATATTGATGTTATAATTCTGATTTTTGGATAGATTCGATGCGAGTTGAGGACGAGTCGAGAGGCAAGGGCATCGCAGAGTAGGATTTCATCTGGTTTGAGGTAAGTAACGATTGTAAATCTAGACCTGATGGTATGAAACCCTAGAATTTCGTACTGTTTTGATAAATGAGGTGAAGCACATGCTAGGTGACGGGCGTGTGGGCGTGCACCCGTAGGGATTGTGACTTGGTCCGTCACGTGGCGACTGTATAGTTGCATATTTTGATATACTGTATATGATATCCATGTGTTTTAGCAATGAATTTGTTAACTTGGGCCGAATGCTATGTTTGGGGCCTTTGTGCCGAACTGTTTAGACCCTTAGGGGTATTTTACTCCGAAAATTGGAGAGTGCAGTTGAAGCTGCTGGTTCTATCATAACTGCACCTGCAGTTAGGGGACTACAGGTGTGACGTCCACAGGAGCGAGGAAGCAGCCGCAATGTGGCCACAAGTGAAAAGGGCAGAAGCCAGAGGTGCGGAAGAAGAAATGCACCTGCGTGACCGCAGGCGGTTTTTTTTTATGAGGTCCCGTGGCCCTCGAAAAAATTTCAGATGGTTAACGAAAAGTTTGGAAATTTGAGAGTACAGCTGAAGCTGCTGGTTCTGTCATAACCACACCTACGGTTAGGGGCCCGCATGTGCGACGTTCGTAAGAGCGAGGAAGCAGCCACAGATGCGGCCACAAGTGAAAATGGCAGAAGCCACAGATACGGAAGAAGGAACGCACATGCGTGACCGCAGGTGAGGGTAGGGAGTCGCAGATGCGGTTCCAGGGAAATAAGTGAAAACCGCATATGCGGTTGGTTAGACCGTAGAAAAGGTTGGTTAGACTGCATATGCGGTTGGTTAGACCGCAAAATCGGTACCACAAGAGCGAGAAAAGGACCGTCGGTGCAGAATTCCTGGGTCAGAAAGTATATAAGTTCCCCTTCGCGAAATTTGGGTTGTTAACCACTATTTTATCCGGAGTTGAAGCTTTTTAGAGGGTTTTGAAGAGGGAATCAAGGGGGTTTTCATTGAGGTGAGTTTCTTGAACCTATAACTTAATTCTATGTAGATTTTCAGTTGTTTAAGCATAAAATTTATGAGATGAAGGGTGAAAAAATGGGAAGCTAGGGCTTGAAATTAGAGAGGTAAAATTGGGGATTTGAGGGGCCATTTGAGGTCCGATTTTGATTTTCTTGGTATGTATGGACTCGTAGAAGAATTAGAATTTTATTGATGTAATTTTTATCGGATTTTGAGACGTGGTCCCGGGGTTCGTGTTTGATCAATTTTAGGATTTTTGATGTAATTTGATTATTTTTGCGTGGGCTTCGTTCCCTTAGCATATATTGAAGTTATGTTTCTAATTTTTGGATAGATTCATCGTGATTTGAGGCCTAGTCCAGAGGTAAGGGAATCGCGGAGTAGGATTTCATCCGGTTTGAGGTAAGTAACGATTGTAAATCTTGACCTGAGGGTATGAAACCCTGGAATTTCGTACTGTTTTGATAAATGAGGTAACACACATGCTAGGTGACAGGTGTGTGGGCGTGCACCCATAGGGATTGTGACTTGGTTTGTCCTATGGCGACTGTATAGTTGCATATTTTGATATAGTGTATATGATTTCCATGTGTTTTCGCAATGAATCCGTCAACTTGGGTTGAATGCTATGTTTGGGGCCTTTGTGCCGAACTGTTTAGACCCTTAGGGTTATTTTACTACTTTCCTCACACTGTTTGATTTGAAAAAATATCCTCAGTCATGTTTTACCTGTTTATTGTTTAATCCGGTTTCATTACTCTACTTCTTAATATATGAAAACTGTTTGGGCTAAGTTTCCCTAATTTTCACTGAGATGCCCGAGTGTCCATGACGTTAATGAATGAGAGAGGTTGATGACCTAATGGTGAGTATTATATATATATATATGGATCGGGCTGCACACCGCTGCGATATGACGCTTGGGCTGTAGGAGCCCCTCCGGACTCTGTACACCCTAGTGAGCGTAGTCGACTATATATTATGGATCGGGATGCTCGCCACAACAGTTAGTGTTATGAGATATCTATTGAGCCGGAGTGCTGAGTGTAAGTACTGATTGACGAGAGCTGAGTCACGATTGACTGAGAGGCTTGCCCGAGGGGCTATACTTATAGTGATACTTTGCCCGAGGGGTTTGTTTATGAGATTTTTCTGTTTTCATTCTACTTTTATGCTGTTCCTCTATTGGAAAATGTTGAAAAATGTTTTAAAGGATTTTCATTGAAACTGGAATTTCTACAAGGTATTTGGTTATTGAACTGCATATTTTGACTTTTATATTTCTGTTGAGGTTCTTGATAAAACATGCATATGATTTTAAATGCTCGTCACTGCACTCAGACTTTATTTACTTTAGTTACTTACTGAGTTGGCGTACTCACGTTATTCCCTGCACCTTGTGTGCACATCCAGGTGCAGAGCATTAGAGTGAGAGATTTTAGCACTTTCAGAATCTTATCCGGAGATTGCAAGGTATCCGCACGGCGTTCACAGTCCTGCCTTTCTCCTTCCTATCCTAGTACTTTGTATTTCAAACATATTTAGTATTAAGTAGATAGTGTTGAGTTGTACTTAGTGGCTCATGACTAGTGACACCAGATTTTGGTTGTGTTGATGTATTTACGTACTTGTTTTCGCGTATTTCTTTTAATATTTTAAAAATAAAAGATTTGAGACTTAATCTATTTAGAAATCAATGAATTTTACAAAAGATCTTCATGTTGTTCGTGTTGTTTTGGTTGGCCTAGTACTGTGATAGGCGCCATCATGACCAGGGTGTTTGGGGTCGTGATAGAAATGACTTAACAATGGCAAAACTTAAAGAAGAGTGGCTCGATGAGAGGATTGGAGAGTTTGAGAAAGAGACTCCTAGCCTCTACGATCGAGTTGCTGCTCTGGGGGCCGAGAAGGTCCAATTACTAGCACAACCGTCCTCTTCCCGTACTTCATATTTTCCTAATATTCCTCAAGAGTTATATGAGGAGTGGATTCATACTGAGGCCCAGTTAGATGTCTTTCAATATTTGCAAACGGCGGGATTCGTTTCTGAGACTGCCCTTGAAGATGTTTGTGCTAAGGCTCGTGAAGCTCGAGTTGCTTGCGGGTATGATCCCACTACACCTGAGGCTAGTGAGGACAAGGGGGACAAGGGTGTAGACAGGCTCGAGGAGAATGCCTGGTATGATGTCGCATATCCTGAGGATGAAGGTGGTGATAGCGGGGGTATTGAAGGTCAGGGTGGCAGTAACGACCCGACCGACCGTTTTGAGCTGTGGCATATCACTCAGAGGTTTGAAGCCTTGAGTAGCTTCACTTCAGGTGTTATAACTTGTACGTTTTGTCGGAATTGAATTTCGGGAAGTTCGGAGTTGTTTGGGAAGAAAATTCTAATTTCGGAAGCTTTAAGTTAAAAGAATCGACTAAGGTTTGAATTTTGAGTAAATGACCTCAGAATTAGGATTTGAAGGTTCCAATAGGTTTGTGTGATGATTTTGGACTCGAGCGTATGCTCAGATTGAGTATCGGGTAGTCCGGGAGCATTTCAGCCCTTATTGTAGAAAGTTGGCATTTTTGAAGTTCTAGAGTATCATAAGTTTGGGTTGAAGTGGATTTTGATGTTTTCGATGTTCGTTTGGAGTTCCGAGCCTTGGAATAGGTTCGTATCATGATTTGTGTCTTCTGCATAAAGTTTGGCATCATTTCGGAATGTTTTGATATGATTCGGAGGCATACGTCAAAGTTTGGAAGTTTGAAGAAGGATTTTGATCATCGATTCATAGTTTTGATGTTGTTTGATGTGATTTGAGACCTCGAGCAGGTCTGTGCTAGGTTTGGAACTAGTTGGTGTGATTGGACGGGTCCCGGGGCCTCAGGTATCACGACCCAAATTCCATTAAAGGTCGTGATGGCGCCGGACATCACTGTCAGGCAAGCCAACACTAAATAATCAATTTAGTTCTCATTTTAGTATTTTTGAAATCATTATTTTTCTTCAATTTAACTGGTACAAGATGGACTTTACATAATAAATAATAATGTTTTAATAATTTCAATACTGAATAACCCATAATCATCCTAAGACCCGGTGTCACAAGTTCATGAGCGTTTACTAAGGAATAAAATAAAATACAGTAACTGTCCGGATATAATTTGGACAGAAAGGGAAATACCAATACTCTAAAGGAGACTCTACTGGCTGCGGGTCATCTCGAGAGATGCATCTAACCTAAGTCTCTGTATCAACCATGCCGTGACGCCCACTAGGCTACTATGCATGCATATGCCTGTGCAACAAAAATGTACAATAAGTGTAGTATGAGTACGAAAACAATGCATACCCAGTAAGTATCCAGTCTAACCTCAAAGAAGCAGTGACGAGAGGTCGACTTCGACACTTACTAGTGGTCCAATAATATCATAATATGAAGTTCTAATTTAACATGATATGTAGAGATAACAACAAAACTCAGAATAAGAAGAGAGCTGACAATTCTTTCATTATTATTAAGGAATCCCAAAACACTTCCTTCATTTATAACAAATAATATCTCAACGATGAATTTATACATATTATAAAAAGGGTTTCCAGTTATATTACCACATATAACGGCCCGATCCAATAATGTAAACTGTGCACTGCCGAGGGTCGAACGGCATGAACCATAGATGCATATATTTCCCCGCTCGTGAATCATACATGCAATGCGGTCCACGCTCGTAGTGCGACGTGGTCAAATATAAATTAAAGAAATTACCCCGCTCGCGAATCATACCTGCGACGCGGTCGAATATAAATTTAACATTTAAAATCATATCTCTTTCTTAATTCTTTTCAAAGTGAGGAAAATTCAGCTTGTAGCTTTTTAAGAAAATTACCTCGCTCACGAAACATACATGCGACGCGGATACACATAGATTTCTTAAGCTATTATAATATTCCTCAATTCTTTTGAAATTACGAATTTCAATTGAAATCTTTTAAATATTAAATTCTTTAATTTCAACTCCTTTCAAGATATTTAATAAGAAAACTCAATCTCGCTCTCTTTCAAGCAAGCAATGAGCATAAATTAATAACAATACCAACAAGGCATGATGTAAGCCTAAAACTACCCGGACATAGACATAGCTAGTAGCTACGTACGGACTCTCGTCACCTCGTGCATACGCAGCCCCCAAAAATAGAAGCACATAATAATTTAGTTCACCTATGGGATTAATTCTCTCTTACAAGGTTAGAAAGGAGACTTACCTCGCTCTGAAGTTTCATAACCGGCTTACAAGCCCTTATGACGACACAAATCAATGCTCAACACTCCAAAACTAGCCAATAATTATGCAAACTCATTAATATATGCTCACATACTCATAATAATTCAATTTATAATAATTTCTAACCCCAATCGAAAAGTCGATAAAAATCACCCTCAGGCCCACGTGCCCGGATTCTGAAATTTTTTGAAGATAAAGTTTACCCATAACCTCACGAACTCAAATATAAAAATTTATTCTCAACTTCATGTCAAATTTCGTGGTCTAGATCC
Source organism: Nicotiana tabacum (assembly GCF_000715075.1). Classification (NCBI taxonomy): domain Eukaryota; kingdom Viridiplantae; phylum Streptophyta; class Magnoliopsida; order Solanales; family Solanaceae; genus Nicotiana; species Nicotiana tabacum. The sequence continues at coordinate 121,221,304 of NC_134101.1, forward strand.
AAAAATACAAAATTCTAGATTTTCAACCAAAACCCCACATTTTCTACTAACTTCCATGTTTAAATCTTTATACAAATCATGTATTTAACTTATAATAAGTGGGGATTACTTACCTTGTGTTGTTTGAAAGAAATCCCTCCTTGAAGCTCTCCAAAATCGCCTTTACCAAGTGAAAAATGGGAGAAAAATGGGCCAAGTCTCGTCTTTAAAGAAACCTCACTACCCAGCCGACTTCCGCACCTGCGGACCAACAGCCGCTTCTGCGGCTCTGCAGGTGCGGTCAAAATCCCGCTCTTGTGGTCCTTTTCTGCTTCCGCGCCCCTTTCTTCGCTTCTGCGCTTGCGCAGATGCGGTCACAACTCTGCACTTGCGGTCCTTCGCCTGGCTGCCCCGCTTCGCTTCTATGACACCTAGGCCTCTTCTGCGACTCCACACCTGTGGCCAAAACCTCACAGATGCGGTTACACCAGATATCAACTATTTGAATTCTTCTTCAAATTCCAAATTCGATCCGTTAACCACAGAAATCAACCCGCGGCCCCCAGGACCCCGTCCAATTATACCAACCAGTTCCAAAACATAATGCGGATCTACTCGAGGCCTCAAATCACATCAAACAATGCCAAAACCATGAATTGCACTCCAACTCAAGCTTAATGAACTTTAGAATTTCAATCTTCTTCATTCGATGATGAAACCTATCAAATCACGTCTGATGGACCTCAAATTTTGCACACAAGTCACATTTGACATTACGGACCTAGTCCAACTTCCGAAATCGGATCGGATCCCGATATCAAAAAGTACACTTCCGGTCAAACTTCTGAAAAACCTTCAAATTTCTAACTTTCGCCAAACGACTCCAAAATAACCTACGGACCTCGAAATCCACTTACGGATGCGCTCCCAAAACCGGAATCACCATATAGAGCTATTCTCAGACTCGGGATTCCAAACTGCATCGATAGAATTGAAATTCACTTCAACCCAAATTTATAAAATTCTTCCAAAAAATGCTAACTTCCACAATAGACGGCGAAATTCTCCCGGTTCATTCAAAACTCGATTCGAACATATAACCAAGTCCAAAATCATCATACGAACCTGCTGGAACCTTCAAATCCCGATTCTGAGGCTGTTAACTCCAAAATCCAATCTTAGTAAATTCTTCCAACTTAAAACTTTCGGAATGAGAATTTTCTTTTCAATTCAACTCCGAACTTCCCAAAATTCAATCCTGACCATGTGTACAAGTCATAACACCTGAAGTGAAGTTGCTCATGATCTCAAACTACCAAAGAACGCGTTAGCGCTCAAAACAACCGATCGGGTCGTTACATCAGGTGTGTTTCGGGTTATTTCCCCATGTTTTGCTGCTGATGATGCTTGTTTTGGGCTATTACGTTCGTGAAAAAAGATTCTTCGGTAGGTGGAGATTTGTCATCCCGACGCAACACAGAGGTCCCTAACGTGGAGAATAGCATGAGGAACCTACACGAACGCGAATGGGCGGTCTCGAACACGTAGAAGGAAAAGGGGAGTTGGTCGTGGAGGCGCTAGGCCATCACGAACGCAGCTCAAGGACCACAAACGTGAAGGTATAAGATGTAGAGGTATCACGAATGCAAAAAGGCCACCACGAGGGCGAAGAAGAGATTTTGGGGCCAGGATTGTTTGGCTTTCGCGATCGCGAGGGTTATTCTGCGATCGCAAAGACGAAGGAACTGGGCAGTGGGTTTATAACTCGGGACTTAGCCCATTTCTCTCATATTTTCTTTTGGTTTGGCGATTCTTGGAGCTCTTGGAGGGGAGATTTCCATCATCCATTGCAAGGTACGTAATTCCCGCACATTGTGACTTAATTACATAGTTTATATAGAGATTTAAACATGGAAATTGGTAGAAATTTGAGATTTAAAGAAAAAGCTAGAAATTGGTATTTTTAGATTTTGACCATGAAATTGGACATAGAATTGAGAATAAATTATATATTTGAGTTCATAGTATTATGGGTAAAGTTTATCTTCAAAACAATTTGGAATTCGAGCATGTGGGCCCAAGGGTTGACTTTATTGACCTTTTGAGCGGAGTTGGGAACTGTTATAAATTGATTAATTATAAGTATTGGAGTATATTTTGATTGAATCACACATTTATTTGACTAGTTACAAATCATTTGAATTTGAATTGAAGAGTTAGAGAGGCGTTGGAGCCGGTTATGGAATTTCGGAGTGAGGTAAGTCTCATGTGTAACCTTGTGAGGGGAAAACTACCCCTAGGTGATATTTACTATTATGTGCAACTAGTTGTGGGTGCTAAGTACATATGAGGTGATGAGAGTCCGTACATAGCTAAAGCATGTTTATATCCAGGTAGACTTAGGACCTTATCATGTAAAATTATTTGAATTTGTTCTGTTGGCTTAATTAATTAAAGTTATAACTGAAATTGATTTAGAAATGAATATATCAAGCCAAGCTTTATCATCTTGAGTTGTTGCCAATATATTTGATAAATGTGAAGGGGTGTACTCATTATTGTGCTCATGTACTTTATTGTAAACACATGTCTTGTAATTCGGTAACTTCCTTATTTTCTTGTGGAGCGGGTCGAACGCCTCGGCAGTATATAGATGCATCTATGTATCGTGCTGCACATCTCTTGGTAGTGTACATGTTATTTTGGATCGGTCTGAACGACCTCGGCAGAATCGTGCATTATATCGCTAGTAGCCCAAATATTCACGAGTTAATCTTCCCACTGATGCCCGGCATTTTATGGTACTCCTTATTTATTTGGTAATGGAACTTGGCATGTTCTAAGATATTAAGGTAGAATACAAGATCAAGAAATTTATGCTAAAGAAAATAATTGGAACATTATGAAATTTCAGATTTACTCCGCTATTGATGTGCACTTCATATCTGTTATGATTTATCATTTATTTTATTTGGACCTCTAGTAAGTGTCAATGTCAACCCCTCATCACTACTTATCCAGAGTTAGGCTAGATACTTACTGGGCAAGCGTTGATTTACATACTCATGTTGCACTTTTGCAATAAATGTGCAGGATCTGACAAGTCATATGGTAATCATCTTGGCATGTGGGTGCATCTGTTGAGGAGACTTTATATGAGCTGCATTCCAGGCTACGCGCCATAGTCCACCTATTCCCCATTGTACCATTTATTTTATCCTTTCTTATTTACATTCTAGACAGATATGTTACTGTTGTACTCCTTAGAAAATGCTCATGTACTTGTGACACTAGGTTTTGGGAGTTCCTACTAGTTGTTTGTTATCATAGATCACGTAATTATCATCATCTACCCTGTAAATTCTATTATATAATGTTTAATAATTGAAAATTAGTAATTTTAAAGTAATAAAATGGGTAATCTAATCGATAAATCAACGTTGGCTTGCCTGACGGTGGTGCTGGGAACCATCACGACTTATAGTGGATTTTGGGTTGTGACAACTTGGTATCAGACCGTTATGTTCATTTAGGTCTCACGAGTCATGAGCAAGTCTAGTAGAGTCTTGCGGATCGATACAGAGACGCTTGTACTTATCTTCGAGAGGCTACAGGGCTATTATAAGCACTTCCCTTATTGATTCCTCTTCGTGCGGTTTGATTCCTTTGAGGCTTATGCCTTTATTTCCTTCCTATTCAATCTTACTCGAGGTGAAACGCTTGTTATCACTTGGACATCGAAGAGTTGTAGGGGTACCACACACGTGGTGCAGGATGTTTTTCCCTGTGTATTCGGGCAGGCTATCATCGTCGCCTTGTGGAAGGATGTTCTATCATTTCAGCTCAGTATATGTATTTCCTATAGTTTTGAGGCTAAGCACAAATGCTATGATGTTCATGTGTTGTTATAGCGTAGTGTTGGTATTATGGTAGGGTACTTGTTTATGTGTCAAGGCAGTAAATGAATTGAAGGAGGAGTTCTCAGTGCATGATTTAGAGGTTCGACATTTAATTCTAGCAAAGGAAAGGCAAGCGATCTATGGATGTTCAGCTTTTGGTTGGTTGAGTAACGAGGCTTGGTATTTTCGAGCGTGATGGGATTTTCTTCTATGATATGGTTTCGTTGTCCTTGTTTAAACACATTAAGGTTTGCAGGTGTTATGGTCTTCTTTGATTTGACTTTAGGGCAGGGTATTGTGAAATGGTGCCTGAGAAGCGATTGTCAGAGATGGCGGTGTGTAGAGGTTTCGAATCAAATTTGGTATTTCTAATGTTAATGGCTCGAGAGAGATAATATTTGAAGGGGCTTAGAGTTGGTAGCAATTTATTAGTTCAGGCGCTACAGAAAGGATTTTGATTTGAGGCAGCAATTAGGCAGCGAAGAATGAGGAAGGACATAGCAGGAGGTGTTTCGCGGTGATTAAATTACTAGCAGGCTAAGTATGAAAAGCAAAGGTCGAGAAGTTGCTTAAAGGAGATGGTTTAACCGAAGTGAGAGTAGTGGATTATCATATGAATTCTGTGGTAGGATAGCCATATGCCTTGAGAAAGTTTAGGGTGATTTGGGAATCGTGAGGGAAGGTGATTTGGTCTACGGATTTTATTTGGTATGGTGGTTTTGATGAGTATAAAATATTCATATATTATATACTTAAAATAAAATATTTTAAAGAATATATATATATATATATATATATATATGTGTGTGTGTGTGTGTGTGTGTGTGTGTGTGTGTCAATTCTCTGTATTTTCTAATAGTATTTTGCAGTAAATAAAATATCATGATAAAGCAAATAAAGGAATAAAAAGAAGCATGAGACATCATGGCAAAAGAACCACGAGGCATCATGGCAAAAGAACCACGAGGCATCATGGCAATAGAAGCATGAGGCATCATGGCAATAGAACCACGAGACAACATGGCAAAAGAACCACGAGGCAACATGGCCTAATTAGCAACTTATTCTCTAGCTTCGGTATTTGCTTTTATCTTTATCTCTTTCAATGTAACGACCCGACGGGTCGTTTTGAGCTTTTGCACTTCGCTCTCTAGTTCTCGGGCATGACTAGCCCCGTAAGATGTATTATGACTTATGTAAATTGTTGGTTTTGGTTTTCAGGGCAATGAGAATGAATTTGGAAGAACAGTTCTCAGTTTGAAGCTTAAAATCTAAAAGGTTTGACCAAGTTTTGACTTGTTAGTATATGATCTCGGATTGGAATTTTTATGATTTGGTTAGCTCCGTTAGGTGATTTGGGACTTAGGATCGTGATCTGAATGTATTTTGGAGGTCCGTGGAAGGTTTAGGCTTGAATTGGCAAAAATAGAATTTTGGTGTTTTCCGGTTGATAGGTGAGATTTTGATATAGGGGTCGAAATGGAATTCCGGAAGTTTGAGTAGGTCCGTTTTGCTATTTGTGACATGTGTGCAAAATTTCAGGTCATTCGAATGAGGTTTGATAGACGTTTTGATCGAAAGCAAAATTTGAAGTTTTTGGAATTCTTAGGCTTGAATTAGATGATGATTTGGTGTTTTGATATTGTTTTGAGCGTTTTGAAGGTTGGAACAAGTTTGACTGATGATATGGGATATGTTGGCATGTTTGGTTGAGGTCCCGAGGGCCTCGGGTGAGTTTCAGGTGGTAAACGGATCAATTTTTGGACTTTGGACTTGGCAGTTTTGTTGGTTTTTGTTGCAGACGGTTTGTTCTTTGCGTTCGTGGTCAAGGACTCGCGTTCGCAAAGGGTGTTCTCTGAGGAGGTGAATTCTATTCTTCGCGTTCGTGCTTTGGGTGTCATGTTCGCGATGTATTGATGTCATGTTCTTCGCGTTCGCGCTTTGGATGACGTGGTCGCGTAGTTATGTCTCCAGTAGGTATCGCGTTTGCGAGGCTTGAGCCGCGAACGCGTAGAGCATTTTTGGGAGCCGATTTTTTCTTCATCGCGGACGCGATAGTCATCCCGCATTCGCGAAAGAGGAAGCCTGGGCAGCTTTATAGAATACTCTATTTCAAGGATTTCGGCCATTTTTGCATTTTTGGAGCTATGGAGCTCGGGAGAAGACGATTTTGGAGGGAATTTTCAGGCGATTGATTGGGTTAAGTGTTATTACCCAAATTTGGTTAAATACCATGATTTTGTCTTAATTCTTATCATTTAATTTGGGAATTTGGAATGAAAATTGGAAGAAAATTTGGAGAGTTAAATTGGGGATTAGAGGGGCCATTTGAGGTCCGATTTTGATGTTCTTGGTATGTATAGACTCGTGGGAGGATGAGGATTCTATTGATGTAATTTTTATTGGATTCCGAGATGTGGGCCCGGGGGTCGGTTTTGGCAATTTCGGGATTCTTGAGTTAATTCGATTATTTTCGCTTGGGCTTTGTTCCTTTAGCATGTATTAATGATGTGGAACTGATTTTGGTTAGATTTGGAGTAATTGGAGACTGATTCGAGAGGCAAATTGCGAGCTAGAGTTTGGACCGGATTGAGGTAAGTAATGATTATAAATGTTGTCCTAAGGGTTTGAAACCCCGGATTTCACATTGTTGTGCTACTTTGAGGTGACGCACATGCTAGATGATGAGCGTGGAGTCGTGCACCGTTGGGGATTGTGACTTGGTCCGTCCTGTATGACCATTAAGTCGCGTATCTGATTGAAAACTGTTTGATATCATTGTGTTTCGAAAAGTATTGCTATGTTTTGGGCGGAATGCCATATTTGGGCCTCGTGCCAACTATTTTGGACCCTTACGGGGCTTTTTAACTATTGTTCCTTACTGTTTTGACTTAAATGATTGTACTCAGTCATGCTGTATTTTATTGATTTCTTAACTCAACCTTAAATACTAAATTTTGATACTATAAAAGTTATTTTTAGCTGAACGCTTGTTTTACTGATAGTCCGAGTGGCTTGTGAGGTTGATGGCTGAGAGAGGCCGAAGGCCTGATTGTGAGGTTGATGACTAAGATAGACCGAAGGTCTAATTGTGAGGTTAATGACTGAGAGAGGTCGAGGGCCTGGTTGTGAGGATTATATATTTATGGATCAGGCTGCACGCCGTAGCAAGATTTTACTACTTTTTCTCACTGTTCTGACTTAATAATTGTACTCAGTCATGCTGTATTTTATTGATTTCTTAACTCAGCCTTATTTACTAAATTTTGATACTATAAATGATAGATTTCACATTGTTGTGCTACTTTGAGGTGACGCACATGCTAGATGATGAGCGTGGAGTCGTGCACCGTTGGGGATTGTGACTTGGTCCGTCCCGTATGACCATTAAGTCGCATATCTGATTGAAAACTGTTTGATATCATTGTGTTTCAAAAAGTATTGCTATGTTTTGGGCGGAATGCCATATTTGGGGCTCGTGCCAACTGTTTTGGACCCTTATGGGGCTTTTTAACTACTGTTCCTTACTGTTTTGACTTAAATGATTGTACTCAGTCATGCTGTATTTTATTGATTTCTTAACTCATCCTTAAATACTAAATTTTGATACTATAAATTTTATTTTTAACTGAACGCCTATTTTACTAATAGTCCGAGTGGCTTGTGAGGTTGATGGCTGAGAGAGGCCGAAGGCCTGATTGTGAGGTTGATGACTAAGATAGACCGAAGGTCTAATTGTGAGGTTAGTGACTGAGAGAGGTCGAGGGCCTGGTTGTGAGGATTATATATTTATGGATCAAGCTGCACGCCGCAATAATACATACATATATGTACATATATATATATATATATATATATATATATATATATATATATATATATATATATACATGTATATATTTGTGACAAATAATGAAAGACTCTTTTTATTATTATTATTATTATTATTTGCTGCAGCGATATATTGGATTGGGCTACACGCCGCGGCGATATAGTGCTTGGGCTGTAGGAGTCCCTCCGGATTCTGAACACCCCCATTGAGCGCAGTCGACTAAATATATATATGGATCAGGCTGCACGCCGCAACGATTATTATATGGTACCTATTGATTGTGAGTGTTGGGTGTGAGCGTTGATTGATAAGAGTTGAGTCATGAGTGACTGAGAGGCTTGCCCAAGGGGCTATATATACATGTATAGGAGTGGTGATTTGCCTGAGGGGCCTGTTTATGAACTTACTGGTTTCACACCTCCTTAAAGAGAGTTTTTATTGAATATGTTGATTTAATTACTGCTTTCACTCATCTTTAAACCGAGCCTCTGTTGAAAATGTTAAACAAATATTTTTAAACAACTTTCCTTTAAACTGAAGTTTTTACAAGGTGTTCGGAAAATTAGTCACCGATTTGGCTTTGTTGCTTCCACTGAGATTTTTAAGCTACGAGATGGTTATAAATTTTCTGTTTTCCTGAGGGTTGTATATGAATTATGTTTTGGCCGATGGGCCAATCCTGATTTTCATCACTTTCACTATAAATTTCATTGAACTTCTACTGAAACTGTTCGAAAGACATTTTTAAAGGATTCTTCCGAAATGAGAGTTGAACAAGATGATTTGATTTGTATCCTATTTTGGGAAAGCATGTGGTATCCTCTATGGTGCTATGATGTGGTTTACGTGATTTCTTACTGCTCAGACTTTATTTACTTTTATTACTTACTGAGTTGGCGTTCTCACATTACTTTCTGCACCTTGTGTGCAGATTCAAGTATTTCTGAGCTTGGTGGCAGTTTCATCGGAGTTAGCAAGGTAGCTGCCTAGTGATCGCAGCCCTGCTTTACTCCCCCTTATTCTTCCTTATGTATTCTTGTGATTTTTCTGACCATATTGGTCTTGATATTGTTAGACAGTTGTAGCAGATGCTCATGACTAGTGACACCCCGATGTCAGGCATGTGTATTTATTCCGCACTTTTCATTTAAACTTACATCGAGATTATTGATTAATAAATGGTATAAAAATAATTGTTATTGAATAATGGTTGATTCGGGAGTTGTGTTGGCTGACCTAGTTTCACGATAGGCGCCATCACGACCGGGTCAGTTTTTGGGTCATGACAAGTTGGTATTAGAGCCTAGGTTACATAGGTCTCACGAGTCATGAGCAGGTTTAGTAGAGTCTCACGGATCAGTATGGAGATGTCTGTACTTATCCTTGGGAGGCTATAGAACCTTTAGGAAAAACTTCACATTCTTGAATTCTTGTCGTGCATCCTTGATTCAGCTTGAAATGTAACTCTTGAAATTCCTTTCACGCATTCGTATGCGTGCATGAGCACTCAGTATTAGATGTGCATCGATGCCTTGTGATTCTCTGATCGAGGGGCGAGATGTGATTTCTGTGTGTCGATGTTGGGTCAGTCTAGAGGACTTGAGGCCGAGCTTTGCCTATAGCTTGAGCACTGAGGTGTTGATTGTATAAGCGCGTGTTTTTTTAGATTTATATGATCGATAAGTGTCCCTAGTAGGGGAAGGGATGGTTGGATAGCCATGTGATGAGTATGATGCGACTGCGAGATGTGTTCGTATAGTTTGATGAGGCGAGAAAGGTCTGCTTGGGGGTAATAAGAATTATCTGATGCTTTATTTCCAACGTGATTTGATGTATAGCCTGAGTTGTGGGTGTGTTGAAGGATCTTTTCAGGTTTTCTAGTTAGGAAGTGAGGTAGATTTCATGTTGTGATGTGAGTTCAGACTTAGGAAGATTTAGTGAGTGCGTGAAGCTTATGACAGTAGAAGGGTATAGAGAGATGTTAGTTTGAGGCAAAGCAGGTGGCTTATATCCTGCGGAATGTTCTGAAGTTGTGTAGTCCCAATGATGTTTATTGTAAGTCCTCTTTTACTAGTGAATTATATGTGCTGCAGTTTGAGTTTGGATCGCGTAGAAGAGTTGTCTTGACAGTTACGAGGGTGAGTGCGAGTTTTGTGGATGATTGGAAACACTAAATGGTTTGTGTTACATGAACTTATGAAGGATTGAGTTTAACCTTGCTATGGTATTATGGCAGTAATAGAGTATATGCATTATGAGTTATTGTGTATTTGAATCTATGGCTTTGAGTCTAGTGGGGGAGTCTGCTATTGATTAGTTGATTGCACGATTATGTGCTATGTTGGTTCCAGTTTGAGGCATACTGGTGAATCAGTTATGGCTCGCGGAGGTTGAGACCAAGGATGGCTCGAGTAAAGGGAATTTCACTAAGTGTTAGGTTATGCTTTATGGGTGTATGAGAATCACGGAATGACTTAAGTTGTTATTGGTAAAGGATGTACGGTGCATGGGACAGGAAGTTGCTTGGTTTCATTAAGGTAAGGTTACATTCTGCAGTGTTGGAGTGCTATTGGAGCACAGGTCGTCCGGACCGTTTGATCGGTCTAATTGCAGTTTGAGTAGAGTGGATGACTTTCGAGAATGGTTCTAATGGGTTCAAGATATTACATGTAATAATTGGATATTTTCAAGTTGTATATTTAGCTAGATCTGAGGTTTGCATTGGAGGGTGTCAAGACTCATGGTATTTCTATATTATTATAGATTCTACATTTCAGTATCAGGAAAGTAAGATGAACAACTCGAAATTCAGAGAAGGTCTCTTCGGAGTAGGTATCTCAGTTGTGGTACTTTTGAGTTGCTTAAGAGAGCATTCAACGACTTATGAGCCTTAGGGTAGTGTGGTTTATGCTTGGGTCTCATGTGGTGAGTCTGGGTTGAGGGATTGTGGTGTTATAGCAAGAAAAAGTATCAAGTTGAAGGTAAATCAGAAGGACTTTGAATAGATGGGAGAGCTTGGTAGTAGGCCGGATCGGCATGGTAAGGATATGATTAGTTCTTTGGGTGCCTATGAGATAATGGGTTTCTACAAGTGTTTTGTGGCAATACTCTTAGGTTTTGATGGCTTGCGTTGCTTGGTTGAGTTATAAGGAGTCAGTTCTGACGATTTGGTCTTGTGCAAATGGAATTCGGAGAGTTTGATGGTTTCTACCACGATTAGGTATGTATATTTTCTACTGGCATGAGGAGCATAGGATGCATAATGATTTTCTCCTAGATGGGATCAAATGGAAAGGTTCTTGGTTGACTGAGTATGTAGTTGCTTGTAGCTCGGAGTGAACTATGAAGTTCTCATATTTATCATATGATAGTATGGTATATGCAGTATGTTGTGTGGGGTTGAGATTTGTATGCGTAAGTTCACAGTTCAGTTTTTAAAGGAAGATCATAAATTCTTAGGCAGCATGGACAACTTCAGATGACTAGATAAAGAAGATCATTGATTGGTGTGGCTTGATGAGGGTATACATTTCGGAAAGGGCGATGTGTTTGAGTTATGAATGCTTTATTGGTATTGCGGCACTATCTTGTCTAATCGACTGCTGATATTCAAGGTTTGCTTGGTGGCACAGAAGAATTTATAAAAGTACCCCTTGTAGGATGATCGAGTAGTAGGGATATGTTAAATATTCGGGCGGTGGAGTTGGGATCAGGTATGGTGATTCGTGTGCTTTATGGATTTGGAGACTGAGAGTTCTCATAAACAGGTTATTTCGCGGTCGTGGACTGTAAAGATGTGGGTAAGCTAGTCAGTGATAGTATATGCTATGATTCAGTCATTGTGAACCTTCGGAGGGTTATTTATTTGTTGTGGGTGACTAGAATTGATGTGTGGTTCGTTGGTAGGCCCAACATGGATGTGTGTTCTGCACCGGGTCGGAATGGTGGACACCGAACTGTTATTATTGAGAGATATGCCATTTAATTGTTGTTGAGCTTATCCGTGTTCCGAAGTGATCTATGCGTTACTCTTCTGTGTTACGAGGAGTTGTGATTTGTGGGTTATATGCGCATATGGTGCAATTCCATTTGAGCTTTATAGCGGAATTTAAGCGAGACAGGTAATTGGGAGTTGCATGATTTGTTGCGCATGAGTATTTTCTTTCGGACTGATATGGTATGGTGTCATTTGCTTCTCCATGGTTATGGTGATTCACTTTTGGGTTCTAGGCATCAAATTGTGCTTGGTTGATGATTTTGAGCATGGTGATTTGAGGCATCTTATGCGAACCAGTGTTTGGATAAGGTCGCGCATTGCGGTAAAGTTATGTCGAGGTATGATCCTTCCAATTAGATTCGTGTGTTTTGGTTCTACGATGTGTGATGGATTCTTAGCATTGTGTTGTGGTGGTACTGGTGAGCATGTGGTGCAACTCTCTCATTTGATTCACTTCCCATGATTTGAGTACATTCGGACTGTTGCTTATTAGTGTGCGGATTGCACGAGTTGTGGCTTTGGGTGGTATTGATGTGTCATGTCACCAGAGTAGTTGTGTTGGATTAGATGAGATCGTTGGGATCTAGAATGAATACAAACGGATTCGATTTCATCATGTTGGAAGGATAATATCGATGTTCGTCTTAGAAATTTGCTATGGTCCTTGCCAAAGGAGAAGTGGCTTCACGAATGGTTGATTTGAGAAATGGTTATGACTTTCTATGTGTTTTGTTTATCTTTGGCAGTATACGGAAGTGTTGGAATGAGGCTTTATTTGATAAAAGGCTTATTATCGAAATTCGGATGTTTTGAGCAACTGCTGTGATTAGAAGTTATCGCTACGAGTGTTTGAGTTATGTGTTATGTCATGTAATTGCACCTGAGGTTGCAGGTATGGGTTGTTACAGCCGGTTGGGGCTTATTCACAATATAGATGTGAGATTCTGATCTTGTAGATGACTTCAGAAGTGGAAACGTGGTTCAAAGGTTTATGGGTTAGGTTGGATTGTGAAATTTAAGTTTTATTGTGTTATCGGACATATATGAGATAGGGTGACGTGGGATCACCCCCGGGTATGTGCATGGTAAGGTTACTCAGCGATTGATAGTTTTCAGAACAACTTTGGGCACATTCGAGGACGAACGTATGTTTAAGTGAGGGAGGATATAATGACCCGACCGGTAGTTTTGAGCTTTTGCACTTCGCTCACTAGTTCTCGGGCATGAGTAGCCCGTGTGATATATTATGACTTATATAAATCGTTGGTTTTAGTTTTCAAGTCAATCAGAATGAATTTGGAAGAACAGTTCTCAGTTTGAAGCTTAAAATTTGAAAGGTTTGACCAAATTTTGACTTGTTAGTATATGATCTTGGATTGGAATTTTTATGATTTGGTTAGCTCCGTTAGGTGATTCGGGACTTAGGAACGTGATCGGAATGTATTTTAGAGGTTCGTGGAAGGTTTAGGCTTGAATTGGCGAAAATGGAATTTTGGCATTTTCCGGTTTATAGGTGAGATTTTGATATAGGTGTCGGAATGGAATTCCGAAATTTTGAGTAGGTCTGTTATGTCATTTGTGACATGTGTGCAAAATTTCAGGTCATTCGAACGAGGTTTGATAGACTTTTTGATCAAAAGCAAAATTTGGAGGTTTTTGGAATTCTTAGGCTTGAATTAAATGATGATTTGGTGTGTTGATGTTGTTTTGAGCGTTCCGAAAGTTGTAACAAGTTTGAATGATGATATGGGATATGTTGGCATGTTTAGTTGAGGTCCCGAGGGCCTCGGGTGAGTTTTGGGTGGTAAACAGATCAATTTTTGAACTTTGGACATGACAGTTTTGTTGGTTTTTGTTGCAGACGGTTTGTTCTTCACGTTCGCGGTCAAGGACTCGCATTCGCGAAGGGTGTTCTCTAAGGTGGTGAATTTTGTTCTTCGCTTTCGTGCTTTGGGTGTCGCATTCGCGATGTATTGATGTTGTTTCTTCGCGTTCGCGCTTTGGATGATGTGTTCGCGTAGTTATGTCTCCAGTAGGTATCATGTTCACGAGGCTTGTGCCGCGAACGTGTAGAGCATTTTTGGGAGCCGATTTTATCTTCATCGCGGATGCGATTGTCATCCCGCGTTCGCGAAAGAGGAAGCCTAGACAGCTTTAAAAAGTACTCTATTTCGAGGATTTCAACCATTTTTTGCAGTTTTGGAGCTATGGAGCTCGGGAGAAGATGATTTTGGAAGGGATTTTTAGAGGATTGATTGGGGTAAGTGTTCTTTACCCAAATTTTGTTAAATACCATGTTTTTGTCTTAATTTGTATCATTTAATTTGGGAATTTGGAATGAAAATTGGAAGAAAAATTGAAGAGTTAAATTGGGGATTTGAGGGGCCATTTGAGGTCCGATTTTGATGTTCTTGGTATGTATAGACTCGTGGGAGGATGAGGATTCTATTGATGTGATTTTTACCGGATTTCGAGACGTAGGCTCGAGGGTCGGTTTTGGCCAATTTCGGGATTCTTGAGTTAAATCGATTATTTTCGCTTGGGCTTTCTTCCTTTAGCGTGTATTAATGAGGTAGAACTGATTTTGGTTAGATTCAGAGCAATTGGAGACTGATTCGAGAGGCAAAGGCATCGCGGGCTAGAGTTTGGACCGGATTGAGGTAAGTAATGATTGTAAATGTTGTCCTGAGGGTTTGAATCCCCGGATTTCACATCGATGTGCTACTTTGAGGTGACGCACATGCTAGATGACGAGCGTGGAGTCGTGCACCATTGGGGATTGTGACTTGGTCCGTCCCGTACGACTGTTAAGTCGCGTATCTGATTGAAAATTGTTTAGTATCATTGTGTTTCGAAAAGTATTGCTATGTTTTGGGTGGAATGCCATATTTGGGCCTTATGCCAACTGTTTTGGACCCTTATGGGGCTTTTTAACTACAGCTCCTCACTGTTTTGACTTAAATGGTTGTACTCAGTCATGCTGTGTTTTATTGATTTCTTAACTCAGCCTTATTTACTAAATTTTGATACTATAAATGATATTTTGAGCTGAACGCCATGTTTTACTGATAGTTCGAGTGGCTTGTGAGGTTGATGGCTAAGAGAGGCCGAAGGCCTAATTGTGAGGTTGATGACTGAGATAGACTAAGGGTCAAATTATGAGATAAATGACCGAGAGAGGCTGAAGGCCTGGTTGTGAGGATTATATATTTATGGATCGGGCTGCACGCCGCAGCAATATATATATGGATCGGGCTGCACGCTGCAGCGTTATATGGATCGGGCTGCACGCCGCGGTGATATGTTAGATCGGGTTGCACAGCATAACGATATAGCACTTGGGATGTAGGAGCCCCTCCGGAGTCTGCATACCCCTAGTGAGCGCAGTCGACTATATATGTATGGATCGGGCTGCACGTCATAACGATATATGGATCGGGTTGCATGCTGCAACGGTTATTATATGGTACCTATTGAGTGTGAGTGCTGAGTGTGAGCGTTTATTGATAAGAGTTGAGTCATGAGTGACTAAGAGGCTTGCCCGAAGGGCTATATATTCATGTATACGAGTGATGATTTGCCTGAGAGGCCTGTTTATGAACTTGCTGGTTTCACACCTCCTTAAAGTGAGTTTTTATTGAATATGTTGATTTAATTACTGCTTTCACTCATCTTTAGACCGAGCCTCTATTGAAAATGTTAAAACAATATTTTTAAATATCTTTCCTTTAAACTGAAGTTTTTACAAGGTGTTCGGAATTTAGTCACTGATTTGGCTTTGTTGCTTCCACTGAGATTTTTAAGCTACGAGATGGTTATGAATTTTCTGTTTGCCCGATGGGCTGTATACGAATTATGTCTTGGCCGATGGGCCGATTATGATTTTCATCACTTTCACTATAAATTTCATTGAACTTCTACTGAAATTGTTAGAAAGACATTTTTAAAGGATTCTTCTGAAATGTGAGTTGAACGAGATGATTTGATTTGTATCCTGTTTTGGGAAAGCATGCGGTATCCTCTATGGTGCTATGATGTGGTTTACGTGATTTCTTATTGCTCACACTTTATTTACTTTTATTACTTACTGAGTTGGCGTACTTACATTACTTCCTGCACCTTGTGTGCATTTCAGGTATTTCTGAGCTCGGTGGCAGTTTCATCGGAGTTAGCAAGGTAGCTGACTGGCGATCGCAGCCCTGCTTTACTCCCTCCTTATTCTTCCTTATGTATTCTTGTGATTTTTTCCGACCATATTGGTCTTGACGTTGTTCGACAGTTGTAGTAGATGCTCATGACTAGTGACACCCCGATGTCGGGCTTGTGTATTTATTCCGCACTTTACATTTAAACTTACATCGAGATTATTAATTAATAAATGATATAAAAATAACTGTTATTTAATAACGGTTGATTCGAGAGTTGTGTCGGCTGGCTTAGTTTCACGATAGGTGCCATCATGACCGGGTCAGTTTTTGGGTCGTGACATTTTCCTCTTGTAGTTTTTGAATTTTTCTAAGAGTATTGATAGTATTTTAAGAATTTCTTTCTTTGTGTGATTTAAATATTCCATAATGGAGTAATCTCTTTTGTTGGGATAGTTGATGAAACTCGATATCGTTATAATATTAATCTCAATTTTACTATATGCTTGACCTGAAACTTTCTAATTATATTTCTATATTGTGCTGAAATATTAGTTCTAATTAATTATTATCACTTCTATCTATTTATTCTCCAAAGTTAGTTGTATGTCAATTTTGTAATTCTTACGAAGCAAAATTAATATACGATAACTATTGGGAAAAATAATAGAGTGAGAGTAATTCTTTTTAAGCTATCATTCCAAGTCTGTAATCTTGCTTACTTCCATTCTAATTCTTACGGAGGAGTTGTAGTTGACAAGATTATTGATTTTTAGTAAAAAGTAATCGCAAGAGGTTTTTGCTATCTTTTAGCACAATTCAGGCAAGAAAATTATTTCAGTTTAATCGACACGAGTCATATATCAATTGATTTACTTAACCTCGTGGAGTGCTATTAGTTGATTGTTTCTTACATAGCAAAATATAATTGTATTAGCAATAAACACTTATTCCTAAAAGAAATACATGTAGAAGCTAAGATTTTATTATTATCACGTTATCGAGTGAATTCAATGACTCCCAACTCTTTTTAAATATAAATCTTCTGAAAGTTATTTTGTTTCAATTTAAGCAATTTAAATTTCAACAAACAAAACTTCATTAATTTGATTCTCTCAAATAGTAGTAAGAATATTATAAGTTTGTAGCTAGATTCTCCAATCTCGGTGGGATGATATCATAAACTATACTAGAATTTGACAGAGTACGAGTAGCAAAACCTTATACGCATTGGCCTCGTCAAATTTTTGGCGTCGTTGTCGGGGATTGGCATACATCTACTTCAGATTAAATATTTTATTACTAATTTGAGAACTTATTATTATAATTTTTTTTATCGGTGTTTCCTAAAATTGCACTTAAATATTAATAATAACATTTTTTGACTCAATCATAATTATAGTAACAGTACCATTTTATTTTTCTTTCTCATTATAACTACTACCAACTATTTTTATTAAATTCCTTAATATATCTACTACAATTAGACTATTGTCTGTATTTATTAACCAAAAAAAAATATTATAATCAATACTTTCACAGTCTCACACGCTATTAACCGCCCTTACATATTATCATTGCAATTTTCAATACTATCACGAGTATTAACACTATTACTTTAATATAATATTATGTTTTCTTGTCACAGTTTACTTGTTGTGTCATTTTTATATATCTATTTTATTACATGTGTGGTATAATATTACTATTATCTATAAATAATAAAATTATTGTATTAATATGTTTTTTTGCTTTAACGCCTATTTTGTTTATCATCTTTGCAATCTATTTTATTATTGTTATTATTATTATTATTATTATTATTATTATTATTATCTATTGCTATTGTTATTTTATGAACTAATTTTCTTTGCTTTATGAATTTAAATTAGTTTATGATCCGTTTTTCTACTAAAGAGTTGGCAAGTTACGATTCTGAAATTGAAAGATCTATTCGATCGCGCTGGAAAGGACAAACGTCTTCTCAAATAATAGCTTGTAAAGGAATGGAGAATCAGGAAGTAGAAAATATCAATCCACACGAAGTACCGCCACCAGTCCAAATAGAGGATCAGTTACATGAAGTGGCACCAAGGCCAGCAAACAGAATCCTAAGGGATTATGCTAGACCAGACCACTTCAACTGTGAATCTAGTGTCAGGAAGCCCCTAGTGCCAGCCAACAACTTTGAAATCAGTACCGGCCTGATTCAAACGATCCAACAATCTTGTATCTTTACTGGAGATTCAAGTGAAAATCCACATAGTCATTTAATTGATTTTCTAGAACTAGTTGAAACTGCTAAGTATAATGGGGAATCCTCTGAAGCAATCAAGTTAAGGTTATTTTCTTTTTCTTTAAAAGGAGATGCTAAGACTTGGTTGCGAAGTTTGCCTCAATGATTAATTACCACATGGGACCAAATGACTCAGAAATTTTTAAATAAATAGTTTTCCCCTGCTAAAACTACAAAGTTAAGACAAAATATATCTAATTTTTTGCAGACTGACACAGAGTCAGTTTATCAAGCTTGGGAAAGTTTAAAGGCAATGTTAAGAAAATGTCCACACCATGATATTCCTAAACATATGCAATTGTATATTTTTTTATCACAGGCTAAAACCCTCTTCCAGAAATGTGATAGATGCAGCTGCATGGGGTTCAGTAATGGGAAAACCCACAGAGGATGTATTGCAATTGTTGAATGAAATTTTTGAGAATGCCATCCAATGGCCATTTGAGCGTGTAATTATCAAGAAGGCTGCTACAGTAAATCAGGTAGATGCTTTAAATACACTAACACAATATATTATTTCTTTGGCACAAAAGTTTGAATCTTTTTAGGTGAATACACAACCAACCAGTCTGATGTTTGTGACATGTGTTGAGGAAATCATCTAAACCATGAATGCCAAGCAATCCATCAAAATGATGAACAAGTCAATGTTATCGGCTACAAATCTTACCCTTTTGGAAGTCCAATGGCACATAAACATCCACGATTTCAATGGAGCAATCCAAATGGTGCCGAGAACTCTTAAAACATTCAGAAGCAACCTGTACAGGGTCCGCCCAGTTATCAAAATCAAAACCGAGGGCAATTGAATTTTAAACTTTATCAACAAGCATCCCCATATCAACAAAGGCCTCAACAAGCTCATCCAAGTCTTGATGGTCTTATGTACAAGTATATTAAGGCCACTGATGAAAAGATTGAGAGTCAGAATTCTGCCCTTAAAAATTTAGAAATTCAGTTGAGCCGACTAGTAACTCTTGTGTCAGAAAAGATTCAAGGTCTCTTACCAAGTAATACAGAAAAAAATCCAAAATACCACCTTAAAGCCATCACATTACGGTCAGGTAAGAAGCTGGATGAACCCTATGCAGACCGATCAGGACAATAGGTAGACAAGGGAAAGAATGTTGAAACATCCTCTGAACCATCAGAAGAGAAAGAAGTCAAGAAAAAAGAAGAAAAAAATATTAAAAAATTGACTCCTCTCCCTGTGACTATTCCCTTTCCACAAAGAATGAAAAGAGAAAAGCTTGACAGTCAATTTGCAAAATTTTTGGAGATTTTAAAATAAATTCACATCAATATTCCTTTTTCTGATGCTTTGTTACAAATGCTTTCATATGCCAAATTTTTAAAGGAAATTTTGTCAAGTAAAAGAAAATTAGAAGAAGTTTTTGTGGTAATACTTACAGAAAAATACAGTGCTATACTTCAAAATAAGTTGCCACAAAAACTTGGTAATCCAGACAGTTTTACAATTCCATGCACTTTGGGAGGAGTATATTTTGAAAAAAATACTTTGTGATTCTGGAGCTTCAATAAATTTGATGCCATTTTCTATCTTTAAAAAGTTAGATCTTGGTGAAATGAAAGACACAAGTGTTTCTCTTCAGTTTGCAGATCAAAGTGTTAAGAAACCTAAGGGAATAATTGAAAATGTACTTGTAAGAGTAGATAAGTTTATTTTCCCTGTAGATATAGTCCTTTAAATGAAAGAATATCCTAATAAACCAATAATTTTGGGTAGATCATTTTTTGCTACAGGAAGAGCAGTTATAGATGTTCATCAAGGACAACTAATTTTGAGAGTTGATGAAGAAAGAGTCATCTTTGATATTCAAAAAATACTAAGATATTCGGGAGATGAAACTTCATCTTCATGTTTTTCAATTGACATGATTAGTTATCTTACAGATGAATTCAAAGATGATCAATTAATTCCATATTCAATGGAAAGATGCTTGATCAAATCAGGCACCACACAGGAAGATGATCCCACCATCAGAAGAGAAGCTGAAATATTGGACAAAGATTCAGAGGAAGCCGAAGATGTTCAATCAAAAATTGAACTCAAAACTCTCCCTTCTCATTTGAAATATATTTATCTTGAGCAAGAATTATTTTCGATTTTCACGACCCTAAACCCAGACTCGGTCGTGATGGCGCCTCTCGTGAAGACGAGGTCAGCCGACACTTTCTATTTCAATGTTTAATAGTTAAATAGTAAGAAGCAGTCTAAATCATGATAAAATAATCCAAAGTGTAAGCAGATAATAGCATAATGTGCAGAATACTACCCAACACAGCCCGATTACAGGGTGTCACTAGTCATGGGCATCTAAACAATCCGAAATACTAAGAGAAAACTACAGAGTTTAATACAGTAACTAAAAACATGGAGAAATAAGATAAGGAGAAGCTCCGGGTTACGAATGTCGACAGCTACCTAGAGACTCCTCAGATTGGCCTGAGCTGGGAAGATCAGCACTCGGGAGCGGGACCAGTTGCACCTGAATCTGCACAGGGGTGCAGGGAGTAAAGTGAGTACTCCAACTCAGTGAATAATAACCATAAATAAAGACTGAAATCAGGAAATCATGTAAGCACATTTGCAGACTATAATGAAGCAGTAAAATCAGTAAAAGATATGTGAAAGTCATTTAGCGTATTTAAACTTCATGAAAACCTTTTGAACAATAAACAGGTAAAAGACAGGAAATTAAGGAAAATAAACACATAAAGGTTCGCCCCTCGGGCACAATATCAACAAATCTGCCCCTCGGGCAACATCTCAGAATAATACCAGCCCCTCGGGCTACATCTCACATCACAATGGGTACCCGCGCTCACTAGGGGTGTGCAGACTCCTGGAGGGGCCCCTTACGGCCCAAGCACAATATCAAGCCATCTCGTGGCATTGTCACTAGGCTCTCGGCCTCATATCAATCAAGCCACCTCGTGGCGTACATATCTCAGGCCCTCGGCCTCGAGTCACGATCAGTATTTCCTCACAAGATAGGCCCTCGGCCTTACTCAGTCAAAAATTCTCACAAGCCACTCGGCAGTAGTAAAACAGGATTTCTCAGCCCAATTATCATTTAAAAGATCATATAAGTGTTAAAAACATAGTAAACATGGCTGAGTACAAAAATAGTGAAATATATCATGACTGAGTTAAAGTATAAAGTCAAAACAGTGAGGAAATATCGATAAAAAATGCCCGAAGGGTTCAAATAGTTGGCACGAGGCCCAAATATGGCATTCAACCCAAATAATGATGATAGTAAATATATTTCAGTCAAATATGTGGTAATATCATCAATCGGGATGGACCAAGTCATAATCCCCAATAGTGCACGACCCCACGCTCGTCATCAAGCGTGTGCGTCACTTCAATATAGCACAACGATGTGCAATCCGGGGTTTCATACCCTTAGAACATCATTTACAATCATTACTCACCTCAAACCGGTCAAATCTCTAGCTCGCGACTCCTTTGCCCCTCGAATCGACCTCCACTCGCGTCGAATCTATACAAAATCAGAATCACAGCGTCAAAATATGCTACGAGAACGAAGCCCAAGCAAAAAATAATCAATTTACACCACAAATCCCAAAATTACCAAAACCCGACCCCCGGGCCCACATCTCTGAATTCGATAATTTTTACATCGATGGATTCCTTATCTCCCCACGAGTTCATACATATCAAAATTACCAAAATCCGACCACAATAGGTCCCTCAAATCCTCAAGTCTAAGTCTCCAATACCAAGCCCTAGTTTCCCCAATTTTTAACCTTAGATTCCATTAATTATAGCTCTAATCCGTGAAATAATAGCATAGGAACGAGTTTTAGGTCCAAATTCCTTACCTCAATGAAGTTCCCTTGAAATCGCCATTCAAATCGTCCAAAAAGCTCCCAAGCCGAATTAGAAATGGTGAAAATAGCTCAAAATCACGAAGGACACAATTTATACCTTCTGCCCAGGCATTTTTGCATCTGCGGCCATATACCCACTTCTGCGGTACCGCGTTTGTGGTCCTTGAACCACTTCTGTGGAAATCACTTAAACGGCCAACTCCACATCTGCAGTCAACACTCCACACCTGCGCCTTTGCAGGTGCGGTCCCACAACCGCATCTGCGATTCTTGCCATCTTCCTAGCTTCCGCTTCTATGACTGTTGTTTCCATACATGCGGCGTCGCACCTGCGGTCCCCAATCCACAGGTGCGGAAATACCAAAAGCAGCAAAAAACTGCAATTTCACCAAGTCTCAAACTCCTTCGTCAACCATCCGAAATCACCCCGAGGCCCCCAGGACCTCAACCAAAAGCACAAACATATCTCATAACTTTATTCAAACTTGTACCAGTCTTCAAAACACCTCAAAAAACACTGAATCAACCAAAACACATCGGATTCAAGCCTAAGTTTCCAAAAATCTTCCGAATTCTGCTTTTGATCAAAACCCAACCAAAACACGTTCGAATGACCTGGAATTTTGCACACACATCCCAAATGACACAACAGAACTACTGAAAATCTCGGAATTCCATTTCGACCCCTCTATTAAAATCTCGCCTACCAACCGGAAATCGCCAAAATATCAACTTTGCCAATTCAAGACTAAATCTACTTCAAACCTCCAAAACTCATTCTGATCATGCTCCTAAGTCTCAAATCACCTTCTGAAGCTAACCGAATCATCGGAACTCAAATTTGATCCCTCTAACTCATAAGTCAATATCCGATTGACTTTTCCAACTTAAGCTTCTTCAAAAGAGACTAAATGTCTCAAACCTTACCAAATCCTTTCCGTACCCGAGCCAACCAACCTGATCACACATAGAACCAATAGACAAAGCAATAAGAAGCAGAAATGGGGAAAAATAGAGCGGCAACTCATGAGAGCGGCAACTTATGAGATACCTGGCCGGGTCATCACACCGATAATTATTTCATTTTCTCTTACTGCAGAACAAGAAAATAGTTTGATTAAAGTATTGAAAGTACACAAAGGAGCCTCGGAGAGGATTGTAAAAGATATTAATAGGATTAGTCCGGCTATTTGTACACACAGAATCCTCATGGAGGATAGCTACAAGCCAATAGTCCAGCTGTAAAGAAGATTGAATCCAGCAATGCAGGAAGTAGTGTAAAAAGAGATCGTAAAGTTATTGGCAGCACGTATTATATGCCCCATTTCTGACAGCCCGTGGGTAAGTCCCATTCAGGTAGTGCCAAAGAAAAGAGGTATGACAGTTATAAAAAATGAAAATAATGAGCTCATACCTACTAGGACTTTTACATGATGGAGAGTATGTATTGATTATAGACGTCTAAATGATGTCACTAAAAAAGATCATTTTTCTTTGCCATTTATTGATCAAATGTTGGAAAAAATTACAAGATATGGTTTTTACTATTTCTTGATGGTTCCTCAGGATATAGTTAGATACAAATCACACCAGAAGATCAAGATAAGACAACATTCACATGCCATCATGGAACATATGCCTACAGAAGAATGCCATTTGGTCTGTGCAATGCCCCTACTATATTTCAGCGTTGCATGTCGACAATTTTTGCTGACATGACTGACAAATTTCTTAAAATTTTTATGGATGATTTTACACTCTTTGGAAAAACATATAAGAATTGTCTTAACCACTTGACCTTAGTTCTTAAAAGATGTGAAGAAACAAACTTAGTTCTTAATTGGGAAAAATATCATTTTATTGTTACAGAAAGAATTGTTTTAGGACATAAAATCACTGTTAAAGGAACAGAAGTTGATAAGGCTAAAATTAATCTTTATAGCAGGATTATCCCTCCCACAACTGTGAAAGGCATTAGAAGTAAGGGTGTCTAACGGGTGGGCCGGGCCGGGCTGGGTAGGGAAAATTCTTAACCGTACGGGTTGTGGTCCGGGTTGGTTACGGGTTGGGGCTTACCGGGTTTAATGTGTTCGGGTTAATCCAGGTAAAAATTCAATTGTAAGGGTTACGGGTACAAGGGGCCGGGCCAGGTTAGTGTAATTTTTAATTTTGTTTTGTATTTTGTATAACTATTGTAAGTTATATTAATATAAAGTAAAAATATAAAGAATACAATGAAGATGGGAAAAAATTGCACTTATAAATTGCAAGTGCTACATTTATTTCAAAATTCAAAGTTACAAATTGAAATGTTTACATTTAACGACAAGTAAATTAACCAAAGAATAGTAAATTCAAAGGTTTTGCATTGCCTTAGTAAGTTCGTCATAATCAATATGAACTGAGTGGCCTTCTTCTGGAGTGTTAAATTCGGATGGGTTACCATGTGTTAATATATCTCCAAGTTCCTCCTCTTCTGGGCTATCAACATCTTCACGTCATTGATATCTTCGTTCCGATCTAATCCAATCTCTAAAACATACTAAAACTTCCAAAGCATTGCTTCCCGATGAGTGATGGGTGTCTCCAATTTGTTGTCTTGCTTGGATAAATGCATTCTCTGATGCAACAGTTGAAATTGGCACATTCAGCACGTCCTGAGCCATAGCGGTAACAGGAAATCGTTTTCCATTCTCATGCCACCATCCCAACGGTGAAAATTTCTTTGTTCGAGGCTCATTTTGCTTCTGCAAGTAGAATTGAAGTTCATCAATGTTTCTGCTACTGGTTTGAGTGTTAGAAAATATAGAAAAAATATTAAAACTATAAAGTCCTTCTTCATCATCCACAGTAGTAGAAGTGGTACAGTGCATAGTGGGATTAACATTACCTATATTAAGAGCAACATCATCAATTACATTTGCATAATAATTATATAATTGTTGTAAAGAATCATTTAGCTTGTTCATACAAGCATATAAATCTGGGGTTTCAGTTGGTCCAATCTCCATATAAGTATATAAAGCATTCATTAATTGGTGATAATCAGACATCTTAATAGAAGGATTTAAAACAACACCAATTAAGTAAATCGGAGGATTTGGAAAGAAATATTTTTTGAATTTTGCTTGCATTTTTTCAACAACATCCCTATATTTTTCTTTCTTCTTAAATTCAAAGAGTAGAAAAGAAAATCCAGCTATATGTACTAAAGTCATAGTAATAGTAGGGTAATATGCTCCAGAAAATACAACAATAGCTGTATAAAATTTATGTAAAAATTTAATAATATCATTAATGACCTCCCAAGTAGTAGTTGTTAACATACGGTTTGGATCAGTACAATGTGCATTAGCAACTTTAGTTAGTGGGAATCTATATTTGTAGCAACATTTTAAAAATATATATGTATAATTCCATCTAATAACAATTTCGTCTGGCATGAATTTGGGTTTAAGGTTATACTGGATATACTTATTCTTAAATTCCTTTATTCTAGATTGTCTATTATTTCATTGAATAACACCAACTGCTCTTCTAACATGAGTAATCTCAGTTGAAAATAAATCAAGTGCACTTTTAACAATTAAATTATAAACATGACATGCACACCTAACGTGAAAAATTTCATCAAGTGGTGGTTGCAAATGCAGTTTTAATATTGAAATTGCGGCATTATTGTTAGAAGCATTATCAAAAGACATACACAATACTTTTTGCTTGAGATTATAAAATTCAACAACTTCACAAATAGTAGTACTTATAAACGCAGTAGTATGACTCTGATCTTCATCATATTTAAAAGCGATAATACGTTTTTGCATACAATAATTATCATCTATCCAATGACATATAATTGTCAAATAATCATTTTTATTAATAGCATGGCCAATATCAAAAGTTAGAGAAACTCTATAAGAAAGGTGGATAAACAAATAACGTATGTATATTTGATATTGTCCATGAAGTCTAAAGATATCAGATCTACAAGTGCTTCTAGGATACTTTTAAATAAAGGATTGTAAATCCTTTGAATATACATAATAAAATGTGATGAAGAAGCAAAATAAAAAGGTAGATAACCCAAAGCAATCATTTTTGCTAACTCCTCACGATCCTTCATTTTATCATATTTCATAAGACCTCTAGTAGTAGGGTTTAGAATTGTTTGATTTCCATCTCCATCAGAGCCCCATTCTATAGGATGCTCAACTCTCATACGTCTACTAAGTGTCTCAGTCCCCCTAATTGTCCTCCAGTCTTATGTTTAAAAGTATCATTACAAAGTTTGCATTTAACTCTATCAGTACCTTCTATTTCGTCAAAAAAATCCAAACCTTACTTCTTTTTCTCCGATTACTAGTCGGGGCCACATGTGGTCTACTACTAGCACCACAACCTCCACCCCTGCTACCAGCTCCAACACTACTAGGTGTAAGTGGTATCTCATCTTCTATTTCTAATTCATTATCTTCTATACCGAAATCTTCCTGGAATTGTTCATAATCTATATTATTATCAGGTAATATTTCAGGAATATTTGTAGAGTCATTTAAATTACTACCAGATGCTGAAGTACTACCTCTTTTTTTATTTTCCCAATTAGTAACCTTATTACAAACTCTTTTTGCAGCATTAAAAATATTGTAAAAATTTAACTACTGACAACAATTAAATATGCAAATAAAATAGTAAATAAGAGAAAGAGTTGGAGGGAGTAAACCGAATTCAGCAATAAATTGAGCACTTGATGATTTCGCAACTCCAATGTTACCACGAAGAAACGTCAATTGTTCCAATTTTGAAGTTCAATTGTTCAAACTTCAAATAATAAATACTACGATAAATTAAATTCCAAAAAAAGAAGAGCCAAATAGGTGACTGCACTTTAAGTAAAGATTGAAGAATGAGAGAATATGAGAATTCAGATTGAGAAATGAGAGATGAGTGAAGAAGAGGGGGGGGTATATTTATAGTTTTTCAAAGGGGTGTTAATTTTTTTTTAAAAACCCAAAAATGGGCTATTTTTGCAATTCAGCCATTGGGCAATGGCCATAATGGGAAAAGGACCGTTGCCAACAATCAGATGTTAGGCCCACTAGTAAAAAAAATATTAGTTATCGTTATACCGATCTGGGCTGGGCCGGTCTAAGCCGGTTAACCAGTTGAACAGTAATTTTTATTAACTAGGTTTGAC
Source organism: Nicotiana tabacum (assembly GCF_000715075.1). Taxonomy (NCBI): domain Eukaryota; kingdom Viridiplantae; phylum Streptophyta; class Magnoliopsida; order Solanales; family Solanaceae; genus Nicotiana; species Nicotiana tabacum. Next base: position 121,248,531 of record NC_134101.1, read on the forward strand.
TGGTCAGGTTAACTGGTAGGAATAAAGTAGACAAACCAACCCTCCCTACCCCTTTAACCCAGCCCCACCTGGACCCCTTGTACCGGTCCGAGCCGGTTCCGATTTTAACCGGTCTGGGCTTGTCCGAAAACCGGCTAACTCGGCCCGTTAGACACCCATAATTGAAGCTTTCTAGGTCATGTAGGTTTTTACAGACGATTCATAAAAGACTTCTCAAAGATTTCAAAACCACTGACTAACCTCTTGATGAAAGACATTAAGTTTAATTTTTCAGGTGACTATGTGAAAGCATTTGAAACCCTTAAGGAAAAGTTATCAACTGCACCTATAGTTGTGTCCCCTGATTGGAACCAACCTTTTGGAGTCATGTGTGATGCTAGTGATAAAGCAGTTGGAGCTATTTTAGATCAAAGAAAGGATATGGTTTTCCGTCCCATTTACTATGCTAGTAGGACATTGAGTGAGATTCAGGTGAATTATGCTACAACAGAAAAAGAGTTACTAGCAGCAGTGTTTGCTTTTGATAAGTTTCGCTCCTATTTGATAGGAACCAAGGTTATTGTTTTTACTGATCATGTAACTTTAAAATACCTCTTAGCTAAGAAAGATGCTCGACCGAGATTATTATGATGGATTTTACTTCTGCAAGAATTTGACCTTGAGATAAAAGACAAAAAAGGGATAGAGAACCAAGTAACTAACTGTTTGTCTAGATTAGAAACCCCCTCCCCCCCTTGAGTTTAATGAGATAAAAGAAGAATTTTTGGATGAACATATTTTTCTAGTTGACACAATTGTGACTTAACCACCCTGGTTTGCAGATATCGCAAACTACTTGGTTGGAAAGTGTATACCGCAAGATTTCTTTTACTAACTAAGAAAAAATCTTATATCTGATGCAAAGTATTATATGTGGGATGAACCTTACTTATTTAAAAGTTGTGCAGATACTATCATTAGAAGGTGTGTACCTGAAGAAGAGATGAATAAAATTCTATACCACTGTCATGATGGAGCAATTGGAGGACATTATGCAGCAAATCGAACGGCTTTTAAAGATTTAGAAGCCAGATTCTTCTGACCCACACTCTTCAAAGATGCCCGAGCATATGTAGCACAATGTGACAGGTATCAGAGAACAGGTAATGTCACCAAGAGAGATGAGATGCCACTACAATCAATACAGGTATGTGAAATATTTGATTTTTTGGGAATAAATTTTATGGGTCCTTTTCCTTCTTCTAACTCTTTTGAATATATCCTTGTGGCTATGGATTATGTGTCAACATGGGTTGAAGCCATCCCCACAAGAAAGAATGATGCTCGTACAGCGTGCAATTCTCTTAAAAAAAATATTTTTACCAGATTTGGCACACCGTGAGTTATCATTAGTGACCAATGAAATCATTTCATCAATAGGCAATTTTCTGCTTTACTGTCAAAATATAATATGACTCAAAAAATAGGAACACCATATCATGCTCAAACTCAAGGGTAAGTTGAGGTTTCCAACCGCGAGTTAAAAAGAATTCTTGAAAAAATGGTTGGAATATCAAGAAAGACTGGGCTTTAAAATTAGATGATGCACTATGGGCGTACCGATGTCACGACCCAAAATCCAATAAAGGTCGTGATGGTGCCGGACTGTAATGACCCGATCGGTCATTTTGAGCTCTAGTACATCGTTCGGTAGTTTGAGGCCATGAGTAGCTTCACTTCAGGTATTATGACTTATATGTGTGGTTGGAATTGAATTTTGGGAAGTTCAGAGTCGATTTGGAAAGAGAATTCTCATTTCGAAGGCTTTAAGTTGGAAGAACTGACTAAGATTGGATTTATGAGTAAACGCCCTCAGAATCGGGATTTGAAGGTTCCAACAGGTTCGTATGATGATTTCGGATTTACGCGTATGTTCGAATCGGGTTTTGGATGGTCCGGGAGCATTTCAGCACTTATTGTGGAAGTTAGCATTTTTGGAAGAATTTCATAAGTTTGGGTTGAAGTGCATTTCTGTGTTATCAATGTCCGTTTGGGATTCTGAGTCTGGGAATAGCTCCGTAAGTGATTCTGGTGTTGGGAGCATGTTTGGAAGTGAATTCGGAGGTCTGTGGGTCACTTTGGGGTCACTTGGCTAAAGATAGAAATTTGAAGGTTTTTGGGAAGTTTGACCGAGAGTTGACTTTTTGATATCGGGGTTGGATTCCGATTTCGGAAGTTGGAATAGGTCCGTAATGTCGAATACGACTTGTGTGCAAAATTTGAGGTCAATCGGACGTGATTTGATAGGTTTAAACACCGAAAGTAGAATTTTGAAATTTTAAAGTTCATTAAGCTTGAATTGGAGTGCGATTCATGGTTTTAGCGTTGTTTGATGTGATTTGAGGCTTCGAGCAAGTCCGTGTTATGTTTTTAGACTTGTGCGGATGTTTGGTTTGGAGCCCCAGGGGCTCGGTTGAGATTCGGGAAAGCTTCGGAGTGATTTGCTAAGAAATATGATTGTTGGTACTGGTATGATCACAATTGCAATGTATTGGTCGCAAATGCGGTCATCGCATTTGCGAGGTTCTGTTCGCATTTGATAACCTGGGCGGCTGGGGGGATCATTCGCATTTGTGACAATTGGGTCGCTTTTGCGAGGCCTGAAGGGTTCGTATTTGCAAAACCCTTATCGCATTTGCAAATTAGGCCAGTTCAGTCGGGGGTCGCATTTGCGATCTCCCTATCGCAATTGCGATATCAGAGGGCTTTGTCCAGCTATTAATTTTGAGACATAGGCCATTTAGCTCATTTCCTTCATCCTCTTAGGTGATTTTTGGAGCTTTTGGAAGAGGGTTTTCACCTAGCACTTTAAGGTAAGTAATTTCTACACAACATGAGTTAAATACATAGATTATGGGTAGATTGACATGTGAAAACTAGGGAAAATCAAGGGTTTTAGATGAAAAACCTAGAGTTTGATAAAAACAAGATTTAACCACGAAATTTGTTAGGGAATGGAGTAAAAATAATATATTCTTGATCCTTAGGTTATGGGTAAAAACTATCTTCAGAAATTTTGGAATCCGACCACATGGGCCCGGGGATGAATTTTAGGAACTTTGCATTTAGGGTTGGAAAATTGGTTTAATAATTAGAATATGAACTTTTGAGCATGTATTGACTAGTTCTTAGCCCATTTAAATAGTTTTGTATCGTCGGCTCCAATTTGGATGTTTGAGCGCGTTCTTGAATTGGGATATAGGCTTCAGAGCGAGGTGAGTCTCCTTTCTAACCTTGTAAGAGGAAATTGTCCCCATAGGTGAATTAATTGAATATGTGTTGCTAATTGTGGGGCTGCGTACACATGAGGTAACGAGAATCCGTGCGTAGCTATTATTATGCTTATGTCCGGGTAGTCTAGGACCCAAAAGCATGCTTACTTGTAATAAGTGCAACCTTATTGATAGTTTAAATGGCTTAAATCATATCGAAGTGGCAAATGATTTTCTAAAAGAGTTAAACTTCATTTTCATGACTCTTAAAAAGGGAAAATTACACCTCTTTGAATAATTGTTTCCTTGATGAATGTCCTGATGGACTGTTTGAATATGTGTTTCTATGTGTACCTGCGTCGCATGTATGATTCGCGAGTAGGGTGATTGTTATTTATATTTGACAGTGTCGTATGTATGATTCGCGAGCAGGGTAATAGATGCATCTATGGTTCGCGCCATTCGACCCTCTAACAGTGCATAATTTAAATATTGTTGGATTAGGTCATACGTCCTCGGCATGATTTGCGCATGCTTATATTGTTTGCCTTGGAATATATAGATGTTGATAATTGCGCTCCCTAACTTGAGAATAAATGTATAAACAATGAAAAGGAATTTGGGAATTTCCTATTAAAGAAAGAATTGTTTACTTGCTTCATTCTAATGAATTATAGTCTTGTTTATAAAAATCCTTGATTTATCATATTATGGATGTATCATTATTGGACCATTAGTAAGTGTCAAAGTCGACCTCTCGTCTCTAATTCTTCGAGATTAGACGGGATACTTACTGGGTATCGAGACGACCCGTAGTCATCAGAGTCTCCTTCAGAGTATTGTACTGTATTTTCATTTTTGTCCACTTAGTATTCCGGACAGCTACTGTAATTTATTGCTTTCACTAGTAAATGCCCATGCACTTGTGACACCGGATTCTGAAATGATCATGGGGTATCTTGTATTAACTTTTTAACATTTATATTAAATTTTAAATGATTACCTTTTACTAGTAAAATTGAAGGAAAATCATAGTTTTCAAAATTATTAAAACTAGAATTTAATAAAGTATTTTGGTTAGCTTGCCTGACAGCGGTGTCCGGCGCCATCACGACCCTTAGTTGATTTTGGGTCGTGACAATATGGTATTAGGGCACTAGGTTCCCTTAGGTCTCACGAGTCATAAGCAAGTCTAGTAGAGTCTCGCGGATCGGTACAGAGACGTCTATACTTATCTTCGGGAGGCTACAGGGCTGTTAGGAGCACTTCTGTTCTTGATTTCCTCATCGTGTGATTTGATTCCTTTGGGGCTTATGCCTTTATTTCCTTCCTAATAGATCTTATGCGACACAAAGTGCTTGTTATAAATCAGGAATTGAGAGATTTTAAAAGTACCACAGAGGTGGTGCGGGATGCTTCTCCATGCGTAGTTGATTTGACTATTGGCGTCGCCTTGTGGAAGGATGTTCTGTTGTTTCGGCTCAGCAGCTGTACTTTTGAGAGCTCTAAGGCTAGGCACAAGTTGTCATGATACATATGAACGGTTGTCTCGTGGTATTGATGTGATGGTAGGATGCTTGCCTACGTGTCGGGCAGTGAATGCCTTGAAGGGAGGTTTACTCGGAGCATGATTTAGAGATTTGGTATTTTATTCCCAACGGGGGAAGGCAATCAAGCTAAGAATGTTTAGATTTGGGTTGATGGAGTAATGAGGCTTGGTATTTGCGAGCGTGGTGGAATTCTCATTTGTGAAAGGGTGATGTTTACCTTGTTGAAATGTGCTAAGTTATCGGTGTTATGATCTTCTACAATTCGCCTTTGGGGTAGGGTATTGTGAGATAGAAATGGAAAAGCGGCTGTCAAAGATCGCAGGGTGCGATGGTCGATGTTTTTAATGTCGATGGCTCGAGAAGAGATGATCTTCGGGAAGGTTTAAAGTTAGTAGCGGTCTATTGGTTTAAGAGCTACTGAGTAAGATTTTTGATCTAAGGCATCAACGGAACGATGAAGGATGATGAAGGACATGTGGGAAGTGCCTCGCGGTGGTTAATTTCTAGAATGCCAAGTGTAAGAAGTAGAGGTCGAATAGTTTCTTAAAGAAGGGGGTTTGGCCAAAGTGGGAGAGTGACAGGACATCACTTGGATTTAGTAGCAGGACAACTACACCCTTGAGGAAAGTTTGGAGTGATTTGGGAATTTTTAGTAGACGGTGATTGGGTCTACGAGCTTAATTTAAAATATTGGCTAGCATAACCACGGGAGATTTGATATGACAGAAGGGAGTTGCTTGATATGAAGAAGGATACAACATGATTTGGGATGGAAGGATATTTTCGTACATTTAATTGATGTCCACAAAGAGTGAATGGACTTGTGCAGCTAGTGAATGAGCACGGGCTCTTGATGGGTTATGAATAACGTAGTGATTGTGCCTCGTGTAGTGGCGTTGAAAGATGTCGACGTGTAATCTCCATAGGTGGGTTATCCCATGTGAGCAGATCAGTGGTCGCGTGGTTGGCGAAGCTTCTGCAAAGAATCCTACTGGCTATCAAGTAAGAAGTCTAATATGTGAATGTTGCTAGAGAGTCAGAGTGTTCATGAAATGCTAACGGAAGGATTTCGAGGAATCTGGCGGTTTAATGGCGTAAGGTCATATCAATAAGAGATAAAGAATCTTGGTGGGTTCCAAAGTTGTGTAATAGTGGCTTCAAGCTAAGTGGGAAAGTCCCGCCGCCTACGGTTAGATTGCCTGGTTGCCTATTTGTGAGATTTCTAGTTGTTAGAACATGGATGAGTTATTTCAGCTAAGGGAAAGGAACATAAGAGGTAATTTGAGGAGATGAGTTGTTAAAGGAGTGTTATAGTTGGCCTTATTGACTCATGTTCAGACTTAGGGAAGGGTACAGGATTTATGCATTATGTAGATGCGAGTTTCAAGGAAAGTAATTCAGCTGGGTGCTTCACCGAGAAGGTGTTCATGTGCTAGAAGATTCATGGAGTTGATTATATTCGGGACCAAGTCAAAGTGGATGGCTCTCAATAACGGTCCCATTGAATTTAAAGGATTTAGAAATGTGGTGCCTAAGGATTCAAGCCCACAGTATGGTTAAGAATTGAGCTATGATAGGAGCCTCATAATGATCTATGATGTTTTCGACTTGAAGTGTAGCATCGGGAGGAAAAAGGGAAATTTAGATTCATATAGGGATTATCATAATGGGTGCATCATTTGAAAATGCGAATGTGTGTGCAAGGAGGGTATGAAGTGGTTCGTGAGTTTGGAGATAATGTGGTCTCATAGAATGGGGTCACTCAAGAAAAGTGCGGATTTAGGTTGGTAATGTAAGGAATGGAGCTAATATTATCTATAAGGCAAGTTAAGGATGAATTAGAGGAAGTTAGATTGGTCAACCATGGTTGAATTGGCATAGTGGTAACGGTGCGCGTGAGGCTCGACATCCGCCGTAATTGATTATATTTGGAAGTATTCAAGTATTATGGCCTGTTATATGTAGGCGGATCCCGGAAGGATTATGGTGGTTTAGACCACTACTTGAGGATTTGAATGTTCTACGGTTATGAGAAGTTACTCGCGCGTTGCTATGGTCCTTTTGGAATGAGTTAAGTAAAAATTCCTGGTGAGGAAGTGCTTACCATATTAGTGGTTCAGAAGTTATGATGAAGATCTTATGCTATCACCTATTAGCATGTTGGGTGCAGTGAGTGGTATGAATTTGAAGGTGAGGATCAAGGTTGTGGTTCGGTGTTGACAAGGATGTCACGAGCTCGGATGAGCAGGAAAGGGATTTTAATGTTTAGAGTGAGATGGCATTGTCTTTAATATCACCTGAAATCGGTGTTTTGTGAAAAAGGCTTTGCATCCTGGTTATGGATTCTTAATCACTTTTCAGCGTTAGTGCGGTCAGTGGTATAGATGTACAGACCTACCATCTATTATTAAGGTCGTGGGAGCATGCCCCACGAGAAGGTTGTATAAGTGTGGCATGTAGCCACTTGATTGATTGAAGAATTAAATAGAGTATGAAGATTGTGGTGATATCGTTGATTTGAGAATTGATGCGTAGAGGGCACTCGATTTTTTGGGTTGTGGACTGTGGAGGATTACTCCAGTTATGATGGTGGTTCTTGTGTGTTATAGGAAAAAGGGGTTATTATGGACCCTGGAAAGATTATGGACCTAGTACGGTACGATTCGAATTGGCTTGAGGTATGTGAATGGATTTAACTATAAATATGGGCTTTATATCAGGCCGAATGTGTTCATTTCAGCATAGCGCTCCTTATGGAAGAATATTCAGACGTGAGATGTTATACCATCGTCGGCTATTTCATGTAATGATATATTGTACTGTGCGAGTTGTGAACGGCTCAATAATTTTCTTATGTGTTGAGGTTCCGCGTAGAGATGGTGTTATGTGAGCAGGATGGCTCTTTAGTTTCAGAACATATATCGCACCTCAGCTGTGCTTGAGTTTATTAGCTTATGGCTCTATATGTCTCCCCAGGGATTGTATTATGCACTTAGCGTGCTTGTGACCGATATTCAGTATTTTGTTGTGATGAGCAATTTAGCTCGGTGTGTATCTTCTTATGAATTTTATGTGTAGATCGGGTGGCATGCCGCCATGGGTATGTTGTTTGGATTGGGTTCCACGCTGCAACAGTGTGATGTTGAGTACAGTTCCCTATACCTATTTTTATGTGTTTCGTTTCCCATTTTCTGAGGAAAGTTCATGTTAGTCGCGTGAGTTGAGTAGTCCCTTCTTGAGTTCGTTTTCCTTTTGCATCACATTTGAGCTTGCATCCTATTGGCACGTTACGGCATCATATGGGACTTTTGATCATGACGGGGGTGGCTTATCGCCTGAGCCTATTGGGTGAGACGAGATTATTGGATCTAGGATCAGTTCAGTCAGATTATATGAATTATATTAAAGAGCAAAGATCATTATTTGGTTCAGAATGAGTTAATGGTTCTTGTCAGAAGTATAGACTCAATGATTTGTTGACTTGGCAGTTGGTTATAAATTTCTAGCAATCTCTTCTGTCGTGGTGGTATTGCGAGAGTTGGAACAAGACTTTTATATATAAAGACTTATATATATCTTGAGGTGTGTTGTGAGCATCAGATTCGGGGAATGTTGGTTATTATGATAAAAGAATGTTATTATGGTCTTGTGAATGATATGGTGCATGGTGAGAATTAAGAAAAGGTAAGCAGTCATATTCTGGTACCTCATATAGTGATTGATACGGTGTTCATATATTGGAAGCAGTCCTGGTTGAGAATTTCGGATGTTGTGAGCTTTAAGGCTCATTTGTTTGAATAAAAGAGAATATCTTCAGATTTGCTCGAGCTAATGTGCTCAACTGAGTTGTGGTAGTACGGGTAGGTGTGCAAGGTATTTAACTGTGGTTTTAGACAACTCCAGCACAGTCCTTAGGACGTTCGAGGACGAACGTATGTTTAAGTGGGAAAGAATGTAATGACCCGACCGGTCGTTTTGAGCTCTAGTGCATCGTTCGGCAGTTTGAGGCCTTCAGTAGCTTCACTTCAGGTATTATAACTTGTATGTGTGGTCGGAATTGAATTTCGGGAAGTTCAGAGTCGATTTGGAAAGAGAATTCTCATTTCTAAGGCTTTAAGTTGGAAGAATTGACTAAGATTGGATTTTTGAGTAAACGACCTCAGAATCGGGATTCGAAGGTTCCAACAGGTTCGTATGATGATTTTAGATTTGGGCTTATGTTCAGATCGGGTTTTGGATGGCCCAGGAGCATTTTAGCACCTGTTGTGGAAGTTAGCATTTTTGGAAGAATTTCATAAGTTTGGGTTAAAGTGAATTTCAGTTTTATTGATGTCCATTTGGGATTCCGAGTCTGGGAATAGCCTCGTATGGTGATTCTGGTGTTGGGAGCACGATCGGAAGTGAATTCGGAGGTCCGTGGGTCACTTTGGGGTCAATTGGCTAAAGATAGAAATTTGAAGGTTTTTGGGAAGTTTGACCGAGAGTTGACTTTTTGATATCAGGGTCGGATTTCGATTTCGAAAGTTGGAGTAGGTCTGTAATGTCGAATATGGCTAGTGTGCAAAATTTTGGTCAATCGGACGTGATTTGATAGGTTTAAACACCGAAAGTAGAAGTTTGAAATTTTAAAGTTCATTAAGCTTGAATTAGAGTGCGATTCATGGTTTTAGCGTTGTTTGATGTGATTTGAGGCTTCGAGCAAGTCCGTCTTATGTTTTTAGACTTGTGCGGGTGTTTGGTTTGGAACCCCGGTGGCTTGGGTGAGATTCGGGATAGCTTCGGAGTGATTTGCTAAGAAACAGGATTGTTGGTACTGGTATGATCACAATTGCGATGTATTGGTCGCAAATGTGGTGATTGCATTTGCGAGGTTCTATTCGCATTTGCGAACCTGGGCAGCTGGGGGGATCGTTCATGTTTGCAACAATTGGGTCGCTTTTGCGAGGCCTGAAGGGTTCACATTTGCGAAACCCCTATCGCATTTGCGAATTAGGCCAGTTCAGTCGGGGTTGCATTGGCGATGAAATTTTCGCATTTGTGAAGCTCGCATTTGCAATCTCCCTGTCGCAAAAACGACATCAGAGGGATGTGTCCAGCTATTAATTTCGATACTTAGGCCATTTAGCTCATTCCCTTCATAATGTTAGGCGATTTTTGGAGCTTTTGGAAGAGGGTTTTCACCTAGTACTTTGATGTAAGTAATTTCTACACAACATGAGTTAAATACATAGATTATGGGTAGATTGACATGTGAAAATTAGGGAAAATCAAGGGTTTTAGATGAAAAACCTAGAGTTTGATAAAAACAAGATTTAACCATGAAATTTGTTAGGGAATTGAGCAAAAATCATATATTCTTGATCCTTAGGTTATGGGTAAAAACTTTCTTGAGAAATTTTCGGAATCCGGGCACATGGGCCTAGGGATGAATTTTAGGAACCTTGCATTTAGGGTTAGAAAATTGGTTTAATAATTAGAATATGAACTTTTGAGCATGTTTTGACTAGTTCTTACCCCATTTTAATAGTTTTGGATCGTTCGGCTCCAATTTGGATTTTTGAGCGCATCCTTGAATTGGGATATTGGTTTCGGAGCGAGGTGAGTATCCTTTCTAACCTTTTAAGAGGGAATTGTCCCCATAGGTGAATATATTGAATATGTGTTGCTAATTGTGGGGGTTGTTTACGCACGAGGTGACGAGAGTTCATGCGTAGCTACTATTATGCTTATGTCCGGGTAGTCTAGGACCCAAAAGCATGCTTACTTGTAATAAGTGCAACCTTATTGATAGTTTAAATGGCTTAAATCATATCGAAGTGGCAAATGATTTTCTAAAAGAGTTAAACTTCATTTTCATGACTCTTAAAAAGGGAAAATTACACCTCTTTGAATAATTGTTTCCTTGATAAATGTCCTGATTGACTGTTTGAATTGCTTTTCCTTGAATAATTGCTCCCTGATAATTTCTTGATTGACTGTTTGTTGTGTTTATTTATATTCTACCGCATTGCATGTATGATTCACAAGCGGGGTAATAGATGCATCTATGGTTCGCGCCATTCGACCCTCTGGCAGTGCATAGTTTAAATATTGTTGGATCGGGCCGTACGTCCTCGGCATGATTTGCGCATGCTTATATTGTTTGCCTTGGAATATATAGATGTTGATAATTGCGCTCCCTAACTTGAGAATAAATGTATAAACAATGAAAAGGAATTTGGGAATTTCCTATTAAAGAAAGAATTGTTTACTTGCTTCATTCTATTGAATTACAGTCCTGTTTATAAAAATCCTCGATTTATCATATTATGGATGTATCATTATTGGACCACTAGTAAGTGTCAAAGTCGACCTCTCGTCTCTACTTCTTCGAGATTAGACGGGATACTTACTGGGTACACGTTGTTTTCGTACTCATACTACACTTGTTGTGCATTTTTGTTGCACAGGTTTATGTGTGGCTAGTGGCTTAGTGGCATAGCAGCATGGTTGACACAGAGACTTAGGTGAGCTGCAATTATCGAGATGACCCACAGTCAGCAGAGTCTCTTTCAGAGTGTTGTACTGTATTTTTATTTCTGTCCACTTTGTATTCCGGACAGCTACTGTATTTTATTGCTTTCACTAGTAAATGCTCATGCACTTGTAACACCGGGTTCTGGGGTGATTATGAGGTATCTTGTATTAACTTCTTAACATTTATATTAAATTTTAAATGATTACCTTTTACTAGTAAAATTGAAGGAAAATCATAGTTTTCAAAATTATTAAAACGAGAATTTAATCAAGTATTTTGGTTGGCTTGCCTGACAACGGTGTCCGGCGCCATCACAACCCTTAGTGGATTTTGGGTCATGACACGAACACAACTCTCAGGCAAGCCAACCATAATTACTCAATTTAGTTCTCGTTTTAGTACTTTTGAAATCACTATTTTTCTTCAATTCAATAGTAAAAAGATAAAATTTCAGGATGGATAATATTATTTTCAAACATGTCAATGAATACTCCATAATCATTCCAGAACCAGGTGTTACAAGTGCATGAGCATCAACTAGGAAGAATAAAATGAATATAGCATCTGTTCGGAATACAATTTGGAAAGGAATAGAAATGTCACGACCCAAAATCTAACCACGTCGAGATGGCGCCTATCATGATACTAGGCCAGCCACTTAATTCCAAACTTTTCATTTTTTTTCAAATAAAACTTAAAGAAAGTCATAGTTTTAACATAAGTTCAAGAAGATAAGAGTAGAAATCCAAAATCCAGTGGAAAGAAATACATAATCCCGATCTCGGGTGTCACTAAGTCATGAGCAACATACTAAAACTATCTGGAATACAAAAGACTACATAGTCTAAGAATGTTTGAATATAAATACTATAAGGAAGATAAGGAAGGAGAAGGCGGAACTGTGGTCGCCAAGCAGCTACCTCGCACTCTCCACAGAAGTCCTCTATTGGCAAGATCAACAGCCGCTACCGTACCCCAAAATACCTGGATGTGCACACAGGGGCGCAGGGAGTAACGTGAGTACACCAACTCAGTAAGTAACAAGTCCAAACTATGGACTGATGGTAGTGACGAACCAAACCCCATACGGGTTGCAACAGATAATTGTACAGAAAAGTAGACATGCTTACAGTTCATGTATTTCTCAAAAATAACCAAACACAGTATGAACAATACAGATTATAAAGCTCAGAAAACTCTAAGTACCAGTGCACAGATAGCATGATCAATGTCACGTATGATACCTCCACTCACAGTGCTCAACCACTCGGTATTGTATGCGGCCGAATCGGCCCAGGAAAGATCCATCCCGGAATGTACGTACATCATGGACTATAAGTCACCCAGTACCGTGGAAAATAGGCCAATCCAGTCTCATGGAGAAGATTCATCTATATACTGTTGTCCCAAGTAAATGTGAAATTTTGAAGACTAACAAAAGAACATAGACATGGACCTGGGTCCATCTTGTAAAGCACAATCGTGATCAACCCAAACATGTGAGATGCATGTGAAGGAGATAAATCTAACTAATCAGAAGTAATATCTCCTGATCATGATTGAAAAGGTTGCATATTGGATAAGGAGAAAGACTCCTTACACAACGAGAACGCAGTTTAGGAAAATGATAGAGTTAGAGTATGAAATCAACTAGAACTCTTCTACCATGGAAGAGTAGCATCTGTATCCTAGTCAATCTCTAATCACTAACCCCTTAAATATCAGTGTTGTTCTCTTTTATAGGTAATGCACATAAGTAGAAGTTAAACGTGAATTGAGAGAAAAATAGCAAGGCAATTTTGCAAGCAATATTTGTGTGATTCAAGCGTGCAATCCTGAAGCTACTTGAACCAGATAAAAAAACCAGTTCCAAGTATTTGTCTTTTTATTCTAGTTCAATTGTAGTAGGTGATTTTACATTATACCTTTCAGCTTATTTAGAAGCAATTGTATTAGGTACTTAGAGTTTCCAAGTTAGAGTTAACTTGAAGTTGTCGCAACAGTTGAGCCTGTGTGCCACAACAAGATTAGAGTTAATCATAGGTTTACAAAAGAGTTTTTGTAAATGCAGTTTTTGGCTTAGTGATTTTAGTGGAGAGTTTGGGAAAATCCTACTGGAAGGTAGGTCGTGATTTTTTCACCTTTTGAGCCGGGTGTTTTCTACGTAAAAATCTCTGTGTTCTTTATTTTTCATACTTATTATTCCGTAATAGTAGTAGTTGGAACACATAGAAGAACCAGGTCCATCTATAATCAAGTTAAGCAAAAATTGGGTACCACACAAATCACCCCATCCTATCGTGTGGTATTGAAGTCTAAAACATCAATTGGTATCAGAGCGGGTTAACCTTGAAGAGGCTAACACCTTAGGAACAGATCAAGATGAATGCACCACCTGGAAACTAGGAAGGTCAATCCACTGCTAGGCCTCCACTCTTTAATGGCCAGTATATTCCTAGTGGAAGAATAGGATGAGAGACCATACCTTAGGAGAAGACTATGAACTCTAGGACATAGTTACTGATGGTCCCCTGGCTACTACAAAGAAGAATGCTGAAGGAGTGAACGTGCTAAAGACAAGAGCTGACTGTACTGCTGAAGATTTGAAGAAATGGGAAAAGAATGCCAAGGCCAAGAAATGGCTTGTGTGTGGACTAGGTCCAGACGAGTACAGTAGGATTCAAAGTTGTACCACTGCTAAGGAGAGATGGGGAACTCTACAAGTTTCCCATGAAGGAACTCCTCAAGTAAAAAGATCAAGAGGAACACTGCTATATTTTCAATATGAGAATTTCACCATGAAGGAAGGAGAAGCCATTCAAGAGATGTACACAAGGTTCAAAATACTAACAAATGAACTTAAGTCTCTTGGAAGCAAGGTTGAGAAAATCTTGACAAAGGTCTTGCTAGTAACTTGGGAAAGCAAAATCACGGCTATTCAGGAATCAAAGAACATTACTACCCTAAAGTTGGATGAGCTGATTGGAAATATCACTGCCTATGAACTAAGAAGGCAAACTATGAAGATGGATGCACCCAAGAAGGAAAGAAGTCTGGCTCTCAGAATAGCTGAAGGTGCAGACTTAGAGGATAATGAAATGGCTATGATCACAAGGGATTTCAAGAAGTACCTAAAGAGAGGAAAGGGTTCTTCAAGAGGTGAAACCTTCAACAAACCAAGGGCTCTTGAAAAACAGACCAACAAGGACTGCTACAAATGTGGTGAGACTGACTACATGATCAAAAATTGTCCCCTATGGGAAATTGAATGGAAGAAAGAAAGGGTTGAATGAAGAAACATGAAGAAGGAACAGGTTCAACCCAAAAGGAACAAGGGATCAACAAAGGCTATGGTTTCTGCTTAAGGAGAAACCTCATATGAGGACTCAGAAGATGAAGCTGGAGATGAACAAGCACTTATGGCCATTGGAGAATCAGATGATGAACAAGAGGTAAGTGTTATTCATCTCAAAGACAAGATTATGTTTTTGTCTAAACAAAAGCTATTTGAATTATTGCTAGACTTCATTGATAGTCTGAGGTCATAAACAATGAGAAGGAACAACTGTCTAGGGAATGTGTGATCCTAAAAGCCAAGTGCAAAAATTTGGAATTTAGGGCTAGTGAAAGTGATAGTAAAAATACTGAGTTGAAGAACCAGGTTCTTGAGCTTGACACCAGTGTCTTAGAACTTAGGTATGAAAATTTAAAACTGAAATTAGGAACATGTAAGAAGAAATCTTATCACACACATCTCACCTTAGAAGAAAATCTAGAAAAAATGAAGGATGAGTTGTACAAGAAAGATGAGCAGATAAGAGTCTTAAAAGAAGATCTAGGCAAGGTGAAGCATGAACTAGATAGAACTTGCAAATGGAATAAGTCCTCTGATGCACTATCTTAACTACAAGAGCACCACAGTAGCAACAAGAGAGGACTTGGCTATGGGACCCCAGCACATAAGTGGGATCCCAAAAGCAAATACATCACACTTCCTGAAAACAAAATCTACACACACTGTGGCAAGATTGGTCATTACAAAAGTGAATGTAATGCAAAAGAAAAGGCCAGTCAAAAGAATAAAACCTTTGTTTAAGAGAAAAATCGGCTGTATAGATGGGCCAAAAGGAATTTAATTCACCCATTTGCCTATAGAAAGGGACCCAAACTAGTTTAGGTTCCTAAGACTAACCCCTAATTTTGTTTTGCAGGTCAACGTGAAGGGAAGTAGCCAAATATGGTACATGGATAGTGGCTGCTCAAAGCATATGACTGGAAGTAAGAACCAGTTCCTTTCACTTGAGGACCTAAAAGGAGGTAATGTCTCATTTGGAAATGGGAAGAAATATGAGATCATTGGGGTTGGAAAGGTAGGTAAGACATACTCACATTCCATTGAGAATGTCTACTTGATAGATGGCTTGAAATATAGCCTAATCAGTGTGTCACAACTGTGTGACATAGGTAACCTGGAAGCATTCACCTCTACAAAATGTTTTGTGATTAATTTTACCACTGACAAGATTGTTTTGTAGGGAAAAAGAGTTAACAATATTTACATTGTAGATTTTTCCACTTATTCAGAAAATGAACTCACTTGCTTGAGTGTGTTGGACAATGATTCCCTCCTGTGGCACAAAAGACTTGGTCATGCAAGTCTGAATCAACTCAACAAATTAGTATCCAAGGACCTGGTGATAGAGTTACCTAACATCAAGTTCAAGGAAGACAAAGTTTGTGAGGCCTGTACAAGGGGGAAGCAGGTAAGATCGTATTTTAAAAGCAAGAAAATGGTAAGCACAACCAGGACGTTGGAACTTGTTCATATGGATCTCTGTGGTCCAATGAGAACATTGAGCAGAGGTGGTAAGAAATATGTGATGACAATTGTTGATGATTACAGTAGGTTTACTTGGGTATTGTTTTTAACATCTAAGGATGAAGCATTTGACATGTTTACTTCCTTTGTTAAAAAAACTCAGAAATAACTAGGTAATTAACTTGCATCAATTAGGTCTGATCATGGAACTGAATTTGAAATGCTAAGTTTGTTGAATTTTGTGATGAGCATGGTATATATCATAATTTCTCTGCCTCTAGGACTCCTCAACAAAATGGAGTAGTTGAAAGAAAGATTAGGACTCTTGAAGATATGGCTAGGACTATGCTTCTTTCTAGTAAACTGTCCCATAGCTTCTGGGCAGAGAATGTAAATACTGCATGTTATATCATTAATAGATGCGTGACTAGACCTCTTGTTGAGAAGACTCCCTATGAGTTACTTAAAGGGAGAAAACCAAATATATCCCATCTTAGGGCATTTGGATGCAAGTGGTTTGTGCACAATAATGGAAAGGACTCCCTAGGTAAGTTTGATCCCAAAAGTGATGAGGGAGTATTCTTGGGATAATCTTCACACAGGAAAGCTTATAAAGTGGTACAACAAAAGAACTTTGTGTGTAGAAGAAATTGTACATGTAGTTTTTGATGAAACTAACATTTTTTCTGAGAGACAGGAACATGAAGATGAAGCCATTGGGCAGGTAAAGGTAATGAGTGAAGTCACAACTCAAGCTGAAGATGCACCAAAATAAGGAACAAGTGATGGAATAGGTTCTTCTATCCAGGGCAACCTGACTGGGGGAACTGAACAAAGAAGAAGTGAAATCAATCCCCTAATGGAACCTATCCATGAGCCTGTTCCTCAGCAACAAAACATAGGAGAAACATCAAACAAAAACCATTTGGTTGTGAAACCTTACAAGTATCAAAGTTCTCATCCTATTGAGAACATAATTACTGATCCAACATCTGGAGTTAAAACTAGATCACAATTAAAGAATATATGTGCTTATGATGCTTTCTTATCTCTTATTGAACCTAAAAATGTTGTTGAGGCTTTGCAGGATGGAGATTGGGTAAATGCAATGCAAGATGAACTCAATCAGTTTGAAAGAAGTCAAGTTTGGCATCTAGTTCCAAGACCCAAGGACAGATCATTTATTGGCACTAAATGGGTCTTCAGAAACAAGCTTGATGAAGATGGAACAGTTACAAGGAACAAGGCAAGGCTGGTGGTCCAAGGTTTTAGCTAGGAGGAGGGCATAGATTATGATGAGACCTTTGCTCCAATTGCAAGACTGGAGGCAATAAGACTCCTCATAGCCTTTGCAGCACACATGGAATTTACTCTTCATTAGATGGATGTCAAAGTGCCTTCCTAAATGGATACCTAAAAGAAGAAATATTTGTCAAACAACCTCCAAGGTTTAAGAGCAAGGAGTGTCCGGAACATGTGTACAAATTAGACAAGGCTCTCTATCGTGCCCCCTTTTTTCCCTCCGTGGAGAGAAAAAAGGGGTAGTAACTCGTTTCCTTTTGGGATTTGGATATTTGAAGAGTCGCCACCTAACAAATTATGATGCTCTAGGGCACCTAGAGCGATTAACTCCTGTCACGCCCATTTTTTCCTTCGCGGTCGGGTTTATGACATTTTGGTTGGGACAACTCTTTCCTTTTGGGAAAGGGGGTTTGCAATTTTGAAGAGTCGCCACCTAACGATTTAAGGTGCGTTAGGGCACCTATAGGGTTCATTTGTAACTACGTTTGGTAACTAGAGATAGGGTAAGGGCCTGAAATTATCCTAAGGGAAGGTGTTAGGCACCCCTCAGGATCCACTTGTGTGGTTCCCGGCCAAATAGTTTTTGTGAATTTGTACAAATAGCAAACAAACAAGAATGGCTCAAATAGTAGGGGATTTAAGTTTAGACACACAAGTGTTTGAAAAAAAGGACAAATAAAAGGCAAGATTTTGAAAAGAAATGCAATCTAAACATACTTGGGAATGTAAAGGGGGGTGTCCTAGGTTTGCTTATGATATGGATCACATCAATGCAATACCCGATATGACACTCCTTAGAGAGGGGCTACACGTGATGTTAACACACCGGTCATCATATCCATATCTACCCTTTCCCACCCCGTAAAGGTGATTAAAGCGAGGGTTGGTCTCGACCCCTATTGCATGTTGTTACCCGTCCTTTCCTATCAGTCCCGGAGGAATTTAGGACTCCTATCCTATAAGAGGGGGGTTCTAGGCAGACCCTCAGGTTTAAAGGCAAAATACTATGCGACAAACAAGAACATATAGGACTGCATTTAGGGGGAAAACACAAAATAGATAGAAGGCTCAGATATACCTCCACAAGTAATGCACGTAGATAGCACGACTCATACACAGATAAGGTCTGAATTCAGATCCTAAGCATGGTATCTAAGTAATAATAGCATAACCAGATATATTATGTGACTTGGAAAGAAAGTCTGAATCAGGCTTGCCTACTGATTTTAACATGCTAACAGTTAAACAAAGGCAGTTCTGGTTTTTATTATTACCTAAGGCTTGCCTAGGCGTAAAGTAATATGCAGTAGTTATTCAGAGTTATTAAAACAGTGTGGAGATTGTTTTTCTTCTAAAACATGTTGTTCTAAATATTGAGAAGACATGCAGGGATTATTACCAGTTTGTTTAAAACAGGATGAGACTGTTGATAATCCTTTAGTAGTTAACTAAGCGTAGCTGAATGAGGATGAACAAGAACCCAATCATGGCATCTAATAATTTATATGCAGGATTCCTAAAGTAGGATTTCTAAATGAACAGCATGATTGCAGAATTTCCTAAGAGCAGGATTTCTAAATGAAATTTCAGAACATGTTTACATGGGTAGAATCACATAATAGCAGCTTATTTTATTGTTATTATCTACCCTATAGACAGGATTTCTAAGTGTGGATGAGATCCTGAAAATAGTACATATAAATACTAAATAGCATGATAGCTAATGCATGGCATGCTTGGCATGTTGTACCTTAACATGGCTGCTATTATGCTTAGAGAAAAGTAAACCTAGGAACATGATTTCTACCCTGGATTATACTACAGCATGCATATTACCCACCCCTTTTCACTATCCAACCCCAATACTTGTTTACAAATTATTACAGACCAATACTGAAATGAATTACATAAGCAGGAAAGAAAAGTAAATGTTACACTATAGAGAGTCTGAAAACAGACCCAAACTTTCAGCACCTAATTAGGACTTCCTTCCTGAGTTATGTAATAAATCACCTCAAGTGCCAAGATTTTTCCATAGTCTTTCTCATACCTGGGTGTGTCAGAGTTCCCTAAGGACCTCACCCAGATTTCATAGCCAAGACAGATTAACTGCAGTGTGGAAAGGCCAGCTTTTATATGTCCAAGTTTAGAGGGAGCTCAAGGGTCCCAAGGCAAGGCTCATACAAAAGGGGCGGAACCTAGTGGTCTAAGAGTATGTGTGAGAGTGCTGGACATAGATTTAAAAGAGTTGAGTTGAAAACAGTTTGAAACAGCATGTTTGAAATAAGATTGCAAAAACAACAGAAGAGTTGCTTAGGGAAAAACGGTTTTGAAAGGAGAAGGGGATAGGAGCAACAACAATTTGGAAAAAGCCAACACACACAGAACAAGTTCAAAGAATAGTACAGTTTCAAAAGTCACAAATTAGTAAGTAAGGGGTTGGGGCCAATTATGAAACACATAAATATGGATAAGAGGAGAAGCACATAGACCAGCAAGTACAAAGAACAAGTAGGAACTGATTGGCCTCCAGACCACAAACTACTACTTCACAGTGTTAACAAAGGGATCATGCTTGAAATTAGAATAGTAATAGGCAATAAGACATAGAGACAGGGTATGGGAGTAGTCATGCTGAGGGCAGGAGTCTATTACACACAATTAGTCATGCCACTTAATATTAATCAAGTACATTAGGAGTCTATGATACTAACATGGTATACTAGTTGAGGGAAATAAACAAGGACTCAAGTAAACATGCTGATTACACTTGAACAAGAGAGGGCAAAATTTAAGCATGCTGAATAAAGCAGTAAACAAGAAGGGCAAGTAAACACATGAGCCATTAAATTAGTGCAGAAAGAGACATGGATTAACAGACAGGGAGCACATAGAGTTGAGTTTCAGAAGTGAACTAGGAACATACCAGTTAAGGAAGCAAAAGTGCAGAAAGTAAAGCAAGTAGAGTTCCACAGTCTAGCCTTGGCTTTCAGCCGGCTAGACAAGCAACTAGCACTAGTAGTAGAGAAAGAAGAGAGAGTTTGAGTGTGTGTGTGTATTCTGAACTAGTTATACGTGTGTTAAGACTGTATAATAGAGTCATTTATATAGTTGTTTGAAAACTGATTCAAAATAAGGCAAGAATCAATTCTTTAGTAATTATAGAACTCAGTATCAATTAAGAATGAAAATTAGCCAAGTATCCCTTAATTAAGGGAGTAATTTACCAATGGTAGAAAGCAAGTAACAGATAAGGAAAGAATCCAAGTAACTTAGGTACAGAATATGTAAATTATGGCTAGATACATAAGGGTATAATTAAGGAATAACAGTAGAAACCAATTAAAATATAGCTAATCACATAACACGGTAAGAAATAATTTTAAGGGATAGGGAAAAAAGCCGGAAATCTATATAAGAGCATCAATACTGTAAATCAAGGATTTCAATAATCGAAAAAATAGTACTAATATTAAGGAAAATAGTATAGACTTCCATGAATAAACCAATAAATGGAGTACAAACAGGAAGAACCAAATCGGAACCCTTAATAAGACATCACTAGGATGAAAGTCATAGAAATACTCTAACTAATCACAGCATATCCTTGAGAATCGCACATACAGACAAATCAACTGAACGAACAATAAAGACGAACTCAGAATCACAAACTAGAGCCAAACAAATTAGGGTTTTCAACGTAAAGAGTCAAATAAAAATAAACCATTTAAACGTAGTAAAAATCATATGGTAATATTGAAAATCAGAGGAGAAGTCGTTTAAAAAAAAGGATAAGAAACCCTAGTCTTGAAGACGAAGGGTTACTTTAGAGAAAATCGGAAAAAACCTTCGAGGAAAACAACAAAGCTCATAATATACACAGATCTAAGATAGAACTAAATGAAATCGGATGATCTCAAGAGTTAGGGTTTCAGAGAAACCAGAAAAGATGAGAAAACCTTAGAACGTTACCGGTTTTAGCCGAAAAAGTCATGGATCTTACTCGAACAGCCATGGATGGCTGAAAAATGGCATAAAAGACCATGGATAGGAGTTGAACCACTCAAGGTTCACCTAAGGACCTTAGGGTAGTGTCAAACCGCCATGTAGTGAAGCAGGGGCTAGGTGATGATGAGAAGCCATGGTTTCTGGCGAGGGAGGTGGCCGGAGAAGGTGGACAAGGTCCATCGGAGAGGATGGGAGAAGAGAAGGTTCTAGAGAGAATCAGAGATAGAGAGAGGGAGATGAGTGTCGGTTGAGTGAATGAGAGAATGAGGGTTTGGGAGGGTAGTCTTAGGTTAATTATCGTAAGAGTGAATCCGGGCCGTTGATCAAAATTGATCAACGGTCACGACTAACTCAGGTCTGGGCCAGGTATAATTGGGTTTGGGCTTGGGTCTGGTGGGTTTTTTTAATTGGGTTGGGGGTCCGTTGGATTTAGGCTAGAATTGAAAGCCAATTTGGGTATAAGTTAAATAGCCAGTTTTTTCCCTATTTAATTTATAAAGAATAGTAGATAATTTCTAAAAAATAATTTCAAAATTCTAAAATAATTTATAATACATAATTAGAAATTTAAAATATATGATCCAATTTTATGCTTATAAAACATAATTAAATCTTAAAAGGGCTAATATTGCAATTATGTGAAATTTAGCTTTTAAAAATACTAAATGTAATTATAAAAATATATAAAAATTACTTTAGCCATATTTTGGCATAAATATAGAAATCCAATAGATGAATTATCAAAGCAATAATTTCAGAAATAATTATTCGAGATTTTATGGATAAAATGGGAGAAAATAAATCAATTTAAAACCTTAAAATTATGAAAAAAATAATAAAAACCTTGGACATACTTGTATATATATATATATATATATATATATATATATATATATATATATATATATATGCTATTTTGAAGGTATTTTGTATATTGAAAAATATATAGGAAAACATTGGGTATCAACAGCTGCCCATCTTTACCCGAGAAGAATGAAAGAGTTTCCGGATAAAGAAATGATGGCCAATTTTGACCGAGCGAAATAGTTTGAGAAGGTTAGGCCGCACCCTGGCTTCTAAGTTGCCTACATATCCCTAGTTTTACAGGAATCGGGCCGTATGTAGTTCATGATCCAACGGTGGAGTATACCGATGAAGCGATTTCAATAATAGATGCAACATCTAGGGCTGGGTGAGTGGACGGTTTACGAGAATGGTTAGGTTTGATATGGCTGAGGGAACTGGAGTGGGATCGCTCCTGTTGGGATAGCCGTTGCTCGCCGGCTTACCTGGAAATAGAAGCAATACAAGCATATACTTTAAACATAATGCAAATTCCTGTTGGACCATGAATGTTGTCTTCGGACGATGAGGATGACGTCCTTAGACCATGATGTCTTGGGACATGAAGCGTATGATAAAGGATTCGCAGGCCATGAAATGATGTTCTGGGGCTATGAGGATGATGCCTCCGAACCATGACGCCATTGAATAATGGTATGCAAAGATTGAAAGGGATCTCAGACCATGACATGGTGTTCTCGGGCTATGAAGATGGTGCCTCCAAACGATGATGCCTTTGGATGAGTTGGCGATATTTCAGCCTATGAAGGATGCAATAGTATGGTGCGGACAAGACAGAGCTTAGTCTTGTGAATTGAAGGACAGAACATAGCCCGTAGGAGAAGAGAGATAAATAGTGTTTGGGATAGCGCTTAGTTTCAAAGAAAATTGGAGGCAGAGCTTAGCCTCAGAAGACAAAATGGTAGCCTTATGCAGATTGGAAGGCAGAATAGTAGCCTTATGCAATGTGAATGCAGATGGAGGTAGAGCTTAACCTCGGAAGGCAGAATGGTAGCCTTATGCAAGAATGCAGATGGAGACAGCGTTTAGTCTCGGAAGGCAGAATGGTAGCCTTATGCAAGAATGTGGATGGAGACAGCGTTTAGTCTCGGAAGGCAGAATGGTAGCCTTATGCAAATTGGAAGGCAGAATGGTAGCCTTATGCAAATTGGAAGGCAAAATAGTAGCCTTATGCAATGCAGATGCAGATGGAGGTAGAGCTTAACCTCGGAAGGCAGAATGGTAGCCTTATGCAAATTAGAAGGCAGAATAGTAGCCTTATGTAATGCAAATGCAGATGGAGACAGCGTTTAGTCTCGGAAGGCAGAATGGTAGCCTTATACAAAAAATAAAATAACAAATGACAGTAGAGTTTTCTTAGCTGATAATAGATTGCGGTGTTGTGATAACTGGGAGCATTGTGACATATGGAACATCACTGGTGTGTGCTGATAGCAAATGTTGGCAATACAGTTCTAAGAGTCGTATTTTGCGCAATGTTTGTCTCATGGGCGTACAGTGTGTTTAATGATTTCGCGATCCTAGTGCCTGCATCCAAAGAGAAATCGTGAGTTTTGTAAGGGGGAGGCTAGTACATATCCCCGCTGGCTTTTGCTTCACTCGTTCGACTTTGATCTATTGATATCGTCTGTATTATTGGGGTAGCATTGCTAAACAAGCAGTTTCAATAATAAGCATGCATGATTTTGTAAAAGTATGACATAAATTAAAAATACATTTTAGATGAACCGACGACTGTGACGTAGCTCGGGACATTGCATCCTCTCTTGCTACGGAATTTTGAGGGTCCTCCTCAAAATTCTACCCCAGTTTGATGGGTTGACGTTTCTGACTATTGCTCGTGCGGTGATTGGATGAAATTACTTTGGAATTTTGAGGGTCCACCTCAAAATTTTGCCCCAGTTTCCAATTGCGGGGGAAAATAAATTTTTTATTGAATTGTGACCGAACCCATAGGGCTGCCTACGTATCCCCTCTTAAACGGGAATCAGGTCAGGCGTAGTTCAATTTACATCATATAAGGAAAGCATAAAAATTACACATAGTAATGCTTGACCACATCTGAATTGATCTGCTGTGGCGAGACTTCTCCGTCCATTTCTGTAAGTATGAGGGCTCCTCCTATCAAAACTTGGTGAACCATATATGGGCCCTGCCAGTTGGGAGAGAACTTCCCTTTGGCTTCATCTTAATGCGGAAAAATTTTCTTTAACACCAACTGCCCCGGTGTGAACTATCTTGGCTTGACTATTTGTTGAAGGCTCTGGCCATTCTATTCTTGATAGAGTTGACCATGGCAAAATGCATTCATTCTCTTTCCGTCTATAAGGGCTAGTTGCTCATAACGACTTTTTACCCACTCGGCGTCGTCGAGCTCAGCTTCTTGTATAATCCTTAGGGAAGGAATTTCTACCTCAGCGAGAATGACATCCTCTGTCCCGTAAACCAGCATATGGGGGTTGCCGCAGTTGATGTGCGGGCCGTGGTGCAATAACCCAGTAGAGCAAATGATAACTTCGTATGCCACAGTTATGCTTCTCTATCATTTTCCTCAATATCTTCTTGATATTCTTGTTGGCGGCTTCTACAGCTCCATTCATCTGAGGCCTGTAGGCTATGGAATTCTTGTGTTTGATCTTGAAAGTTTCGCACATAGCTTTCATCAAGTCGCTATTGAGGTTGGAGCCATTACCAGTAATGATTGACTCTGGAATCCCGAATCCGTAAACAATGCGGTCGTGGAAAAAGTCTGCCACGACTTTCTTAGTCACTGCTCTGTAAGATGTTGCTTCTACCCATTTGGTGAAATCGTTTATGGCTACCATGATAAAACTGTGTCTGTTGGAAGCAGTAGGCTCAATTGGTCCAATAACATCCATCCCCCAGGCGTCGAATGGCCACGGTGAGCTTGTTGTGTTGAGCTCGCTCGGAGGTACCTTTATCATGTCTGCATGTATCTGACAGTGGTGCATTTCCAGACATACTGGATGCAGTCTGTTTCCATAGTCATCCAAAAGTAACCAACCTGGAGTATCTTCTTTGCTAAGACAAAACCGTTCATATGTGAACCGCAGGTCCCAACATGAATTTCCTCTAGTAGCCTGGATGCTTCATTTGCGTCGATACATCTTAATAATCCTAAAACGGGAGTCCTCCTATGCAGGATTCCTCCGCTGTGAAATAAGTTGTTGGACAATCTCCGAAGTATGCGTTTCTAAGTAGGATTAGCAAGCTCCGGGTACTCTCATTTTGCCAAATATTCCTTGATATCATAAAACCAAGGCTTTCTGTCTGCTTCCTCTTCGACATGGGCACAGTAAGCTGGCTAATTATGGATTTTCACTGGAATGGGATCAATGAAATTCTTATGGGGATGTTGTATCATAGATGATCGGGTAGCTAATGCATCGGCAAACTCATTCTGGATTCTGGGAACATGCTGGAATTTTGTCTTCGTGAACCTCTTTCTTAATTCCTGTACGTGATGCAGATACGGGAGTATCTTGGAGTTCTTGGTTGCCTATTATTCTCGTACCTGATGTATAAGTAGGTCTGAATCTCCAATCACTAGCAGCTCTTGAACTTTCATGTCAATGGCCGTATTGAGTCCTAAGATGCAGGCTTCATACTCGGCCATATTGTTGGTGTAGGGGAACCTGAGTTTGGCAGACACCGAATAATGCTGACCAGTTTCTGATATTAAGACTGCTCCTATGCCAACTCTTTTGAAGTTTGTTGCTCCATCGAAGAACATTCTCCAACCATCATAGGATTTTGCAATGTCTTCTTCTATGAATGATACATCTTCATCAGGAAAATATGTTTTCAGGAGTTTGTATCCTCCATCCACGGGGTTTTCAGCAAGGTGGTCTGCCTGTCCCTTGACTGCTTTCTGAGTTACGTAAACAATGTTGAACTCACTCAACAGGATTTGCCACTTGGCTAGCTTGACGGTGGGCATGGACTTCTGAAAGATGTACTTCAAAGGATCCATCCTCGATATGAGATATGTAGTATAGGCGCAAAAGTAATGTCTCAGCTTCTGGGCTACCCAAGTCAAAGCACAACAGGTGCATTCCAATAGAGAATACCAAGCCTCGTACGGGGTGAAGTTTTTACTAAGATAATAAATGGCTTGTTCTTTCCTCCGTGTTTCATCATGCTGCCCCATAACGCAGCCGAAAGCTCCATCTAACACCACAAGGTAGAGTAATAAGGGTCTACCTGGCTCGGGCGGGACTAAGACTGGTGGTGTTTACAGGTACTCCTTGATTTTGTCGAAGGCCTTTTGGCAGTCATCAGTCCATTTGGTGGCGGCGTCCTTCTTCAAAATCTTAAAGATTGGCTCACAGATAACTATAGACTGTGTTATGAATCGGCTGATATAGTTAAGCCTTCCCAAGAAACTCATCACGTCTTTCTTGTTTTTTGGCGGTGGCAGTTCTTAAATGGCTTTGACTTTCGATGGATCCAGTTCTATTCCTCGGTGGCTCACAATAAACCCAAGCAATTTCCCAGCAGGAACCCGAAATGCGCACTTTGCGGGGTTTAGTTTCAGGTTGTATCTCCGTAGTCTATTGAAGAACTTCCTCAGATCTTCTATGTGGTCAGTGGCCTTTTTGGATTTGATAATAACATCATCCACATATACCTCTATCTCTTTGTGTATCATATCATGAAAGATGGTAGTCATGGCCCTCATGTAGGTGGCCCCTGCATTCTTTAGGCCGAATGACATCATCTTGTAACAGTACACTTCCCACGGCGTAATGAAAGTCGTTTTCTCAGCATCTTCCTCATCCATCCAGATATGATGATAACCAGCGAAGCAATCTACGAATGATTGTAGCTCATGCTTGGCATAATTGTCAATCAGGATGTGTATATTTGGCAAAGGAAAGTCGTCTTTCATACTGGCCCAGTTGAGATCCAGGTAGTCAACACAGACTCTGACCTTCCCATCCTTCTTTGGCACAGCCACAATGTTGGCTAACCACGTTGGATATTCTACTACCCTGAGAACCTTAGCTTTGATCTGTTTGGTGACTTCTTCCTTGATTTTTAAACTCATATCAGTCTTGAACTTTTTGAGCCTTTGCTTTACCGGTGGACACATTGGATCGGTTGGCAGTTTGTGAGCCACAATAGACGTACTCAGACCAGTCATGTCATCATACGACCAGGCGAATATGTCTTTATACTCCTTTATAAATTCTGTGTATTCTTTCTTCTCTGATGGCGATAGGTGAATGTTGATACGTGTTTCCTTGACGTTTTCTGCATTTCCCAAGTTGACAATCTCGGTCTCATCTAGTTTGGACTTAGGTTTGTTCTCAAAGTTCTCAACTTCTTTGACAATCTCGTCAGGTATGTCATCTTCCTCTGAATCCATGTTCGTTTGTTACGTTGTCTCATTGTATGTTACAGTCATTGGTTCATCAAGACAAGTAATAGTAATGTTGTATTGGTAAATCAAGGAGAGAAAATGATAGAAATAAATATTAATTCATAAGAAAAATCAAAAATATTGAATAACTATTTTGAACATCGAAGATCTTATTGTGGGAATTGAAAAATGCAAAAAGAAAATCATTTAGTAAGTAAAACAGTGAATGATGATTGCTTTAGCCTTGCTACCCCGAGGCTCGTCAGGCTTTGGTTGTCCTGATGGTCCAATTCTTGAGATGTGCCCCTCTGTTCATAGCCTATATGGAAGGGCCTTCCTCCCCCTCCTCCTCGAGAATAACACAGTAGTACATATCACTGTCCTATAGAAACAAGTTCTTCACTACTACAAATGCTTCTTCTTCATCTAACCCAAAAATAATGTCGGCCTGTTGGAAGGTCTGCTCCAGATGCGGTATTGGCTACTCTAGTGGGTAGTAAGGACAGCACCATGGTGGCGACCAGTTATTGAATTCTTCCCAGGTTTATTCATATCCCAAACCGAAGGTATTGCCATGTTTCTTGAGTTTTATAGGTTTAGAGATTCCTTGGAGGTTCTTGCCGAGCCCTTTGCCAAGTTCGTACCCACTCCAACTTAGTATACTCTTGATTTTGCTATCCCACCATTTGTCTTTGACGATAGCGTTGACCCACTCAATATGGTGGTAAGTTTCTCCACCCAGCCTCCTTCTTCCTTCGATCACCGGAATGGTCTGGCGACTGTATATAGGGTTGCTACTGTCGCCATGAATGATCACTTCCTAGTGATTCCATTCGAACTTTACTGCCTGATGTAACGTTGATGCTACAGCCCCAAAGCATGAATCCATGGTCGTCCCAGTAGCAAGTTGTAAGACGCTAGTACATCTATCACCTGGAAATCGACCTCGAACCAGGTTGGTCCCATCTGTAGGCAGAGACTAATCTCACCAATAGTGGACCTCTGAGAACCGTCGAAGGCTTTCACATTGATTGCTCCATCCTTTATCTCATGCAGCCCTTTACCCAACTTCTTGAGTGTTACCAACGACAAATGTTGAGACTGGAACCTCCATCAATCAAGATTCTGGTGATGAAATAATCTTCGCATTGCATGGTGATGTGCAGTGCTTTGTTGTGCCCCAGCCCTTCAAGTGGCAACTCATCCTCATGAAAGGTGATCTTATGGCTTTCCAGCACTTGTCCTACCAAATTAGCCACTTCCCCACTAGTGATGTTACTTGGTACGTACGCTTCATTTAGCACCTTTAACAAAGCATTCTTGTGCATCTCAGAATTTTGCAGAAAAGAGAGAATGGATATTTGTGCTGGCGTCTTGTTTAGCTGGTTGATGACCGAATATTCCTTGGCTTGTATTTTCCTCCAAAGGTCGTCCGAACCTATCTCAATGAAGGGCGGCTGATTAGAGGCCTGCTTGTTTGATTCAACCAGATGTTTAGGGGTATAGACTCTACCAGTTCTTGTCATACCCTGTGCTACGATAGTTTCTTCGATCCTAACCTTGCCTTTCCTTCTCGTCTCAGCTGTATAGTCCTAGGGTACAACATTTGTATAGAATGGTGGCATGGTTGACATCGCCACTGGGACCGGTACGGCTATCCTTACTTTGAACGGAACATGTGCCTTGTGTGGCAAGACTACGACCTCAAATGGTGCGGGTGCATTTGCCGGAGACTTGAATTCAACCTCAATTTGTAGCTTGCAAGGCTTCGAAATTTGTAACCATACCATTTTTAATACCTTCTTCAATTCTTTCACCTAATTTGATAATGTCAGAGAACTTGTGGTTCTCAATCATCATCAGTCATTCATAGTACTGTGGGTCCTGAGCTCGGACAAAGAACTTGTTCATTTGCTACTCTTCTAAAGCAGGTCTGGCCTTAGCAGCTTCGGACCTCCAGTGAGTAGCATACTCGTGAAACGTCTCTGTGGGCTTATTCTTCAAATTCTAGATATAGAACACGCCTGGTGCATTCTCTGTATTAAACCTGAATCTATCCATAAAGTCAGATGACATGCCTACCTAGCTTGACTACTTCTTGGGATCTTGGCTTATGTACCAAGATAATGCATCTCCTTTCAAACTCCTCATGAACAGCTTCATGCGGATCCTTTCATCCTTCCATACTCCAACCAGCTTGTCGCAATATGTCCTCAGATGGACCCTTGGATCACCCATACCATAAAACATTTTGAACTTAGGAGGTTTGCACCCCTCAGGCAGTTCGACATCAGGTTGTATGCAAAGGTCCTCATAGTTCAGCCCCTCAATTCTTTTGCTTCCCTTAACACCCCTAAATCTGGCTGGTCAGTTTCTTAGGTTCCTCGGCCAAGTTCCTGATAAGCAGATCCTTTTCATCAAACTCAGGTGTACATGAGATGGGTTGGGTGGAGTGTGGCATGGTCTCCACATATATAGGAGTGTTATGGTGGCCTGGTGTATGGGTGTGGAAATGGTCGTTTGTGGAGTTCTCAAGTTCTGGGATAAGGAGTAGAGAATTGTTTGGGGTATGGCAGGTGTTACATTGGTTCTTTGGTGGAGCAGCGTGATGATGAGGCGCGGGGTGATTCTGTTGTTTTGGGATATTTTGAGGAGGTGTAGGGTTTTGAGCATTGGGAAATTTGATATCTGGGGTATTGAGGGAAAATGAAAGGTTTGCTAGATTCCGAACCTTATCGAGCTCTTCATGGAATTTCAGTAGTTTCTGTTCAAGTTGTGACACATTCTCGTCAGGAACCCGAATACCTTGGCCATCAGTGGCCTCTACCCGTTCAGCCGTGTTCTCCTTCCTAATGTTGTTTAAATCTTCCATTTTGCCTTTGTTCTTGCCTTTAATGGGACTAAGAGGAGGAGTGGATGGAGGACCCTTGGATCTTGTGAAATCAGATAATGATGCCAGAGTGCACGAACTAACCTTTGGGGAGGGGAATAATAAAACAAAAAATAAAATAAAAGGTAATCAAGTTAGTGAGGATTATAAAAAGTATTGCAATATTTAAACACATAGTGCGGGAACGTAAAGCGTTCCTAATTTGGGAACCTCTTTTGTGCCCGAGGTAAGCCTAGCGACAAATAGACTTGGAGAACTTAGAATGCTAAATGCTTCATTTTATTGATAAAAATAGACGAATCTCAAACGACACTAAATAAGCAAGAAATAAAAGTCACTAATGGCCATTGGCCTTATTACATTCATAGAGCGAAAAAGTAAATTCCTATCTATTTGGTCCCAGAAGGACCTTCCTCAGGTTGAATGTTCTCGTTGATCAAATCCTCTAGTTCGCGTAGGTTCACCAGTAAAAATGCCTTTGCCAAATGTTCTCCTTCATTTCCCTCAGTGTTATGGCAATCGGTGACTCTCTTCCTCACCTTTCCTTCCAATTCCAACAGGTTGTATTCCATATATTCTAGTTTTTTGCTGGATTTGGCGGCCCTCTCTTTCCATTCGTTAATTTGGTCATTCGATGGAAGATTCCTCTACCAGTCTAGCAAAAGTGAGGGTGTGCTAACCATACCGGAGCTGGGGACTTCGTTCTTCATTTTCTGCAAAATAAAAGGGTTAAGAACATACCCCCACCGGACTCGACTATTTAACATCAACAATTAGCATGAAGCATTTAGTTCTCCAAATAAATGCACAGAACGTGATATGTCCTTTTGGGTTTAGGGAAACCCAATGGACTTTTGGATAAGGCTATCTTAAAGGATCATTGCATGGACAACATAATTGACCTGGCTAGGTTTGACCATGATGCATGCGCAATTGAAACAGAGTGAGGTTTCTATGGGGCTTTAGACTGGTACCCTTGAGTGGACAACTCAAGGGGGAAGTCACGGAACTGTCGACTACACCACTGATCGACTAGTTTTACCGCATATAAGCCTTTTCAAATTTAGGAGGTAATGATATAGGAAGAGCGCAACCACTCATTATAAGCGTTGCTATGGTATTTTGTTTGGCACGAGTGGAGTATGATGTTGAGCATGATTATGCAATAATTAAAAGCATGTTTACATGTATTTGCACTTTAAGAAAGCAGTAAATATAGCAGTCTCATAATTTAAAGCAATGATAAAGGAAAGGAAACAAGAAAAATATGTCAATTTTGCTTTTGAAAAAGAAATTAAATGCTTAAAGGAATTAAACAAATAATTGCACATAGCAAGGGTACAAATTCACTGAAACGGTATGAAATGGTAAAAGCCTAAATGTCCTCAGTGGAGTCGCCATGCTGTCGCGCCCCCTTTTCCTTTGCGGAATCGGCTTTATGGCATTTTGGTTGGGACAACCCTTTCCTTTTGGGAAAGGGGGTTTGAAATTTTGAAGAGTCGCCACCTAATGATTTAAGGTGCATTAGGGCACCTATAGGGTTCATTTGTAACTACGTTTGGTAACCAGAGATAGGGTAAGGACTTGAAATTATCCTAAGGGGAAGGTGTTAGGCACCCCTCAGGTTCCAGTTGTGTGGTTCCCGGCCATACAGTTTGTGTGAATTTGTACAAATAGCAAACAAACAAGTATGGCTCAAATAGCAGGGTATTTAAGTTTAGACACACAAGTGTTTGAAAAAAGGACAAATAAAAGGCAAGATTTTGAAAAGAACTGCAATCTAAACATACTTGGGAATGTAAAGGGGGGTGTCCTATGTTTGCTTATGATATGGATCACATCAATGCAATACCCGGTATGACACTCCTCAGAGAGGGGCTACATGTGGTATTAATGCACCGGTCATCATATCCATATCTACCCTTTTCCCTCCCCGTGAAGGTAATTAAAGCGATGGTTGGTCTCGACCCCTATTGTATGTTGTTACTCGTCCTTCCTATCAGTCCTGGAGGAATTTAGGACTCCTATCCTATAATAGGGGGGGTTCTAGGTATACCCTCAGGCTTAAAGGCAAAATACTAAGCGACGGACAAGAACATATAGGACTGCATTTAGGGGAAAACACAAAACAGATAGAAGGCTCAGATATACCTCTACAAGTAATGCACATAGACAACACGACTCATACACAGTTAAGGTTTGAATTCAGATCCTAAGCATGGTATCTAAGAGATAACAGCAGAACCAGATTTATTACATGACTCAGAAAAGAAGTCTGAATTAGGCTTGCCTACTGATTTTAACATGCTGACAGTTAAACAAAGGCAGTTCTAGTTTTTATTATTACCTAGGGCTTGCCTAGGCGTAAAGTAATATGCAGCAGTTATTCAGAGTTATTAAAACAGTGTGGAGATTGTTTTTCTTCAAAAACATGTTGTTCTAAATATTGCGAAGACATGCAGGGAGTATTATCAGTTTGTTTAAAGCAGGATGAGACTATTGATAATCCGTTAGTAGTTAACTAAGCGTAGCTGAATGGAGATGAACAAGAACCTAATCATGGTATCTAATAATTTATATGCAGGATTACTAAAGTAGGATTTCTAAAAGCACAACATGATTGCAGAATTTCCTAAGAGCAGGATTTCTAAATGAAATTTCAGAACATGTTTACGTGGGCAGAATCACATAATAGCAGCTTATTTTATTGTTATTATCTACCTATAGACAAGATTTCTAAGTTTTGTTGAGATCCTGAAAATAGTACATATAAATCCTAAATAGCATGATAGCTAATGCATGGCATGCTTGGCATGTTGTACCTAAACATGGCTGCTATTGTGCATAGAGAAAAGTAAACCTAGGAGCATGATTTCTACCTTGGATTATACTACATCATGCATATTACCCACCCTTTTTCACTATCCAACCCCAATACTTGTTTACAAATTATTACAGACCAACACTAAAATGAATTACATAAGCAGGAAAGAAAGATAAAAGTTACACTATAGAGGGTCTGAAAACAGGCCCAAACTTTCAGCACCTAATTAGGACTTCCTCCCTAAGTTATGTAATAAATCACCTCAAGTGCCAAGATTTTTCCATAGTCTTTCTCATACCTGGGTGTGTCAGAGTTCCCTAAAGACCTCAAGGGATCCCGGGCAGTGCTCTCACCCAGATTTCATAGCCAAGACAGATTAAGTGCAGTGTAGAAAAGCCAGCTTTTATGTGTCCAAGTTCAGAAAGTAAAGCAAGTAGAGTTCCACAGTCTAGCCTTGGCTTTCAGCCGTCTAGACAAGCAGCTAGCACAAGTAGTAGAGAAAGAAGAGAGAGTTTGAGAGAGAGAGTGTGTGTGTGTGTGTGTGTGTTTGTGTATTCTGAACTAGTTGTTTGTGTGTTAAGACTGTAGAAGAGAGTCATTTATATAGTAGTTTGAAAACTGGTTCAAAATAAGGCAAGAATCAATTCTTCAGTAATTATAGAACTCAGTATCAATTAAGAACGAAAATCAGCCAAGTATCCCTTAATTAAGGTAGTAATTTACCAACGGTAGAAAGCAGGTAACATATAAGGAAAGAATCCAAGTAACATAGGTACAGAATATGTAAATTAGGGTTAGATACATAAGGGTCTAATTAAGGAAATAACAGTAGAAATCAATTAAAATATTGTCAATCACAAAACCAGGTAAGAAATAATTTTAAGGGATAGGAAAAATAGCCGGAAATTTGTATAAGAGCAACAATACAGTAAATCAAGGATTTCAAGAATCGAAAAAATAGTACTAATATTAAGGGAACCCTTAATAAGACATCACTAGGATGAAATTCATAAAAATACTCTAACTAATCATAGCATATCCATAAGAATCGCACATACAGACAAATCGACTAAACGAACAATAAAGACGAACTCAGAATTACAAATCAGAGCCAAACAAATTAGGGTTTTCAACGTAATGAGTCATATAAAAATAAACCATTTAAACGTAGTAAAAATCATATGACAATACTGAAAATCAGAGGAGAAGTCGTTTAAAAAAAAGGTTAAGAAACTCTAGTCTTGAAGACGAAGGGTTACTTTAGAGAAAATCGGAAAAACCCTTCGAGGAAAACAACATAAGCTTATAATATACACAGATCTAAGATAGATATAAAATAAATCGGAGGATCTCAAGAGTTAGGGTTTTAGAGAACCCAGAGAAGATGAGAAAACCTCCGAACGTTACCGGTTTTAACCAGAAAAGTCATAGATCTTACTCGAACAGCCATGGATGGCCAAAAAATGGCATAAAAGACCATGGATAGGAGTTGAACCGCTCTAGGTTTACCGGAGGACCTCCGGGTAGTGTCAAACCGGCGTGGGCTGAAGTAGGGGCTAGGAGATGATGAGAGGCCATGGTTTTTGGCGAGGAAGGTGGCCGGAGAAGGTGGACAAGGTCCATCGGAGAGGATAGGAAAAGAGAAGATTGTAGAGAGAACTAGAGATAGAGAGAGGGAGATGAGTGTCGGTTGAGTGAATGAGAGAATGAGGGTTTGGGGGGATAGTCTTAGGTTAATTATGGTAAGAGTGAATCCGGGTCGTTGATCAAAATTGATCAACGGTCAGGATTAACTCAAATCTGGGTCGGGTATGGTTTGGGTTTGGGCTTGGGTCCGGTGGGTTTTTTTAATTGGGTTGGGGGTCCGTTGGATTTAGGCTAGAATTGAAAGCCAATTTGGCTATAAGTTAAATAGCCAGTTTTTTCCCTATTTAATTTATAAAACATAGTAGATTATTTTTAAAAAATAATTTGAAAATTCTAAAATGATTTATAATACATAATTAGCAATTTAAAAAAAAAATAGGATCCAATTTTATGCATATAAAACATAATTAAATTTTAAAATGGCTAATATTGCAATTATGTGCAATTTAGCTTTTAAAAATACTAAATGTAATTATAAAAATTACCTTAGCCATATTTTGCCATAAAATAGAAATCCAATAGATGAATTATCAAAACAATAATTTTGGAAATAATTATTGGGGATTTTATGGATAAAAGGGGAGAAAATAAATCAATTTAAAACCTTAAAATTATGAAGAAAAAAAAACCTTGGACATGCTTGTATATGCATATATATGCTATTTTGAAGGTATTTTGCATATTGAAAAATATATAGGGAAAAATTAGGTATCAACAACTCTTAGACTAGTTTGCATTACCAGAGATTTAGGGTAAGGGCTCGAAATAACCTTGAGAAGAAGGTGTTAGGCACTCCTCGCGGTCCACAACGGTGGGTCCCGGCTGAACTTATACTTATGAATTAGTCCTTTTAACAAATAAATAATTTAAATACATACTTGCAAATAAAGACATATTTTTGGATATTGTATGAATCAAGAAATGAGACAAAAGGAAAAGACTTTGAACAAGTTGCAAATATATACAGACAAGTAAAGTTTAAACATCGGGAATTGGGAAAGAGGGGTCCTAGGTTAGTTAGCCTACGGGATCACCTCACACAATGCCCGGTAAACACTCCTCAACGAGGGGCTACACGTGACATTAGCGCGTAGTCATCATATACTTACTACCCAATTCCCTCCCATTGGTCATAGCCTAAAGCGTTCTAGTAGCTTTGAAAAATGTCCTATGCGTGCACTACCCGTCCCTTACTCGTGGCCCTGTAGGTATTTTAGGACCTCTACTTTTGGACAGTTCTAGACCATCCTAAAGTATTTTAAAGGAGAAAAGTCTAAGCATCAACCAAAACAATTAAGACTGCACATAAACAAGGAACAAGTAATGGCTCACATTTTTACCTCCACAAGCAGAACAAATAAATGCATGTCTCAAACAATTGTTTCAGGTATTTAATAAGACTTAGAACATGATGTCTAGGTGAGCAGGAAGTATACAGCATGAATTAGGACCAAGTGGCAAAGACCTATTAGCTTGCCTACTGATTTTAGACCTGTTAAATCTGGGCAGTCTCAAATAACAAAGCGCACTTTTATAGTTGCAGAATTTTAATCGCCCTATAGGCTTGCCTAATCGCATAACAGTGACGTCCTAAAAGCATGATATCTATATTGATTAGGAATGCAGTAAAATAGTGAACAGTTTTTAAATGGGTGACTTGTGATCCTATAGACATGTTTTCTAGCGGTACTAATTTAAAGCAGTGTTTGAAAACTTATTAAAGAAATGGACAGATTAATTAATTAAACCAATTCAGAATGAACAAACATGAATTAAACTGATTTATTTAACTAAACTGGTTTTAAGTTTTATAGGTGATATCTACTAGAGCTGATTTTAATTCCTATAGGCATGGTATCTAATTATTAAAAGCTGACTTTTGAACTTATAGGCATGATTTCTAAGGAGACGAATTTGAATACATGCTATAACGAAAACTGAACTTCAATTACTTTACGCTCTATAAGCAAGATACCTAATTATAAAGGTGATTTTAATCCTATAGGCATGATCTCTATTATTAAAGCCATTTAGATCCTATAGGCATGGTTTCTAATATTGTGGAAGTAAAGCAAACATAGTAAACACATTTGAATTAATACGACCGTGTGTGTGTGTATATATATATATATATATATATATATATATATATATATATATATATATATATATATATATATATATATATATATATATATATATATATATATATATAACTACTACTCTTTTTCACTAATTACCCCAATGTTGTTTACAATAATTATTACAAACCAATGAATTAAATACATAAATAAACAGAAGTTAATCTATAGGGAGCCTGCAGTAGGCCCTAATGACTTCCAAGCCTCCAATAGCCTCAAATGCCAAAGTTCCATAGACAATTTCGTGTCTAGGTGTGTCAGAATACCCTAAGGATCTCAAGGATCCCGGGCAGTGCTCACACCTAGACCTTTTCATTAAATAATAACTGATTTAGGTGCAGTGTAGAAAGGCCAACTCTGACGTGCCAAAGTTTAGAGAGACCTCAAGGGGGTCTCAAGGTAGTACACATATCAGAGGGGCAGAACCTAGTATTCTAAGAGCAAGTAGAAGTGCATAACAGTTGAAAGAGCTTAATAGAAAGGGCTTAAGACTGAAAAGAACTTTTGAAAACCATTAGTGCTAAAACAGTTTGAAGAAAATGTGAAGAAAACAATTGGCAATCAGAACCAAGTCATTGAACAAGTTTCAGGAACAACTTTCACACAAAGGGGATAGGGATTGGGAACATAGAGGGTATCTTTTAATAGAGCATACAAACGACATGACATAAGGAGTTTTGAAGGGGTTCCACATATGCAGCATAGCAGAAACATGCATCACACATCTAGAATTACTTTAAAGGGATTGACTGACTTAGTAGGAATGAAACAGAACATACAAGGACTTAACTGGGCATGTTGGGCAATTATTAACAATGAAGGCATTCTAATTATATAGAAACAGAGTTTAGGATTGACAATAATTAGTCCAAATAGGCTTAAGTTACCTATGCGCACATGCTAAACAAGACAGCAAACAGGTAAGTAAAGTGAAAACATATTAATCAAAGGTTTGAATAGGCAGCATTAAACATACTTGGACAAGTAGTAAGTAGGAACATGAATAGATTTAGGCCATATGGACTGGAGCAGTAAGTAAACACATAGGTTTGATTCTTAAAATTTAATCTGAAGCATACCTAGTTAAAGAATGAAGAGCACAAGAGGTGGAAAAGGTAGTATGCTGCTTCCAGCCTTGGCTTGTAGCCGGTTAGAATGACAAAGATCACAAGTAGCAAAGAGAGCAGAAAGAGAGCCTTTAGAGTGTAAAAAGTAGTAGTTTTGAACTATTGTTCGTTGTCCAGAACTTAAAATAAGAGGGGGTTTATATAGTAATCAAAGCTTAACAAATAAGGTAAGAGATCAATTAAGTAGCAAATCAGGGAAGTTTGTGGAATCAATCACATATGTAAATCAGCAAGTCCTTCCCTTAATCAAGGGATAACCAAATTAACGGTAAAGCATGCTAGGTATTTAAGGAAAAGAATAAAATAAAGCTTGGGTATAGATTAGGTAATTAGGGGTATATGAACAAAAGTTTCAGTTAAGGAAACAATCAGTAAGAATCAGCAAAATACAAACAAGGCTAGGGAAAATCAATTAAGGCAAGTAATTCAATCAAATCGAGTAGAGAGGTAAGAATTGGAAGTTTAAGGGAAAGTGTTCAAATCAAACCAGAAAATAAGGAATTCAAAATAATCAAAGGTTTTATCAAAGAGAAAGTCATGAAAGAGTCAGCAAGTTTAGCATATAAAATAAGACAAAACATGAATAGTCAGGAATCGACAGATAACTTTAACAAAACAAAAAAGTCAAACGACACTAATTCAATAAGAAAGATACAGGTCTTGACATGAATAGTCAGGATGAATACAAGCATATAGAATCAATGAAAGGGTTGAACTAAGAAATTCAGTAGAAACATATTAGGACAAGAAAATCACGAGAAATCACAAGAACCCAAAGCAAGAACACAATCAGATGTACCAGTACTCAGAAACCAAATGAAGAACCCCAAAAAATTAGGGCTTTCAGTACAAGCGAGCTAAGGTTGTAGCAAACTTACAAAATCAGTCAAAAAATATGAGAAGCAGAAGATTAAACACAAAAATCATCAAACATTTTGTAAAAAGAAATTCTGAAAACCCTTGTTTAGGAAAAGATGAAAATCACTCGATTCTTGTAAAGAATTTCAAGGTTGTTGTAAAACTCACATGAAACAAGTCTAAATCCTCTTAGATCTGTACAAATCTAAGAGGTTCAGAAAAAGAAATTAGGGTTTTGAAGACAACAATACATGGGTGAAGAAACGTGCTTAGAAAACCATAGATCGTAGTCAATATAGGACGATCTTACTCAGAATCACACTGGAACGGCCTGAAACAGGCGAGAAAGGAACCATAGATGCAAGCCAACTAGCCCAAGTCCCTTGGGGACCCTGGAGATGGCAAAACTAATGTGAGGGAGACCATTGGAGGCCTGGGGTGGTGAGTGATCATCATAGACAGCCATGGACGAGGGCTAGTGAGGTTTGATTAGGGTTAGGTTTGAGAGTATTTTGAGAGCAGAGAGGGGTTTCAAGGCGGCGGGTAGTGTAGAATGATAGGGTTTGGGGGGGTCTTTTGGGTTTATTTTAGGAAGGGTCGTTTGTGGTCGTTGATATTTACGATCAACGACCGAGATTAAAGGGCATTGGGGCCGGATCGGGTCTTCAGGGTTTGGGCTAGGTAATTTAATTGGGGATTGGGCTGGTAATTAGGTTAAATTGGGGCTGAAATTGAAAATAAAATAGGCTAGATTTTAAATAGCCACTTTTAATACTATATAATTTATAAGAAATGATAAATGATTTCTAAAAAAATATTTTCATGTAGTAAAATGATTTAAAATAGTTTTTTAATATTTTAAAATATAAAAGACCATTTTATGCATAAATAATGCAATTATGCATTAGTAGGGATGTTATTGTAAATATGTGCAATTTAGCCTAAACATGTAAATATAATTACAAAAATGCACCAAAAATATTTAAACACTATTTTGGCATAAATAAAAAATTTATATGACTAAATCACCACAAAAAATAATTTGAAAGATAATTATTGGAAATTTTATAAATAAATCAATTTGGAGCTTTTAAAAATTATAGAAAAATTATAAAAATGCTTATTCATACTTATAACTGTATATGTGATATTTTGAAAGTATATATATGTATTAAAAAATATATGAGGAAAAATTGGGTATCAACAGTTGCCCATCTTTACCCGGGAAGGATGAAAGAGTATTCGGGTAAAGAAATGATGGTCAATTTTGACCGGACAGGATGTTTTGAAAGATAGAGGTCAGACTCTGGTCTTGAGTTATCTACATATCCCTGGTTTTATAAGAATCAGGCCATGTGTTGTTTTGGATTCATTGGCAGAATATACCAATGAAGTCATTGCAAGAACGGACACGGGATGCAAGAGCGACTTTGTTGAACAGTTAAGGTTTGAGATAGTTGAAGAAACCAGAGCAAGGTCGCTCCTACTAGGATAGCGGTTGCTTGCTGGTCACCTGCAGATGAAAAGATGCTGCCGACATGTATTTGTGCAAAAATTTAAACGATGCAGATTCCCTTTGGACCATAAAGGTTGTCTTTGGACAGTTAAAGATGACATCCTTGGACCATGACGTCTTGGGCCATGAATTGTTTAGTGAAAGATTCGCAGACCATGAAATGTTGTTCTTGGGCCATGCAGATGGTGCCTCCGAACCATGACGCCTTTGAATAATGATATGCAAATTTGAAGGATCCTGAGGCCATGGCATGGTGTCTTCCAGCTATAAGGATGATGTCTTTTAGACTATGATGCCTTTGGATAGATTGGCGATATTTCAGCCCATGAGATGCAATAATATGATGTTAAAAAGACAAAGCTTAGTCTTGTGAAATAAAGGGCAGTGCTTAGCCCGATAGAAAAGCAAATAGATAGTACTAGAAAAGAGCAATATTTATGTAAGGAGGGACAAAGCTTAGTCCCATGCAAATGTGGAGACAGGGAATAGCCTCATGCAGAAACGTAGTCAAGGATTAGCCTCATGAAAATACGGAGGCAAGGATTAGTCTCATGCAGATATGGAGGCAGGGATTAACATCATATAGATATGGAGGTAAGGATTAGCCTCATGCAAACAGGGAGGAAAGGATTAGACTCATGTAGGTAGGGAGGCAAGGATTAGCCTCATGCAAATGTGGAGGCAAGGATTAGCCTCATGCAAATGTGGAGGCATAGATTAGCCTCATATAGATAGGGAGGCAGGGATTCGCCTCATCCAGTTATGGAGGCAGGGATTAGCCTCATGCAGATGTGCAGGCAAGGATTAGCCTCATGCAGATATGGAGGCAAGGATTAGCCTCATGCAAATATGGAGGCAGGGATTAGCCTCATGCAAATATGGGAGGCAAGGATTATCCTCATGCAAATATGGAGGCAAGAATTAGCCTCATGCAGATATGGAGGCAAGGATTAACCTCATGCAAATATGGAGGCAGGGATTAGCCTCATGCAAATATGGAGGCAGGGATTAGCCTCATGAAAATATGGAGGCAGGGATTAGCCTCATGCAAATATGGAGGCAGGGATTAACCTCATGCAGAGAGCAAGTAGCAAATAAAAGTATTATATATCTTAGCTGGAGATATATTCAGTGTCTGATGTCCTGGTTGATAGCGAATTTGCTTTGTGTATACATATCTTCGAATGCTATCATTACGTCAAATATACCTGCGTTCAAAGAAAAATTGTAAGTTTCGTGAGGGGGGTTGGTTCGTGCTTCTGTCTTGCTTTGCTCCGTTCTGGAAACCTTTTCGAGTTCCCCTGGGTAACACATGACTGTTTACGGAAATAAAGTTTTTTTTCGAAAAATATGCAATTATTGATAAAAATAGAGTCATTTTAGAAACATATTGATATATATCAAGTAATTTTAGATGAACTAGTGACTGTAACACATTTCAGAGATATTGCAGCTTCCTCATGTTAGAATTTTGAGGGTCCTCCTCAAAATTCTATCCCAGTTTGGTAGATGACCTTTTGATCGTTTGCAAATAATAGGCTTTACTGAACCTTCTTCGGAATTTTGAGAATCCTTCTCAAAATTCTACCCTAGTTTCTTAACCGATTTTTGACCGTCTAACATATGTTGGCGTCGGCTAGACTTGCTTCGGAATTTTGAGGGTCCTCCTCAAAACTCTGCCTCAGTTTCTGATCTTGGGGAGAAATGGATTTTTTTTTTTATGATATGATCTAACCCATATGACTGCCTACGTATCCCCTCTTAAACGGGAATTAGGTCGAGCATAGTTCAATTACATCAGATGAGGAAATGTAAATAATCTAAGCATATATCTCTTGATTGCATCTGAATTGATTGGTTTTGGCCAAATTTCTCCATCCATCTCTGCAAGTATGAGTGCTCCTCCTGTCAGCACCCTATGAACCATATAAGGACCTTGCCAGTTGGGAGAAAATTTCCCTTTGGCTTCATCTTGATGTGGGAAGGTCTTCTTTAGAACCAGCTATCCTGGTGCAAATTGCCTTGGTTTGACCCTTTTGTTGAAAGCTCTGGACATTCTATTCTGATAAAGTTGACAGTGACACACTGCGTTCATCTTCTTTCCATCGATAAGGGATAATTGTTCATAGCGACTCCTTATCCACTCTACATCGCGGAGTTCAGCTTCCTGTATTATTCATAAAGAAGGAATCTCTACCTCGGCTGGGATGACAGCCTCGGTACCATAAACCAACATGTAGGGAGTTGCCCCGGTTGATGTGCGATTCGTAGTGCGGTATTCCAATAAAGCAAAAGGTAGCTTCTCGTGCCATTATTTTTTGTTTTCTACCATCTTCCTTAGTATCTTCTTGATGTTTTTGTTGGCGGCTTCTACGGCTCCATTCATCTGAGGTCTATAGGCTGTGGCATTCTTGTGCTTGATTTTGAAAATTTCATACATGGCTTTCATCAAATCACTATTGAGATTGGCGGCATTATCAGTAACAATGGACTCGGGAACTCCAAATCAGCAAACAATACGATCTTTGACAAAATCTGCGACAACTTTCTTGGTTACAGCTTTGTAAGATGTAGCCTCTACCTATTTTGTGAAGTAATTAATGGCTACCAGAATAAACCTGTGTCTGTTTGAAGCTGTAGGCTCAATCGGACCAATGACATCCATTCCCCATGCGGAGAATGGCCAAGGTGAGCTTGTTGCATTGAGCTCATTCGGCGACACTTTTATCATATCGGCATGTACCTGGCATTGGAAGCATTTGTGGACATACTGGATGCAATCTGTCTCCATGGTCATCCAAAAGTAACCGGCCCTAAGTATCTTCTTAGCCAAGACAAAACCATTCATGTGCGGACCACAGGTTCCGGCATGTACATCCTCAAGTAGTTTAGAAGCTTCCCTTGCGTCGACACATCTTAGTAACCCCGAATCAGGAGTTCTTCTATACAGATTTCCTCCACTGTGGAAGACGTGATTGGACAATCTCCGAAGTGTGTGTTTCTGAGTGTGGTTTGCATGCTCCGGATATTCTCGCTTTGACAAATACTCCTTGATGTCATGGAACTAAGGCTTTACATCTGTTTCTTCTTCAACATGAGCATAATATGTCGACTGATTATGGATCTTCACCGGAATGGGATAAATATAATTCTTATCTGGATGTTGTATCATAGATGACAAGGTGGCCAATGCATCGGCAAACTCATTCTAAATTCTGAGTACATGTCGGAATTCTATCTTTGTGAACCTCTTTCTCAATTCCTGCACATGGTGCAGATATGGCAATATCTTGGAATTTTTGGTAGCCCACTCTCCTTGTACCTGGTGTACAAGCAAATCTGAATCACCGATCACCAGCAGCTCTTGAATGTTCATGTCGATTGCCATATTGAGCCCTAGTATGCAGGCTTCATACTCTGCCATATTGTTGGTGCAAGAAAATCTGAGTTTAGCAGATATCAGATAATGTTGCCTTGTTTTTGATACCAAAACTACTCAATGCCCACTCCTCTAAAATTTGCAGCTTCATCAAAGAACATCCTCCAATCGTTGTATGCTTCGGTAATGTCTTCTCCTATGAATGATACTTTTTCATCAGGAAAATACATTTTCAAGGGTTCGTATTCTCCTGCCACCGGATTGCCAATGCTTGTCCTTTGACTGCCTTTTGAGTTACATAAACGATGTCAAACTCACTCAATAGTACCTGCCACTTGGATAACTTCCCAATCGGCATGGGTTTCTAAAATATGTACTTCAGAGGGTCCATCCTAGATATGAGGTATGTAGTGTAGGCATAGAAATAATGCCTCAATTTTTGAGCCGTCCAGGTCAAAGCACAACAAATGTGTTCCAGCAAAGAGTACCGCGCTTCATAAGGTATGAACTTCTTACTCAAGTAATATATGGCTTGCTCCTTCTTCCCTATCTCGTTATGTTGCCCCAGAACACACCTGAAGGCTCCGTCCAAGACATATAGATAGAGCAACAAAGGCTGTCCTGGTTCTAGGGGACAAGAACTGGTGGTGTGGACAGGTACTCCTTGATCTTGTCAAAAGCTTTCTGACAATCCTCGGTCCAACATTTCTCGGCATCTTTCCTCAACATCTTGAAGATGGGTTCATATATGACTGTGGACTGTGCTATGAATCGGCTGATATAGTTGAGACGTCCTAGGAAGCTCATAACGTCCTTTTTGCTCCTAGGTGGTGGTAACTTCTAAATAGCCTTGACTTTAGACGGATCCAGCTCGATCCCTTGACGACTGACGATGAATCCCAGTAACTTTCCTGCA
Organism: Nicotiana tabacum; assembly: GCF_000715075.1. Lineage (NCBI taxonomy): Eukaryota > Viridiplantae > Streptophyta > Magnoliopsida > Solanales > Solanaceae > Nicotiana > Nicotiana tabacum. The sequence goes on from NC_134101.1 coordinate 121,293,526, forward strand.
TGAACCCCGAATGCACACTTTGCGGGGTTCAGTTTTAAGTTGTACCTCCTTAACCTGTCAAAGAACTTTCTTAAGTCCGCTATGTGGTCTGCGGCTCTCTTGGATTTGATAATTACACTGTCCACATACACCTCTATTTCCTTGTGTATCATATCATGGAAGATAGTTGTCATAGCTCTCATGTAAGTAGCCCTAGCATTCTTTAGACCAAATGGCATCATCTTGTAGTAGTATACCCCTCAAGATGTGATAAAGGCTGTTTTATCCGCGTCTTCTTCGTCCATCCAGATCAGGTGATAATCCGCGAAGCAATCTACAAAAGATTGGAGTTCATGCTTGGTGCAGTTATCAATCAGGATGAGTATGTTTGGCAGTGGAAAGTTGTCCTTGGGACTTGCTCTGTTTAAGTCTCGATAGTCAACACTTACTCTGACTTTCCCATCTTTCTTCAAAACTGGTATAATGTTGACTAACCAGGTTGGGTACTCAAGCACCCTGAGAACCTTGGCTTTGATATGCTTAGTAACCTCCTCCTTGATTTTCAAGCTCATGTCTGGTTTGAACTTTCTGAGTTTCTTTTTTACTGACGGACACATGGGATTAGTAGGAAACTTGTGAGCCACTATGGATGCGCTCAAACCGGTCATGTCATCATATGACCATGTGAAAATGTCCTCATACTCTTTTAAGAAATGGATGTATTCTTCCTTCTCTGTTGGTGGCAAGTGAATGCTGATACGAGTCTCCTTGACGATCTCGGCGTCCCCCAAATTTACTGCTTCAGTTTCGTCCAGATTGGACTTAGGCTTATTCTCGAAGTTTTCAACTTCCCTAACAATTTCCTCGAGTATTTCATCTTCTGAATCACTATTCTCATATTGTGTTGCCTCGTTACATGTCACAGTCACCGGTTCATCAGGAAAAGTAACAATAACGCTATAGAAAGAAAAAGTGTAAAAATAGTAATGAATAATAAAGAGCAAATGCATTTGATTAAAACTAAAAAACATCCCAGACAAGTATAGCTCGATGACTCGAGCATTTATTTTGAAACAAGTAACTATTAAAACAAAATTACTGGAAATCTTAAATGCCTAGAATCGCTATAGAAGTTAAATCTGCCAAGCTACCCAGGGACTCGGAGGGCTCGGGATGGTACGGTGGTCCAGTTCCTGAGAATAGCTCTCTTCTTTACGGTTTGACTAGTGAGGCCTTCTTCCTCCTCCTCCTCAATTATGGCACTGCAGTTTATGTCTTCATCCTCCAAGAACAGATTCTTCAACCCAACTAATGCTTCCTCTTCTACAGTCCCCATATTGTATCAGCTTGGTGAAAAGCTTGATCTAAACGTGGAACTGGTTGCTCGAGAGGGTAATACGGTCCGCGCCATAGAGGCGACCAATCATTATACTCTTGCCATGTGTACTGATATCCGAACCCAAAGGTAGTACCATGACCCTTCAGCCGTATTGATTTAGTGATACCCTGGAGATTCTTCCCCAGCCCTTTGCCGGGCTCATTCCTAGACCATGCCAATATGCTTTCTATTTTACTGCTTCACCATTTATCTTTCTCGACGGCATTGACACGTTTAATGTGATGATAGGTTTCCCCTCCTAGCCTTCTTCTATGTCCAATAGCCGGATGGTTTGACTGGTGTAAATGGGGTTACTCCCATCTCCGTGAATGATCACCTCCTGATGATTCCATTCGAATTTCATGGTCTGATGTATGTGGAAGGCACAACTCTAGCGACATGGATCTATGGTCGTCCCAACAGAAGACTATATGAGGCTGGTATGTCGAGCACCTAAAACTCGACGTCGAACCAAGTTGGCCCCATCTGCAAGCAAAGTTTGATTTCCTCGATTGTGGCCCTTTGAGACCCATCGAAAGCTTTCACGTTCATTCTTCCTACCCATATTTCATGAAAACCTTTGTCCAACCTTTTTAGGGTGTCCAACGGACAAATATTGAGGCTTGAACCTCCGTCAACCAAGACCCTGGCAATGAATTTGTCTTTAAATTGCATTGTGATATGCAATGCTCGATTGTGATTCAACCCCTTGGGCGGTAGCTCATCTTCATGGAAGATGATCTTATGACTTTCTAGTACCTTCCCTACCATATTGGTCATCTCTCCTCTAGTAATTTTATTGGGTACATAAGCTTCGCTCAGCACTTTCATTAAAGTGTTCTTATGCGCCTCTGAATTTTGCAACAGTGATAGGATGGATATCTGAGCTGGGGTTTTGTTCAGATGGTCAATAACAGAATACTCCTTTGCTTGTACTTTCCTCCACAGGTCATCTGGCCCTATTTCAATGACAGGCTGCCTGGTAATGGCATCCTTACTTGGTCCTTCCAAATGTTCAGATGTATAGACTCTTCTAGTCCTAGTCATTCTTTGTGCAGCATCGGATTCCTCCATTTTTGCCTTTCCCTTTCGCCGAGCTTCGGCAACGTAATCCCAAGGTATTGCTTTTGAGTCGAAAGGAGGTGTGGTTGATACTGTTACTGTGAAAAGTGTGACCACTCTTACTTCAAATGGAGTTGGGGTGGCCGCAGGTGGAGCAACCTCTACCTCAAATAGAACCAGTGTTGCTATCTCAACCTCGATTGGTGACTGAGTCTGTACCACAATAGGAGTAAGTGTGACTGCAACTTTAAAGTCATCGCCTTCTCGAATAATCCTGATCGACCCCTCAAGGTCCCACTCTTCATTCATCTCTATTACATGTACCATGCCGGCTCTATGATCAGGGAGGGGGTTGTTGCGGACATTGGGTGCAGCTTCCTTTGCCTGTATGACCTTGTTGTCAATTAGCGTCTGGAGCTTATCCTTCAGTGTTCGACACTCATCAGTGGTGTGCCCCTTCATACTGGAATGGTACGCACAAGTTTTGTTTGGATTGACCCATTGGAATGGATCCTCTAATGCCACAGCAGGAATGGGGGTGACATAACTAGTGACTTTCAACCTTTCATATAGCTGGTTGATGGGTTTAGCAATGGCGGTATATTGTCTAGGTAGCTTGCGGTCGAAATTGGGTCGTGGTCTTGGATAATTTTAACAAGTTGGTGGTGATTGGAAATGAGACGGTTGAGAGTTATAGGTGTGATAGACAATGGCTGATTGGAAATATTTGGGAGATAAGGGTTGATATGTGGGAGGTGGTGCTTGGTATGTGGGTGGAGGTGTTTGATATGTGGGTGGAGGTGTTTGATATATAAGTGGAGATTCCGGGCCCTGAGCCACCATTACTGCCCCAACATCTCTCTTTTTGTATATGCTGCCTGATTATAATGCCTTATTTGTGGCCTGTAGTGCCTCAAAACTCGTTACCATCCCGCTCTTGATTCCCTCTTTGATTCTTTCTCCAAGTTTGATGATATCAGAGAATTTATGATTTTCAATAACCATCAACCTTTCATAATATTGTGGATCCTGTGCTCTGACGAAGAACGTGTTCATCTGTTCCTCGTCCAAGATGGCCTGACCTTGGCCGCTTCCGACCTCCAACAAGTAGCATACTCGAAAAGGTCTTAGTAGGTTTCTTCTTAAGATTCTGAATGTAGAAAACAGTTGGTGCGTTCTCTGCATTGAACTTGAATCGGTCCATGAAATTTGCTGCCATACTTACCCGATTGGACCATTTCTTGGGATCTTGGCTGATGTACCCGGACATAGCATACCTAGTAAGACTCCTCATAAAGAGTTTCATTCGTATTTTTTCGTCTTTTCCGATCCCAACAAGCTTGTCACAATAGGTTCTCAAATGAACCCTGGGATCACCTGTACCGTCGAACATCTCGAACTTGGGAGGTTTGTATCCCTCCGGTAGTTCTATATCTGGTTGTATGCATAGATCTTCGTAGTTCAAACCTTCTATTCCTTTGTCTCCTTCAACACCCTGAACTCGGCTTGTCACCTTCTTGAGTTCTTCAACCATGTTTTTAATGAGCAGCTCCTTCTCGGATGATTCCGGTGTATAGGAGATTGGTTAGATAGAGTGAGGTAAAGTTTCCACATATATAGGGTTGCTTTGATGGATACCAGGGACTTTGGTGTAATAATGGTCATTGGTGGTATTTTGAGGATCGGGAATGGGTTATGGCATATTCTGAGGAGTGTGATAAGTGGTGGTTGGTGGGTAATGAGTTGGTTGATGATGATGTTGTAGCGGAGTTGGTATTGGTAAGGGATTGAGATTTTGGGGTGGAGTTGCGTATTGATTTGGTGCGGGAGGATTTTGTGGATGTTGGTTTTGTATGTTTTGGGGAGGTGTTGGGTTCTTTGTGTTATGTTTCTTGATGTCAGGGACATTCAGGGTGAGTGACAAGTTTGTCAAGTTGCGAATCTGCTCAAGTTCTCCTTGTAGTTCCAATATATTTTGTTCCAATCTTAAGACTAGGTTGTTCGGTGCCATAGTACTTCGTCCATCTAAAGTTTCTGCGTTCTCAACATTCTCCTTTCGGATACCACTTAAGTCGTCCATTTTTGTTTTTCCTTTTCCTTTTGTATTGCTTGAAGGAGGAGAAGGTAGAGGGCCTCTAGATCTGGTATGATACGTTGATGATGCCAGTATAAGTGAACCAACCTAAGGGGATGGGAATAATCAAAATAAGGAAAAACAAAAAGGTAACAAGTCAGTGAGGATTCTGAAATGTTTGCAGTATTTAAACACATATTACAGAAATGTGAATTCATGTCATAATTAGGGAGCCCCATTGTGCCCGTGGTAGGCCTAGTGACAAATAGGTTTGGAGAACTTTAGATGCCACTAAATGCTTCATTTCATAACATGAAAAATAGACGAATCCCAAATGACACTAAGATAATAAGTCACTACTGGCACTTGGCCTTATTACATTTCAGGAAAGCAAATAAATCTAGCCTATTTGGTCCTAGAAGGACCTTCCCCAGATTCGATATTCCTAACTCCATCATATAAATCCCCCAGCTCGCGCAGACCCAACAGTAAGTAGGCTCTGGCTAGATGTCCTCCTTCAGTTCCTTCAGCGTTATGGCAATCCTCGATTCTCTTTATGACTTTACCTTCCAGCTCCACTATTCCTCGCTCCAGATA